>NC_086017.1:146886250-147197500 GCF_029281585.2 Gorilla gorilla gorilla | reverse complement strand
GAAGGGAAATGTTTAGAGAAGAGATATGACATAGGAAACTTTGCCGGTAAATGATCATGAATTCAGAGTGCAAGAGGACATGGTGAAACGATTTCAGGAGTTGGGAGGGTTGGAAGTGGACTTAGGAGATATATAAGAGCAGTGTGAGGAGGAAAGTGGGGTGGGGGATGGGGGCTGATCTGGATTCCTGGATTTCTGGTGGTGACTAATGTAAACAAGGATGAAGGGCATATTAGACAGATTAGTCCTGATGACCTTAAGTCAGAGAGTGGTGGTGAAGCTGTGAGGGTTGGACAGGCCTGTGGGCTTAATGGAGCAAGCTGGGTTCTGGGAGCTCCTCTTCACTCCTGCCAAGGGTGGAGTGGAGGCTGGGAGAAGGCAGACTTATCAGGAACACCTGGATATGAGATTCACTTTCTACTTCTGGAGGAACATGAATAATATTGAGCATATGTACCCCAAACTTTGTGTGCATAAAAATATATTAATAACAAAAAGGGATCATAATGGTACATCTTGCAATTTACATTTTTAACTTTATCTTGACCCTTCTACATCAGTACATATATATGTACCAGGCTCTTGTGAACATAGGTGGGGACATATTTGAGATACCTGATGTTAATCAGAAAGAATGCAGGTATTAATGCAAAGGTACCTGACGTCAGAAGCCACCAAAGGTGGAGGGGGATATTCAGGTTGGGCTCATTCCACAAATTCCTATTTGCCACCAGGCAGATGTGTTTACTTTTATTAATCTGCTTGGTGGCAACTGAGAGGAGGAGAGAATGGTTTCCTATTGTATTGCTAAGTTTCTTGATTTCTACTTAAGCATTCCCAGCACTGAATCCAGGCACCATGAGAGCCTACAAAGCTAGGGAAGAAACATTTTCCCTCAGTGACATGACTGGCTAATGTTAATGAAGGCACGGATATAAACCTAGAAAGTAAAGAGAGAAAAGTGTTTATTAAGGCTCCACAAGGAACGTTTAACAAAGTTCCTAAAATGTGCTTTGCTAAAATGTTAAATTTATTTTCCTAATTATTCTGCATTCAAATATGCATATAAAACTATACACTATACTATCTAAACAATGAGGAAACCTAAATGTTACATCATTAACCTAGGAAGGTTCTTTATTTCCTCTGGAATGAAATCTCAAATTCCTGCTCAGGGTTAGAAGAAAGCAAAGTGAGTTCTAGTAACAACAGAAATTATGCTCACCTTCAAAGATTTCTCTCGGGCATCCAAAAACAAATAAACAAACAATTGTACTAAAATTATACGGCCAGAAATATCTTTTTCCAACCCAAATCCATGAGGAGGAAGATGGCAACTTCTAAGAATGGGCAAAAGGACAATGAATATATAGGTATTCCTTAAAGAGAAAGTAAATTGTTACAAAATTTTCAAAATTTAAACAAAGAGCTCGTATATAGCGTACTGTAAGAAAGCCTGTGGGAACAATGGTGATCGAGAAAGCACCCTCTCCTCGAAATGGCTACAGCATATTATCGAGGGATTTCTGCCCCACAATAAAGTAAAACAATCTACACTCACATGATGTCTTCCCCTCTTGCCAGGAAAGGTGACCAGACCCTTCCTAGGGTGCTGTCGTTTTTTAGGTGTTAAAGGCTAGAGGAATTAAAAGACTTAGAGGTCTAGGTAAGATACTTGCGTCTTGCTGAGGCACTACCCTGAAGTCCGAGAAGGGCACCCTGATGTCAGGTCCTCTTGTACCCATCCTTGAGAAGCAAAAAGCAGGGAAAGGGATGGCCCTCAGGCAAGGGAGCAGTTTCCATTTGAGGAGACAAAGCAGGAAAGTGAAAATCCCCTCACTTGGTTATTCATCCACTTACTCGTTTATTCATTCAACAAATAGCCATTTAATGCTAAATAAAGGCCAACAGAGGCTAGTAGCCCAGATGTGGAAACTTAAGAGAGATTCACACATCTCCTTCCATATTCTTATTTCACTATTTCATTTTTACCTCAGGTACATTTGAGAGCTTGAGATAACATTTTTGGAGGCTGAATGGAAAAAGAGAAAATCAGATGTGAATTAGGTTGTCAGGCAGACTGCCTGCTTAAATTCTGACTTTAAACTCCAGAAAACCGATGGGAAAAGGTTACCACCTGAAGGACAGGTAGGCTTCTTACTCTCTATCCCTTATTGGTATGGATTCTACTAACTTGGAATTCATAATAATATAAGCAGAGCAGTCTGAAATTTCCCTTTATATTCTCTAGGAAGGAAAGTTCTGTTAGAACAATTTTTGTTGCCCTTGATCATCAAGATAAAACTATTACAGAGCTTAGGTTTGAGAGAAATAATGGATTCATATATATCTATATAGTCTCTTGCTGAATTCCCCTGGGACAAAAGGTATTTGGAGAAGATTTGAAGCAAACAGTAAAATGTTAAGATTTGACAAAGCTAAATGGTGGGTGATAACAGTGCTTTTGTATCATTCACCATACTTTTCTATTTGCTTAAGATGGGTTGACAAACTTCAGTCCATGGACCAAATCTGGCCCACTGCCTGTTTTTCTAAGTCTTGGAGCTAAGAATGGTTTACATTTTTAAAGCATTGGGTTGTTTGTTTGTTGGTTTGTCTTGCAAAGGGCAAATAAGACTACATGACAGAGACTCTGACCCATAAAGCCTAAAATATTTACTATCTTGCTCTTCATAGAAATGTGTGCCAATTCCTCACTTAAATTTTTCATAAGAAAAGAAAGATTAAAAAAAGACAAGTAGGAAGGCAACTGAGTCAAGGAAGAATGGTTTGTCTTCTTGCATTAAGCATCTTCCTGAATTAAACATTTTATATTACCTGTCTCTTTGAATTAGCTTTTCATTAATTACTTTTCCAACTTTTATCAAGAAGAAATCTCATCAAATTTTATTATATTCTGTGATATTGAAACTTATTTAAAAGAATGGCAGGAGACAATCTTTTAATAAGATTCTGATTTCAGTCCATTACTTGTCAAAAAACTGGGAAGCACATTTAGAGCCCAGTGTGGCATTTTAAGGTAGCTGTACCTAGATTGGGGGTCATGGGGAACCCACTCATGAGGTGTTAGCCAGGGACACAGGACAGGTGATGCTCAGACATTTTCTACTTATGCAGTCCATCTCTTTTTAGAGAATTTGTCTCCTTTTTGTCACAGAAGATAATGGGGGAAGAGGGTTGAGTAAAATTCAAAACACCGTATCACAGTGAGAGTTTCTGGTTATAATGGTTTTAAGATATTGGAATAGGTCATCAGAGAAAGCAGATGTTTCTTCAATGGGCAGACAGGTTATTGTGAGGAAAAATAGTGAGATAATACCTTTAAATGTCTTAGTATGCCTTAGTTCACAATAACTGGTAGCTCTTATGACATTATTATCATTTTGAAGTTGCTATGTAGGTATTTTCTTTCCTTTATAATAAACTATTAAGCACATCAGTATTGCCTGTGTACTGCAATGTGTCATGTGGAAAAAAAAACCATGTGAAGGGATTTTTCTTACTTTTGTGATTAATTCCAAGTTTCTCCCCTAGTGTTGACCCCAAACTAAAGATACTACCACCTGTGAACCAACAAATGAGGAGATTCACACAAAGTAATTTCACAGAAATGCTCAGGGAACATCTGTGATATTTAGACCCAAATAATCACTTAGTAACCTTATTAAAAGTATGTATTGTTTTAAACTTTAGTGTTGCTAGTGACTAAAAAAGTCCACAGAAGAATAGCAGCCACAAAACATACAGACTGAGTATCCCTTATTCAAAATGCTCAGGACTAGAAGTGTTTTAGATTTAGAATTTTTTTGGATTTTGGAATATCTGCATATACATAATGAGATGCCTTGGGGATGGGGCCCAAGTCTAAACACGAAATTTATTTGTTTCATATATACACATAGCTTGAAGGTAATTTTACACAGTATTTTAAAGAATTTTGTACGTGAAACAAGGTTTTGATAGCGTTCTGACTGTGACCTGTCACAAGGTCAGGTGCAGAATTTTCCACTTGTGGCATCATGTTGGTGCCCAAAAAGTTTCAAATTTTGGAGCACTTTGGATTTTGGATGCTCAACATGTACCAGGGAAAGAAAGATTCATCTGATGACAATATGCATTTGCTCCCCTGCTCAAATGACAGTTGTAATGAGAAACCTAATATGTAACTTGTATTTTAACTTGGCCACATAAATGGCATCTCAAATATCCAATTAGTTTTTTAAAAAATTACTACGTAATATTTAAGAATATAAAAAAGCACAAAGAATAACATAACAAAATACTTATGGATCTACTACCCAGATTATGAAGTAAAATATGACTAATACTATTCAGGCCCCCTGTACGCCCTTCCTCAGTTGCATTTCCCTTCCTCCAGGATTAACCATTAACATTGGATTTTGTGTATCCATGTATTTCTTCATACTTTTTGTAAAAATGTATGTATCTCAAAATGATTAATATCCTTATTTTACAACTTGCTTTTGCCGATTTGGCTTTATGTCTGAATTCATACATGTTGATACATATAGCTCATTCATGTGGTAGGGGCAGTGCTTAACAAATATTCCATGTGCTTTTCTATGTTTCTTAGATTTTAGGTTGGGAATCACTGGACTGTGAACAGAAATGAAGTGTGCCCAAGTTTGGGACAAGGCAGTTAAAAGCATCACCCCTTTGTTCCCCTCCTTCAGTGAACTCAAAAGCCACATATCCTAGATGGGTCAATGGGCAGCAGTAAGAACATGGAGCCTCCATCAGACTGGGTCCTTGAGTGAAGTAGAGCAGAGCCTCTTGCTAACCCATGTTGGACTTATAAAATGAACAAGGAATAATCTTGTTGTGCTACGACACACGTATGTAAATAAAATGGGAAGACAACTGCCTTTCTGGGAGTATTCAAAAGCAGTGCTTTCAGTAGGGGGATGGATTAAAAACTTTTGAAAATACTTCTGTGATTCTAGATTGATATTTATTCTCAGTTGCCTGGAGAATCAAATCTTACCCTTTAGTCTTTATCTTCTTTGAAGGCCTACTGTTATGACCATACTTTCAGAATGGTGTTCACATGCTCATGAACTGTTTCAGACATTGTCAGTTTTGTCTCTACAAGTGGATTTTAAGCTCTTAAAGAATCATGTCTTCTCTCCTTTTGTACTCTACACTAACCTTACACAGGTCTACACAGGCATGCAGTAACAACTGGTCTCTTGGTTGGCTGGGGAGGGTGACGACTAATATTAAACGCCTACTTTGTGTAAGGAACCTTGCTTATGTTTCACACAAGTTATTTTGATCCTTATTATTTCCACCATAAAGATGAGGATATTAAAGGTAAGTAATTTTTCTTTGGTCACAGAGCTGGGAAGAAGATGAAGGGTATGGGGAGGGCAATAGGAACCAGTCTGAGTCTAAAGTCTTTGCTTTTTTTTTTTCCTCTATCATCTTGTATAATCTTTGCTTTTTACTGACTCTGAGCTGAGTGAGATCATTCCTAGTGTAGGGCAGAGCTTTAGTAGAACAAAAAATGGCTAACAAAAAAGTTTTTCTTTATAAAATTTTCAAACACTAAACATTTTTTAAAGAGTTCCTAGGACTCAAAATTGTTGGGTCTTACCTTGATCACCTCTGGAGTCTGCTGAATCAAAACTGCTGAAGTAGTATCTTTGGCTTTATCACCAACAGGACTTTTACAGACTGATAAATTGGCCTGGGAGGAAGTTGTCAAGGTTTCCTGTAGAATTTGCATCATTTCCTTTTCTTGTGATAGGCTCCCTCTGCTTGATTTGCATTCAACTAGTTCTTGAGCAAAGTCTTCAATGCTTTCCAGGATTCGCAGTAAGAGGGCTCGATCCTCTTCCTCTATTTTGTGTCCATTGGTTTCAATAATCCTTGTTAGACAGGAAGGTGAGACTTTTTCTATGGGTGAAGAGACTTTAGATTTAGGCTCAAGATCTACAAGGGTCTGACCGGTCAACTGACTGTGACTATTTAAAGAATTAGAGTTTTTACCCTTCGCAAGTGGCTCTCTTAGAGAGGTCTCCATCTTCTGTGAAAAAGATTCCAAATCCATTAACAATTTATCTATCTCTTCTTGGCTATTGGAATTTGTAAAATCTCTCTGGTTTCCCTCTTTAAATTTAGAAACTTTTGATTTACAGTCTTCCTTAGGTAGATTAACAAATGATTTCTCAAATATCTTAGCAATTTCATTTTGCATTGGGGTGGGGCATTTTTTAAGATGAGTAGCATGTTCTGGAAATTCTGCTCTATGTTCATTTACCTTTAATAACTCATGACTAGGTCCATTCTCTGTCTTTTGTCCTTTATCTAATGCTTTCTTTCCATCTGACTCTTCTTCAATATAAAGAGTTTCCATTAAGTCGTCAGAAGAAACATTTTCTAAAGGATTCATGGTTAATGACTGTGATTGGACCTGGACAGCTTTTAGAGTTCTAGGATCATTTACCTCTAAGTTATATAAGGAATTTGTGGAGTTGTTTGGAATGGATTGTACAGTGTCCATCTTCCTAGAATTAGGCTTGTCATTTTGCAATTCAATAGTTTGAAATTGTCCAGAGTCAGAAGCTGAGAGCTGGACAACATCTTCATATTTAGGGGGTTGTTCAGTGCCAAACACTGGGGAGAAGGGAGTCAGCTGTAAGCTAGGCATATTACTGATCAGTTCTGTTAAATCTAGAGCCTCATTATTCCCAGACTGCATGAATTCAAATGGTAACTTTTTCAGATAGGATGCTAACCTGGTCATTACATTCATATAGACAGTTTCAGAGCTAGAAATTGTATCATTACCACTTCCTTCACTGATGCTACTCCCTGATTTTCTCTTTATGCATTGTTTTATGATGTCTGTGCATTTTTTTAAATCCTCGGAGCACTTCAATAAGATATCCAAGCACATCTTTATGTCCGTCCCAGAAGAAAAATTATCTATTTTATGTTTTTCCAAAATCTGAGTAACCAAGTCTTCTTCAGAAAAGTTTTGAAGAAACATGGAAGTCAGGTTCATATCCAGTGAGTTTCTATGAGACAAAGGTTTTTCCTCAACTGAGGAACTCCGCAGTAAACCAAAGGATGGGGCGTTCCCATCGTTGTTATAATGGCCACAAAGCAAGTCCAAATCAACTGACCTCCTATTAAATGAGTCAGACTTAACTTTCCTTCCCTTTCTGTAAGCTGCATGGTTAGAGTTTTTGAGTTTTTCAAGGGAAAATTCTTTTATTTTCCCACTGGCAAAACTGATTGCTTCTCCTGCAATGTCCTTTAAGTTGTAGGTATTCTGAAATGTAGATCCTCTCTTGACCCTGGGTATGCCTGTGAAGGCCTGTTGGGGATAGTCTCCTTCAGCCGAAGAAAGCCCATTTTCATGGGGTAGAAACATAGAGTTCAGATCTGCATCTTTGAACTGAGACACAGGGATGTGCAAGAGGTCTGCACAAACGCTATGGTGTACCACAATGCAGTCAATTCCATGTGTGAAGGTGTGGCAGGTTCCAGTGCAATAATGTATAGCTTGTTCAAAACGCCGGTCTATCACCACGCTGCTGTAGTGGTTCACAGTACTAACCACAAGTCTGTAAGTTGCTGCCATAATATCAAATCCACTTACTGGTGGGACTTGGAACTTTCTAGAACTTGTTTCATGAAAATTCTCCTAAATGACAGTTAGCTGAAAATATATTTAATAACAATGTTCAGTGGTTTCTTCCAAATATAATGGCTTTTCCCATGAAGGGAAACCATTTATATTTGAGGTTTGGTAACTATCAGGATACAGTAGCTGCTGCACATGTGTGGCAAATTTAATAATTTAATAATTGTGCTTTTTAATTTTATTTAGTAATATTATGATACTGCAGAATTATTTTGATGAAAGAATATCCTCTTTTAGTTCTTCAACAGTTCTATAACATGGAAATTTGCTCTCATAAATTTACTATCATAAATCTTAGTTGGTAGTAGAGAAGTATTGTGATAACTGAGTCCTCCAAAGGTTTAAATGATTCATTTTTCTGTGAATGACAGAGAAACCTGTAATAAAAAAAAAATAATTAAAAGGAAATTTTTTTAATGCTGGAACTTCTAATTTCCTCTTTCTTTGCATCCCATATGCAGTTAACCACCACGCTTTATTATCTGCAATATCCCTTACAGCTGATATTCAACTCATGCCTTTGTTTCATCACACCTTACACTCCTTATTGCCTAGAGTAATATTACCTCAACTCTGCCTTGTCACATCTGCCTCTGAGATGAATTTCTTATTGCATGCTCCTTGCCACCTTATATGATATTAAGAAGCTTAGATTTACATGGCATTTTCATCCCTCACAGCTTAAAAATTCACACTTCTGATCTCCTCATGGATCACAGCAAGTCTACCTCTTTTGACTCACTTTTAAGTCCCTCAACACCTGTTCCAATCCATCTATAATCATATTTTCTACTATGTCCCTGCACCAACCTTTTGCTTCCATCAACCTAGTCTTCTCAAAGACTACCAACACCTAGTACCTGTTCTTGAGTCTCAAACTTCCTCTACTCTTAGAAATTATTCTCCCATCATCTTCTTTTTGCTTACTGAAAGAAAAAACAAGTTTCATTACTGATCTTGATCCCATCCCCAGACCCTGCCCCATGTGGATATCTCTCTCTCTGCATCAAGTGGACAGAATTTACTTGATAATTCTTTTTAAAAAACAGCTTTTAAAATATACTGTAGTTGCTTTCCAAGAAGGTTCTGTCAATGTATTTATTCCATCAACAAATACTGACTACCTACTGTGTGTACCAGGTTCTTTGTATACACTAGGGATACAGCAGGAAATAAAACAAGGGGAAAAAACCCAATATACAAGTTAAACATATAAACTTATCATATGGTGGCATGTGTTGGGGAGAAAAATGATGCAGGGCAAGGGTTTAGAAATGCTGGGAGGGTGCTGTTTTATGAAGGGTTGTCAGAGAAGACCTCACTGACATCTGAAAAGCAGAGACCTGAAAGACTAGAGGAAGCAGGCCAAGGAGGTATTATGAGGTAAATCCTCCAGGGTAGAATAACCGCAATTACAAAGGCCCTAGAGTGGAGCATGCGTGATTCACTAAAAGAATGGCGAAGTGACCAAAGTGGGTGGAGCAGAGAAAGCAAGGAGACAATGTGGGAGATGACATGGCCTGTAGTCCCAGCTACTCGGGAGGCTGAGGCAGGAGAATTTCTTGAACCCAGGAGGCAGAGGTTGCAGTGAGCCGAGATCACGCCACTGCACTCCAGCATGGGTGACAGAGCGAGACTCCATCTCAGAAAAAAATAAATAAATAAAAATAAGTAAATAAATAAAAATCTGATGAACTTTTCACGAGTCATCTTGCTGAGAAAGAAAAAGGTGATGGGGCAAGACTTAAAAGAACGAATCACAAATTTAGGTCTTTGAGTATGTTTTGAAAGGACATCAACAGCAGAAAACCAAACCTCAAGGGGTAGCACCAACTATCAATGAGAAATTTACAGTCTAAAATCATTTGAGTTAAAAAAAAAATGCCAAAGAATCAAAGATTACTTTCCCTGCTATTTGTTTCAGACCCATGGGTGTGAAATTCTGCCTTTTTATTCAGACCATAATTCAACTGATGCCCAGTTAACTAGATGGAATCTTAGACATGGAATCTAATCCACTATTTTCAATCAGAGATCCAACCTAACTCAGAAGCACCATGCTATCCTGCATCTAAGAGAAAGCTAGACTCCATGGTTTTGAAGCCCAATCCTGCCAGTGTGGCCTAATATAAGGTGGTTAACCTTGTCAGTCTGTTTCAATGGCAAAATGGAGAGAATAATAATACCCATCTCATGAAGATTAAGTTAACATATGTCAGATGCTTACAACAGTACCTAAGACTCAGGAAATGCACAATAAATGTTATTGCTGTTATTGCTCTAGTTCACTTATCAAACATTTCCTACTCTGTGCCTGACCCTGGGAGAATGATGCCAAATGACATATAGTGATGTCTTCGGAGTGCTCAATGTTTAATGAGGGCAGGGACAGAAGCAAGCAAGCACAGCAGCTATCAGGAGTGAGGCCAAGTTTCTCCCATTTTGCTCCCACAATTAATAAATGTTCTTTTCAGAAAAGCTGGACAATATTCACAAGCAGAAATAAACACTGTTGATATTCTTATGGATATACTTTAACTTTCTCTTACAAAAACTTATAAATGTATGTATTTTTTACAAAATTTGGACCATACTATAACTTACTTCGACAATATCTCATAAATGTACTTCCAGGTCAAAATAGACATAGATCATTTTAATGAATAACATTCTATCATATAAATAAATTTAGCCATTTGTTATTGCTGAACATTTAGGTTATTTACTATTTGTTTTCAAATAAGCAGTGATAAACATTCTTTTACATATATTTTACATAGCTCTTCAGTTATTTGCTTATAATATATTCCACACAGTAAAATGTTGAGTCAAAAGATGTGTGTGTGTACATATACTTTTTCAAAAAAGGTCATTAGATACATAGGGCCAATCTAGAAGAGGGCCTGTTTCTCCATGTTTTCTTGGACTGATTCCTCTCTTTAAATTTTTGGTAATTTGATTGATGAAAAAAATGGAAGTACATTGTTTTAATCTTCATTTCCTTGATTGCTGGTAAGTCTGAATATCTTCTCATTTACCTATTAGACATTTTGTCATTGTTCACTTGTGAAGCCTTTCTTCATATCCTTTGTCTGTTTTGAGAGGGAGCATCTGAATCAGACTGAGGAGTCAGGAAAAGCTTCCTGAAATATAGCGATGTAGGTACATAATTTTGAAGGATCAATGAGAGCTACTTAGACAAAAAGGAAGGGAAGAATACTCCAGGTAGAGGGAAACACATATGTGAAGGCAGAGAGGCAGAACACTGCACAGTGAATGCCGAAGTACAAGTAGTTCCAGCTAGTCTCACTGGGGGGCGTATAGAGACAAGCAAGAGGGCAGGAAAACACAGCAGCAGCAGCAGCAGCAAAAGCCAATCACAGTTGGCCTTTGTATGCTAAACTAAGGAGTCTGAACTTTATTCTGAAAGCTATGAGAAAAACAAAGACTTTTAGGCTAGAGAGTAAGAGTAACATGATGAAATTTGTTACAGAAAGATCACTGTAGCACCTGAGCGGAGGATAGATAGGAACCAGACTGAAGACCTAGAAATCGATTAGGAGGTTATGATAATAATCCATGCAAGAAGTGATGAGAATCTAAACCAAGTAGGTGACAGTAATAACAAAGAGGAGGGCACTGATTAGCCCAGGAGGAAGAATCCACAGAACGGCAGGAGGGGAAAGTGACAGGGAGGAATCTTGGATTTCTGGCTTAAGTACTGGGAGACTTGTCTTGCTAATCCTAAAACAGACTTTTTGTTTTTGTTTTACGGGGGGTGGCCACAGGACAGATAAAGTTATTTTCTGAATGTGTTGTTTGAGGAGGTACCTGTGGAATATCTAAGTGGTGATGACTGAATGAAATGTGAACATAAAAACCTGGAGGTCAGCAGAAAGATCTGGGTGGAGACGCAGCTCTGAGAATTTACTCAGGGTGAGTGCATAAAGTGAGGGGAGCTCTGGACTGAGGAAAAGTTGAGGATCAATGACATTTCTGGGTTGAAGAGAGGAACAGAATTCTTAGAGGGAGTCTAAGAAGAAAGAGAAAAAGATAACAAGAAAACCAGGAGAAAGCAGTTTTATGGAGGCTGAAGAAGGGACTTTCCAAATGGAGGTCACTAGCACTGGATGTTACTAAGAGGTCCAGGAAAAACAAAAAACTGGATTTGCCAATATGAAGGTTGCTGGTATCCTTATCACGTGCAATTTCAGGGACTTGGTGTCAAAAAAAGTGGTGTAGGTAGACTAGATTTTCCATTAGTTTTTTTGCTAAGAAAAGGAGGGCTATAAAACGGCAGCTAGAAGAGAATGGAGATATGAATTTTTTCTTAAAGGATAGAAGATATTTGAGCTTGTGTACATGTTGAAGGGAAAGATCCAGAAAAAGCTTTGAGGACCCAGGAACTAGTAGCCAAAGCCCTGGTGAGGGGATTAGTCTCAGAGGAAGGTGGATACCTTTCCTAGTGAGGCAGGGGGAAAGAAACCAGTTTATAAATGGAAGAAGAAAAATACAAGGAATTTTTTTCCATGACAGGTTCAATTTTTCTCAGTGAAACTGAAAGCAAAATTATTGATTAAAGTTTAGGGGGCAGGAAAGGTATTAAGGAATTTGGGAAGATAGTGAAAATCTGAAATAGATGTTAATGAAAATAAGGAGGTATCTGATTAGGAACAGGCAAAAGTAAGGATAGATCCTGAAACACTGAGCAGGACTGATGTAGAAGTAGAGATGGTACAAATGACTAGCTTGATCTAGGGCTTCTCATGAAGGCCAGAATACAAAAAGAAGTATGAGGTAATATGTTTATTGATTAAATAATGCTGATCAAGAAGGAGCAAAGGACAGAAAAAGTTCCTTAGCAATTTACTAAAAATCTTCCACTAGGATGACATCTGTTTGTGCAATAAGCTTTAACTCTGTTAGATTAACCAACAAATATTTCTCTCTACATATTAGTGGACACTTCATTAAATCATTTGAGATGTAGAAGGTCTATTTTTTCATCAGGCTTCTTTTAAAAGTTGATAGAAATAAAAGTGCCTCTGCTAACTTTAAGCAAAAAAATGTGAAGACAAGAAAACTTCAAAGTAGAAAAGAAAACCTTAAAAATTTTCACAAAAATGACAGTTTAGAAGAAAAGTTTGGTTATAAATACATTTTTACAAAGCAGCAGCCTTTAAATAATAGGAACAAAGAGAAAGTTTCTGAGGCCAGAATCACATTATTGAGCTACAGTATTTTTCAATTCTAAAATACATTTTTTTTGGACATTTTAACATCACTTAAATGGAAATACATCTTATAGTTGGTAGCATCTTAAAATCCCTATTGGTCAGGCAGAACTGTGACATGGTTGTCATTTATTGAATGCACTCTAGTAAGGTCAAGAAAACACCATTGTAAAAAAACATGGAGAATAACTTGGCAGAAAATTCCCAAAGATCATAGCAGAACACTCTTTTAAGAAATGCGTCATCACCAAACACTCTGGATGGCAGAGAAAGAAAGTATAAACATAGGTGGCTCTAAATTGAAAAGTGATTTTAAAGAGTCTGAATCCGAATAGATGAAATTCTAGAAATATTTTAGCCAATTATTTCCACTGCATTTTATTTATATATGCACAAGAGTGACATATAGTTGAAAATATCCGTCAGGCCAGGTGTGGTGGCTCATGCCTATAATCCCAGCACTTTGGGAGGCCAAGGTGGGCAGACTGCCTGAGGTCAGGAGTTCACAATCAACCTGGCCAACATGGTGAGACCCCATCTCTACTAAAAATACAAAAATTAGCTGGGCATGGTGGTGTGTGCCCGTAATCCCAGCTCACTTGGGAGGCTGAGGCAGAAGAATTAATGGAACCTGGGAGGCAGAGGCTGCAGTGAGTCTAAGGCTGCAGTGAGCCGAGATAGTGCCATTGCACTCCAGTCTGGGCAACAGAGACAGACTTCATCTCAAAAAAAAAAAAAAAAATCTGTCAACGTAAGTCTCATAGAACTCTTTCAATGAGTAAAAAAAGTTCTAGAGGATAAGCACTCTATCATAATCAATAGAGTTTTTTCTTTCTTAATGGCATATGAAATAATGAGTTTTATAATCTTAGATGAGATAAAATATGAGAAAAATTTTCAGCCTAAACATCTGTTACAGTCTGCTTTATACCCCTAATACAACAGACTACTTGCAAAATCATAATTGTTCTGAATGTGTATATTTATGCACCTCAGGTCTGTGGCATGCTGCCAGCCCCACCCGCCAGGCTTTTGGTCTCTGCCGGTCCTTTCATCTCCACAAAGGGCCAGAGTCTGTTTTCCTAATTTCTGGGCAAGTGTTTCATATGCATCTTTAGAGTTCATTCAACAGATATTTATCAAGCACTTACTATTACCACCACTTTAAGCAGATTACGATTACTCTAACATGTACTTTCCAGTGCCTCTGGAAAGCTCCACAATAAACTGCTATATGGCAGTTCCTAATGAAGAAGATCTGCTGTGAAACAAAGGTTTAGAAGCAGCAGATAAGAAAAGTTAGGATGGAGAGGAACTGGATTTTTGAAAGATAAGAGCCTTATCAGGTAAAAACAGGTTGGACTGCGCCTTGTAAGCAAAAAGGAATTCTATGAAGGCACAGAGACAGAAAAAGGCTTGTGTGTTTAGAGAGGTATAAGGAGTCTGGTATTGGTAACGCTGAAAATGTGCAGTATGGGTTTCACAGTTTTAAAGTCTCCTCCAAATAATAAGAATGAGAAACAGGAATGCAAACTCCATCTTCAAAAACCTAGGAGACACCTGTAACTCCAGATGAAGACAGAAAAGAGAAGTAGGAATGGTAAATGACAGCTTACTGATGACAAGCAAACCAATTCATACCCTGCACAACCCAAAGAAAGCCAAGGTTTGTTGGTAGCAGGTACCACAGAAAATGGAGTAGGGTAGAGGATTAAACATAGGGTGACTGTTTGAAAGTCTGTAAGAGAATAGTTAGGTCTCCATACCCACACTCCACAAGCTCAGAAATCATCCCTCTTTCACCCTGCTGAAGATAGAAAGTTGATGTGCTGGGAGGAAAAAACTGAAACAGAAAAGCACCAACATCAGGGGCATCAGACAAAGACGGTGGTAAAGGATTGAAAATACAGGAGGCCCAGGTCACCAAAAACCAGGCTTACTACCTCCAGCTCCTAGTCTCCACTGTGGATTAAAGAATCTTTTTCTGGAGAAATAGAAATCTCATCTAGCTACATGATCGCCTTACAGTGAAGCCCACTAATTGACAAATGCTGTCCACAAACACAGAGCTTCCCTTCAGCTTTTTAGAGCTTCACTTTTATTTTGAAATCAACTTTACTGATAATTTACATATAATAAAAAACATATTAAGTGTGTAGTCCAGTGAGATTTGACAAGAACCATGTAACCATTGCCTTAAAAAAGATGGAACATTTTTATCACCGCAAAATTATCCCTAGGCCCTTTCTCAATTTCCCCTACCCATAATATCCAACAACCACTGATCTGATTTCTATTACTGTAGGTAAGTCTCGCCAGTTCTAGATCTTCATATTAGCATAATTACATATGTACTTTTCTCTCTGGCTTCTCTCATTTAGCATTTAGTTTTGAGATTTATCCATTTTACTGTATGTTATCAATTGTACATTCCTTTACACTGCTGAGTAGTATTCCACTGTATGAATGTACCAGAATTTGTTTTGTCTATTCAAATGTTCTGATGCTATTCAACAAATAGATAAAACAAATTCTGGTATATTCATACAGCTGATGGACATTTGAGCTGTTTCTAGTTTGGGCTATTATGATTTAAAGCTATTATGACTAATCAAGTAAAAGTCTTTTTGTGGATATGTGTTCATTTCTTTTGGGTAATTAGCAATGGAATTACTGCATCATGATAAATGTACATTTAACTTTATAAGAACCTGCAAAACTGTTTTCCAAAGTGGTTCTACCATTTTATACCCTTAGCAGCACTTGAGAGCTCTAGTAGCTCTACATCCTTTCAGATACTTGTAAATTTTAGCCATCTTAGTGAGTGTGAAGTGGTATCCCACTGTGGCTTTAATTTGCATTTCCCTGCTGACTAATGATGTTGAGTATTTTTTCATATGCTTATTAAAAACTCATACATATCTTCTTTTGTGAAGTGTCTATTCAGAATCTTTTGGGTCATCTTTTATTAGTGAATTCTAAGAGTTCATTATATATATATTTTAAATACAGATATTATCTCCCAGTCTGTGGCTTCTCTTTCCATTTTCTTAGCAGTGGCTTTTGAAGAGTAGGAGGTTTTAATTCTGTAAATTAATTTCATCAATCCAATTAATCATTTTTTCTTTTACAGTTAATACATTTATATATACTACCTTAAGATCTTTGCCTATCCTAAGGTCATAAGGATTTTCAACGGCTTTATAGTTGAAAAGAATGAAACACTTCCCTCACTTGACTCCTGGGACATATTTGGCTGGTTCTCCACCTGCCCTTTGAAAATTCACTGTCTCCTTCCTTGCATCTCTCCTCTTGTCCCCTATGTGCCAGTCTTCCTCAGAGTTTTGTGCTTTGCCCCGTTTCTCATCTTATATATGCTCAAATCTTGTCCACTTTTGTGGCCTTAAAATCTTTATCTGGCGCTTCCTCTCAAATATTTATCTTTAACTCCGGTCTCTTCACTGCCAAGTATATTTAACTACATGGGGAATATTTTCTCCTGAATGTGTACTGAAATCCATGCCTGAAGCTGAATTCATCTCCCTGCAGATATTAGAGCTACATTTTTTGGGGTGTCTCTCCCTAATTTCATGGAGAAATTTGGGAAGTTAATGTAATCTTAAACATTAATGTAATGATGGAAATTATAGAACGGTGTTACACATACTATGTTGCTATTTATTTGTTCCACTTCAGGAAACATCTGGAGCAGAGTATGAGGTAAAGAAATTCCACTGCTTATCTCAGCTGATGAAAGGGTTAAAGAAGAAATGATCAACATCAATCATAAAGAAAAGACAGAGTTGACTGAATGTCCATGCCACTTAGGTGGATCACTTGAAGACTAGGAGCAGAAAAAAACTGTAGAAAATTGTCTTGAAAACTTTATTTAACAGACAACACAAGGTGTAATGATTCAGAAGTAATGAGTCATTTAGAAATAAAACTATTACTTTGCCTGGAAAACATAGGCAATCTTGGGTGGATGACTCAGTGTGGAAACTGCTTCCAACAGAACAGTTTAAAAGAATACCAAAAGTGTATAGTAAGGCCTATTTGTGGAATAAAAAAGGAGACATGGAATATTTTATTTGTCATGTCCACTTCAAAAATAGTTGAGAAATTTAAAAAATAAAATAAATAAAATTAATATAGTTGAGAAAATAAAACATCTCTTATAGAAAAGATTTTCTGATGCTCAAAGAAACTGTATACATGGGTATGACAGAACAATTAATGCTTTAGGTTTAGGGCTAATGTATGAGGCTAAGGGTAATATAAAAACATTCAGCAGTGGACCTGATTTGAACATACAGGAATTAGGAAGCGCTTAAAAATTAACTTTTATTTTTACCGCAGTGGAGAAACAGGAAACGTGTGGCTGAGGGGAAAAAGCACCAGGTGGGCAGTTAGCTTCTGCACTGACTAGCTGGGTAACTTGGTCAAGTCACTTCCCTCACAGGGATTTTATCTTTTCTTCAGGAAAAACAGGATGAAAAATGGCTCTGGGGTCTAGGGAACATGAGAAAAGCAAAATTTGTTTTTTCTTGGTTTGAATTAAGAAAGGGCTACATTTTACCAGAGAACTATTTTGTATTATTTGATATGGGAAGTATGATGAATAGGCTATTAATATTTAATGCATGTAATCTGCAAAGCTACTGCTTTCTCTGAGAACTATCTCCAAAAGGAATATTTGGGGTTAAACTTTTACCATTTTCTAATTTTAAAAAATTCTTTATTATATACTCCAAAATATCACCAATAGTTTTTGTCTCTGTCTAACTATATTTTAAGTTACTTTAATTCACACAATTTCCTTTTCTAAGTATTTTTCTTATTTTGGAGGAGAACATATAAAAATCAGGTAACATTCTATGGGTAAAAATCATTTAGACAATTCAGAAGAACACATGTATTTTACAACACAGTTTAATAAACATTTGAGTCCCACTACAGGCCAGGTACCCTTCAACATAAAGAACTATGAACTCTATGGTTTTGCCTCAAGCAGCTCACAGTCTGAGTGGGCAGGAAAGTGGATACATAACCTTTAGGCAAAAGAAGACACACCAGAGAGGGGATCTGCCAAACCCAGTCCTGGAATAGAGTAGTGTAGTTGGCTGAAGGGAAAATGTCCTGTAAGAGGGAGCAAAGCAGAAAGCAGCATGGGATGTGTGGGAGCTAGCAGGAACTTGGTATTATTTGAGTGTCAAGTTTGAAGACAGGCTTCCAGGAGCCAAAGCTGAAGGAGTGGGGCAAAGGCAACACAGCATCAGAAAGCCCCCGAGAAGTTACAAATTGCGGCTGCAACAGGAGACAAGATCAAATGTGCATTGTGGGATATTACTCTTTGTAGCATTGTGGAGGGCAGACTTGAGGACACAAAATGAAACTAGGTAGGCCAGGTAGAAGGCCTCAGAAGAGTCTAGAAGAGAATCCGTGAGGCTATGAATGAAGGCAGCTTAGGGGCTTAAGTTGACTAATCATGATCACAAAACTGTGAGCGGGATCTAACATAAGACTTTTATCTTTAAGTCCTGTCCCTTTCTAAATTCCTGTACAAGCACAAATTCTGGTTAAAGATAACAAGAAATCTGAAATTTATTTTTATTAAGTATGGATATATTTTTAAAAGGACTTTATTCATTAATTTATATTAAGTACTCCAAATGTTCAGGGCATTACAGAAAACAAACAAGGCTTGTTTGTAGGAATTTGTGAGATAAAATAAATGAGACAAAAAATAATAGGTCAATTCATTTAAGAGGTATTTATTGAGCTCCTCCTGGGTCCTGATGGAGATCACATTCTAGTGACAATTCCTTTTAGAACATCATTTTTACATCCTCCTTCCCTTCCCTGACAAGTTCATTGATACAAGTGAGCAGAGAAGGTCTTCAGCGCCTAGTGGATTCTAGAGGACGGCCAAGAACCTATTGTAAAAGAATGGAATCATGAGATCAGGGAAAAGCTGCTCATTTGGGATAAGAGAAGAATCCCAAAGAATGGTACAGATGGCAGTAAGCTGGGGTGGAGCCCGGACCCGCCTTCAAGGCAGTTTGGATTTGACAAACCAAAGTTACTGTTTTGTCTTTTTAAACAATAGTTTTAATCTTCATAAAAGTAATGACTGTAGAAATAAGACACACTACAAACAAAAGTGAGAGTGATACCAGAGAAATTACAAAGAGGAAAGCAAAGATCACAGCTAGAGGTAGTATCAATGTGAACATTTTTGTAAATATCCTTTTGGGCTTTAAATATACATATACACATAAACAGTCATGGAGATTTTTGTGCATATAACTTTTTAAACAAAAGTAAGATTATAGTTTATTGCCTGTTTTTTTCCACTTAATATAGAGAAACTTCTTTCCCTGAAAATAAAAATCTATAGTATACAACTTATAGATATTGTATGGGCACAGTAAATTTACTCATTTAACTCTCTAGTAAGGCAAGTTAGGCTGTATGGTAAGTAAGGTACAGAAAGGAAGCAAGCAACAAGCAAATGAGAAAACTGACTTCAGCTGTGGCAGCATTCTGACTATTTTAAAGGTAGAAAGAAGGTAAGACATATGGAAGCTCAGGAGATTTTTTGTGTTCCAGACATAGATGAATAATGTCTGAATCTGGAATTCTTTGTGGATGAAGAAGAATTTCCAAAAGGCAAAAAAAAAGGACTGCAACCCAACACACACTATAAATGAAGTAATTTCAAATCTTCACATCTGCATAACAGATAGATAGAATGTCAAGAAAGCACTGAGACAACTAAAAACAGCGGGTGGACTGCCAGGGAAAAACCAAGTCTCATTCTAATGATCATTCACAACCACAGCTTTCCAAGGAAGTGGCAGAGCTCCCAAACTAAGCTCTAATAGAAGGTGTACTGAGCCTTTCTCATGAGATGCCAGGTGGCTTTAAGACTTCATGTGTCCTCTGGGTCTCCACCTTCTCAAGTGTTTGGGTGGGCCTTGTGGGTTAAAAACTGTGCTTGTCAAAGTTCCCTTGGAAGCTGCATTTCCTACTGCAACAAAACAGCTCTGCTTTTATCTGTTTTAGATACTGGATCTCCAAAAAACGTTTTATTTGAAAAAGCATTTCCACAGCTAAAAAGTGTTCTTAAAATAACAGCGTTAAAAAAAAATAGCATTCACCCTTCAGCTTATTTGTTAACCACAAAGGGAAAAATGTAAATATATAATGGAGAGATACGAACATTCCCATCTCAACACGTTAGACAAACTTGGCATCACTAATGGTGGGATAATCAATAGGTGCCTCCCAAAATGATTCAATGTCAAGACTGCAGCATCATTGATGGAATTTCCTCACCAAAAATATTTAATTAATCTAATCAATCCTTTAGATCTAATGTCCAATTCCAGAAAATACAGGCTATAGAGAAATAAGTTAATACCATGAGGAAGCAGAGAAATTCATGGTATGGATCATTCTATAAGACAACTGGACTGGTGTCTTCAGTGGGTGGGTTAGGGGAAAAGGAAGCAAAAGGAACACCAGATACAAAGGTTCTGAGGTGGGAGCATGGCTTGAATGTTTTAGCAAGAGTGAGAATGCCAGTGTGACTAGACTTTGCTCTTACCTAAGTGAGATGGAAAGCTACTGAGGAGTTTTAAGCAGAGAAATGACATGACCTGATGTTCTTCTTCACAAAATCATTCTGGCTGTTAGGATGAGAACAGACTACAGGGCACAAGAGTAGAATAAAGAGACCAGAAGGAGGGCTATTAGAATAATCCAGGCAAAAGATGATGCTGGCTTGGACTAGGTGGTAGCAGGAGCAAAGTGGTCAGATTCTGGATATATTTTGAAAGTAGAGCCAATGGGATACATGAGTGGGTTTTACAGAAAACAGAGAGGTCAATAATAAATCTAAGAGTTTAAAAAAACTGTTTTTTTTTTTTTTTAATCCTTGAACAACTGAAGATGAGAACTCACATTAATTGAGACTGGAAAGACTGCAGAAAGAAAAGATTTGTTTGTGGGAGAGGAAGTAGTGGTTGCAAGGAGGATCGGTAGTTCAGGTAGTTCAGTTTTAGACATGTTAACTTTAAGATGCCTATTAAGACATTCAGGTACATGTGTCCAGAAGGCTGCTAGAGAACTGAGCCTGGAGTTTAGGGGACAGATCCGGGTTGATAGAAATTTGGGAATCTTTTTTTAAAGTCATGAAACTAGATGAGATCACCAAGGGATGGAATACAGAAGTAAAAAGGAGATATCCAAAGGCTGAGCCATGGGGCACTTCAAACATGCAGAGTGGCACTGTCCAATGGAACTTTCTGTGATGATGGAATATTTTTATATCTGCACCATGCAATAGCAGCCACTTCCTACATGTGGCTATGGAGCACTTGAAATACAGCCAATTGAAATAACTACATGCAGCTAGTGGCTACAGTACTAGACAGCGTAGATCTAGAGTATGGCGAATTGAAGAAGAACCAGCAAAGGAGACTGACAAAAAATGGCCAGAGAGGGAAGAATTACTGTGAGTCAATTCTCCATAGGTCTCTTATGTTTCTGCAAATATTGTAAGTGAGGCACTATCTTGATAGTCGGTGATGTGACACATGACAGTTCTAGACTATCTTTTCAAGGATGTTTTTTATACTGAATAGCCTTGGAAGACTTGGTAGTGTCTCCCTCCAGAGCAACGGGTTACTGTCCAGCATAATAAAGATAATGTTTCCCTCTGAAACAAAGAGCAGGCATGCTTATGGCCCATTATAAAAGATTTGGGTTCCACCTAAGATCAAGTTTCCTTTCCAATAACACAGCCTTACTGTGTGTGCAGGTGTCATCTGGCCTCTTCATATTGCCCTAGGAGAACTTGGGATCAGGAAACCAGCACAAAAATACTGATACTCTGGTTATGTTACCGCTATAAGTAATAAACTGTCTTCTGTCTCTGATCCAGAAGTCTCATGTCTTCTACCATTATACATGAAACTGTGGCATACTAACTTGTTAGTATACAAATACAGTAAACTCTTAGATCCTTCATAGTTCTTGACAAGTATCTCAGAAGCCCAGTGAAGGTGTTTCAAGGAGGATAAAGTGAATGATCAACTCTGTTCCTAAATGTTAAGTCAGACAGGTGTTGAGAAATGACAGATGTGGACATCACTGATAACCAAAAAGAGCAGTTTTATTGGAATTATGGGGGAAGAAGTCTGACTGGCTTTAGTTAAAAAAAGAATGGGAAGTGAAAAATAAGCAACAGAACATAGATAACTCTTTAAATAAGTTTTACTACGATGTTTACATTAAATAAGGCAAAAGTTAGAGTGGAAAGTGGAGTCAAGAAGGATTGTTTTTAACATGGAAGAAATAAAAGCATATGTTCATGCACAAGAGAATGGTTCAGAAGAAAGGAAAGCTGATGACACAACAGAAAGAATTATAAAGCACTTAGGGTAGTTCTTTCACACTAACAGGAAAGAAAGCTGAGTATATGGATACTACTGCGGGTAGTGGGTAGCTGTGGTGATAAAGCTCCTTCCTGACTCAGTTTCTTGGTGAAATAGGAAGCAAGCCATCAGTTCAGAGTGAAGAGTGGGGAGGAGATATCCAACATGAAGGAGACTGAAGAAATAGTCATCAAATAGGAGATGAATGACAGAAAATGGCTGGAGAAATCTAGTATAATAGCCAGGTAACATTAAGGGTCCACTTGAGGATATGATAATTAATATGTCAAGTTCAGCAGCATGGTTTTACAGGCATAGAATAGGCAAAGAACTGGATTTAACTGGCTCTGTGGGTTAGCCAGGCAAGGTTGCTGAAGTGAAAGAGGGTCAAAGGAATTGAGGATGTACGCAAGAGAGAGATGATGGTGACTGATGATGAAATCTAAGCCTCTACCCCTTCTACCTCCTGAAAGCTTAACCCTTCCGCTGAGCCCCGTGGGACTCATGAGCAGTTATCAGCAAAATCCTCATATTCTTGACCTCTACAGCTTTCTTCAACTTCCTTTACCTTCATATTTAAATGGAAACTGAACTCTCCCCTGAGAATGCTGCTTTCCCTGTATCCCTTTTAGATGATGACTCTTTTTCTCTTCCATACTCCTCAAAACATGAGACCTGGTAACTGCCTTTCTTGTTCCTCACCGCTGCTTCCAGATCATTCTCCCTGTGTGCTCTCCAAAAATCCTCTGCTCTGAGTTACATACCATCAGACTCTACTGCCTACTATCGTTCCTTATTGCAGTCATTTATGGCTCCCCAAAGTCATTCCCTTTCATTCCTTGATTTTAGTTCCTGGCTGTCACTCCAACACTATTTCTGTCATAAGTCTTACTGATTTTAGCATCCAAACAAATAATTCATCTGATATTCTGTCCTCTTAGTTTCTTGATCTTTTTTTCCCACAACATTAATAATGCTGACCTTGTTCTCTACCCTGTCTCAGTCACTTTATCCCATGGTCACATCCTAAGCCTTTAGAACATCTAAGAGTACATCTTAATAACCATACATCTGGAGATGCATCATTTGCCAAAAAGTTTACTGGTGAGTTCCAAGTAAGACAATCCGTCTGTATGCCTCCACTGGCAGGGTCAAAGGAACGGTTATACATTAGGTGTAAGACTACTCTCTGCAGAAATTCATGCTACCTTCATCAACAGATAAACAGCAAGGAGGAGGGAACTTGGCATGCATCCTCTGATCTTGGGCTTGTATTCCTTAGGTAGGGAAGAGTATGTGTGTGTGAGAGAGAGGGAGAGAGAGAGAGACAGAGAGAGCGAGAGAGAGAGGGAGACAGAGAGGGAGAGAGGGAGAGAGGAAGGAAGAGAGGGAAAGAGGGTGGGGAGAGAGAGACAGAGAGAGAGAACGGGAAAGGGGGAGAGAGAGAGAGACAAAGTGAGCAGGACTGGGTTAGAGACAGAGGTGTGCTGCTATGCTGACCCTTGTACTGGGCTTTCGAAGAGAAGATTATTATTATTACATCATCATTTTAAAGTACTTATATATGCTAGGTGTATTAGTCCATTTTCACACTGCTATAAAGAAATACCTGAGACTGGGTAATTTATAAAGGAAAGAGGTTGATATGGTTTGGCTTTGTGTCCCCACCCAAATTTCATCTTGTAGCTCCCATAATTCCCACATGTTGTGGGAGGGAGATGGTGGAAGATGATTGAATCATGGGGGCAGGTCTTTCCTGTCCTGTTCTCGTGACAGTGAATGGGTCTCATGAGATCTGATGGTTTTAAAAATGGGAGTTTCTCTGCACAAACTTTCGTGGTGGTGCCTGGCACCATCCACGAAAGATGTGACTTGCTCCTCCTTGCCTTCTGCCATGATTGTGAGGCCTCCCCAGCCATGTGGACTGTAAGCCCAATTAAACCTCTTTCTTTTGTAAATTGCCCCATCTTGGATATGTTTTTATCAGCAGCGTGAAAATGGACTAACACAGAGGTTTAACTGACTCACAGTTCTGCATGGTTGAGAAAGCCTCAGGACACTTACAATCATGGTGGAAGGGGAAACAGGCACATCTTACATGGCAGCAGGAAACAGAGGAAGCAAAGCAGGAAGAGCCCCTTATAAAACCATCAGATCTTGTGAGGACATACTATCGCGAGAACGGCATGGGGGAAACTGCCCCCATGATCCAATTACCTCCCAGCAGGTCCCTCCCTCAACACTTGGGGATTACAATTCGAAGTGAGATTTGGTTGGGACACAAAGCCAAACCATATTACTAGGATTGTGCTGAGTATTTAAATGCATCATCTAATTTAATTCTTATGTCAACATTGAAGTGTTATCTCTATTTCACAGATGAGGAAACTAAGGCTTACAGAAGAAAAAAATTTACTCATGTTACATACTTAGAAAGTAGAACTGTGATTTGAGTCCAGGTTTCTGTAAGATCAAAGCTCTTTTGTCATATACTATGTCTATATTAAGGCTAAAGGAGCTGGGGTAGTCAGTTCCTAAATCCCTGCTACAATTCCAGATTTCTCAACTTCTAGGGAAGGAACTCTCAAATTAGGAAATAAAAGAAGGAAAGAGAAGGAAGGGAAAGGAAGGGTAGTTAGAAGGGGAAGGAGGGAGGGAAAATCTATACAACACTGAAGTTGTTATAGTAACCTGGATAGGATGAACAAAAAGGTGGATTTCTGTTAAACTCCAATTTTGTTTTTCAAAAAGTTTGAAAACTAATAAACTGTGACACATAAAATAGCTACTAAAAAAGTCATAACAGATAAAGTTAATGGAGTAAAATTTACAGGTGACTCTTAAAAACCAATGAATAATGTTAAGTGCTACCTCTCTCTGAACTTCAGGCTATAAGTTTGTTGTCAAACTTTGTAAGTATACTTAAAACAATGAGCTTGTTCAATAATATAACTGACTAGGACATAATTAAAAGCATGTTCACAAATGGCATCATATCCAGAAATAGAATTACATACAAAACATGCCATAAGGCTAAGCATAAAGCCTGACTTAAAAAATGACCTGTGAGATTAAATCAACAAGAGGCAAATAGAAGATGCAGAAGGCTCTAGATGTGGAAGAACACAAATATCAGGGCAAGACAAAGCAATTTAAAGAAACTTAACAGAAGAGTAAAACGTAGGATTTGATTTAGAGGAAACATATAAATAGAAAAGCAAAAATGCACTGAAAAGAAGAAACATTTTGAAATAATTTCCACTTATTTGCAAAGTCTTGTCTTTTTAGTATTAAGCATTTATAACACTGTTATAGTTTTTCAGGAAGGGGGATGATGGGATTCAGGTGGCAGTATGATGAATCAGGGAAGCAGACGCAGATGAGTCAGAAAGCCATCACAATGTACTCATCCTCATATCCCCACCACATAGCCAGTGCACAGCATAAAATATAAATTCAATAATATTTTCTTAATGGATAAACGGTCAGATTCTGTGAAGCACACCCCAAAACTAAACTTGGGTAGAGAAATGGGGCAAAAGCCCAGTGGAAATATCTGTAAGAAGAAAATGCAGATTACTTTGAGCTGAGCCTTCATAGTCCTCACGTGTCCCTTGACAGAACTCATTGCTTAGCTCCTGCCCTGGATATGGCTTTGGAATCCTATTTCTTGACCCCACTGATGCCCTCTATTTAACCAAGCAAGACTATAAAAACTTATCACATCTAACGTTATTAGTTCATTTTTGCACTAAGCTTGACAATTGGAAGAGTGCATGAAGTACTCATCTGTCTATAAGACAAATGCAGGCAAAAAGTTATGATCCTGTGGGCTCAACAGTACCACCTAACTAAGCAAAATCACCCATAGGACACAAGCCTGAATTACCACCTCTAGTGGGGTTCTGTGGCCACAATTTCAGCAGGAAATTTTTCATTCAATATTATGAAAGGTGTGTGTGTATGCATGTGTTGCAGGGGTGGCTGGAGTTGGGGAAGATGATACTGAGATCAGATGGGAAAGCAGAACTGAGAGCAAGGTTCAACTTCAAGAATCTAAAGGGGAGTCCAAACCAAAAGACCAGAAGGGGTACAGAGGTTGACCACAGAGTCAGGAATATGAGAGTGGGAGGGTTGAGAATAAATAGAGTCATCTGCTGTAAGAGAGCCAGCAAGGTTGTTTATTATTTGTTTTTTATTTCCTGGTCATATATGTGGTATGTGAGGCTGAGCTGACAGGTCCAACTCTAGGGTCAGGACAGCAACCCACCCTGCTTCACCAACCTTTGACCGCCATTCAGCCTCAAGTGCCCTGAAGGGTATAATGAGAACCTGAGACACTTCCAAAGTTCTTCATTCAGCGGACATCCTACATGTGGGACTGCAGGAATCCCTGTATTTTGCAGATGAGGCCCAACAAGAGTTTGTTATTAATTACCCATTATATAGACAAAGAACCCGATGACCCAGTAGATGCACAACTGGAATACATTATTGTGAAACAGAACTTTTTACAGGTGTCTTGCTATGAACTTGTTTGCAAGTTCATAAAAGTGGAATGGCCAACTGCCACATGTGCAGCCCAGACCCAGGATATAAACTCATTCAGTAAGACCTGTCAACCCTATCTCAAAAATATCTCTTAATTTTGACCACTTTTAATTTTCACTGTTAGAATCACGATCCTAACCATCATCTTCTCTCACCTGAAGTACTGTCATGGACTTCTAACTGGTCTCCCTGCTTCCACTCTTGCCTCTCCAAACTCCAGTCATTCTGCAAGCAGCACTACCAGAGTAATACAAATCAGAGTGAATTGCTTTCCTGTTTAAATGCATTTTGAACAAAGTCTAAACTCCTCTCCCATGGCCTTTAATAGCTCAGTCTGCTAACCACCTCCCTGACCTCATCTTGTACTATTCTCCCTTGGCCTTCCTTTCTTCAAATGGCCTCTTCCTCTCCCTTGACCCTGGCCCCTTCTCATTACTCTCTGCCCTATTATGTAGTTTAATGTCTTCATAAAACTTATGAGTTCTTGGCTTTATTTACTGTTTACACGTTTACTGTCTTTATCCCTGCAATAGAATGTACACTCCAAAGGCAAGGATTTTGTTTGCTGTGGTCACCACTGCATCCTAACACTAAAACAGTGCCTAGTATATATAAGTACTCAATGAAGGAAGAGAAGGAAGAAAGGAGGAAGGCAAATTGCTAATATACCACCACTTCTGTTTCCTTGGCCAAGACCTGGACTAGAAAAAAAGGTCACTTTTTGTAATCGGTTTTAAGGAAGGGCTAACTGGCTCCATCTAGGATAAAGTGGCCTTACTGACCATTTCTCAGAGTTGTTCAGCTTCATTTGGCATTTTAACTGATGAAAAAATATAGCATTTGCTTTGAACCTAAGACCAGCACCCCTGGCCCCCATCCCAAATCCTCTAATACAGAGAGACAAAGTAGAGAAGACAATCTGCTACAGCTCCAAGACCCAGCACAACTCCCCAACATACAAACCGAGAAAGATCGCCAACAAGATGCTCAATTATGAATCTACTACAGCTAAGCAAGTTACTTTACAAAAGTCTACTTACTGAATAGTCGTCTGGCTCACCAGTAAGGTGGACCCACATCACCATGATCACCAAACTTAAAGAGCTTATGTCCAAATCCCCAGAGAACACATTCCTGCATAGGCATCTGGTTATCCAAACATTTTAGAACATTCTGTCAACCAGGCCTTGGTCCTTTAGGCAAAGTGACATACATGTACTGATGACTGGAAACCATTAAGAGCTTCTGATGTTACCACTGTCATTCAGCACACCTACACCTGGTGGTGCTCCTCCTTGTAAATGCCCTGCTACCACTCATCTGTGCTATGCAAGAACAGCTCAAGACAAACCAAACTCCACTATGTGGGTGTGGGAAAACTAAGACACTTGAACATCAGTGGTTACCAAGCTAGCTGAACTGAGTGGAACTTCATGGAAATCACCAGGTTGATTAGGCATCAGCCTAAACAGGCTTTATCATGATGGCAACTGGCTCTTAAGGGAAACAGATTTTGGCCCAAGATGGTCTATACCAATGTATAGGAGTCTATACACCTTATGGAAATTTTTGGTTATATACTTAAAGTTCCAGTCATCTACTTCATCTCACCTCCTAAAGTCCCTCGTTCCTGTTGGGTGGGAATCATCTATAAATTTTATTGGGGCAATAAAGCTGCCCAGTGCAAAAGTAGTTCATGTTATAAACTAACTTAACCTTCCTTTTCTATTATACACTTACCAACTTTTGTTTTTTTTTTGGAAGGGGTATGTGCACATTTTATGCTCCTTTTTTTAATCCCCCAAGGCTTGGGGCAGCAATTAACTCCTTTTCAAACAAGTCTTCTGTCTTATGTACTGAGCAAGATATTTCATTCATTTCCTCTTGACTTATACCCACTTCTTAGAGACCTGCCTTGTTCACAGGCAAGATGGGGAAACTATGTGTCACATGCTTTCCAATCTCTGGAAAATTTGGTTGGGACACTAACTCAAGGTAGACCAATTATATTTTCTGTCCTGGGGACTTGGAATTGAAGCACTGAAACGCTGTCAATTAGCTGAGAGCTCTGAGTCTCAAAGGTCCTATCATTTTGTGCCTGAGGTCACTCTTTCGGGGCATTCATGATGAGCAACATGGCAGGAGACACTGGTGTTAAGAAAACAGAGCAGACATAATACAGAAAGAGAAGCATGTTCATTTTCCATGATGGCGGCTGTACTTACTAAAATTGGAACGAACTAACGTGTTCCCTGAGTATTTTAACTATAAACAATATTTTACTTAAATGGATGTTTATTCCTTAAAACCAATCAATTTCTACAACATGCAAATATACATCTTCATTGATCATCTATTTTTCTTTCAGCTCTTGCTATCATAATACTCTGCCTCCTTCCCTCTCTTGGTGTCTCTCTTCATTTAATCTGTAGCCAAAAAACCCTTATCGTATGTAATGGATACTTACCATATTTTTTTTTGTCTGCCCAGTATGTTTTGGACATTCTGATCTTTTATTATAATGATGGCAGGATGAGCAATACATGTGCCCATGTGCCCATTTTTACAACCAAAGCAACAACATGGATTGAGAGGGGAAACTTGTTACCCTTTTAAAATGAGCAGCAACGCTGTGTACTTCAGTTAAAGGGACCCATCATATGACACATCGTGTTCCCACACTCTGATGACAGTATGTCTTTTCCAGGCTGGCCAATCTGAATCCAGATCCAATCGGACATCAATCAGTACAAGTTCAGTGGTTAGGCCTTTAATGCAGATCAATGTTTCTCAACCTTTTATTTGACAAATAAATCTTTTTTTTTTTTTTTTTTTGAGATGGAGTCTCCTTCTGTCACTGGAGAGCAGTGGCGCAATCTCGGCTCACCGCAACCTCCGCCTCCTGAGTTCAAGTGATTCTCCTACCTCAGCCTCCTGAGTAGCTGGGATTGCAGGTGTGTGCCATCACACCCAGCTAATTTTTGTATTTTTAGTAGAGACGGGGTTTCACCATGTTGGCCAGGCTGGTCTTGAACTCCTGACCTCAGGTGATCCACCTGCCTCAGCCTCCCAAAGTGCTGGGATTACAGGCATGAGCCACCACGCCAGGCCAAATAAATATTTTAAAAGTAATACTGCAAACTTCCCTAGAAATTTTTAAAATCATTTACAAAAATTTTATGACATATGATAAAGCAATTTCAGGTAAAAATATTTTATCTTAAATCAGCATATCATTAAAGATTGTATTATAAAGTTTCTGTGGCATAATCTTTAATACTGATAATATTTAAGGAAAAATTTTAACTTCCATTCACAGTAGATGAACTATTTTGTCATGTAAAGAAAATCACAAGTTGATGAGAAGATGGACTTAGCACCAAATGTATATTGAAATGCAGATTAAAAATTAATTTGTATTATAGCATCCAAAATAACAAACTGCATCTATAACCTGATACTTACATTTTCGAGCTTATAAAGATCAGCTGCTTATTTTGATAATTTGGGGGTTTAGTTTTTAAATGTCAAGGTAGGAGAAATGGTTTCACACTGCTCTTTGAGAGAATTTCTTTGTAACACATTGTAGATTTTTATTACCAATAAATGAAAAGCCAAACTGGATAGAATCACCCATATTTTTTCTTCTTCACATTTTCAAGTGTTTAAATCTTTCTTTTTTAGAATTTTAACTATCTAAAGGGTAAAATTACCAAAAAAAAAAAAAACCAGTTGTCCACAACACCAATCATATACAAAGGTGAAAATGAATTATTTTTCAAGAAAACCACTTCCTAATTATTTAATACCACATTGGGTCTTTCAATTGACAATTCATTTTAGAAATTAAAGCCTCTTAATTTGATTAGGCCTATGCTATCTTTCATGAGATTCAACAGAGTACCTTTACCTTACTATCTGTATTTGGTGAACCAACCTGAAATTATTTTCTCTAGAACAGGCTTAAGAATAGGAAATAGTAAATGCCAATTACATGCGTATGTAAATAAATGTGTAACTTTAAATATAAGGCATGCCTGGCTGATGTTTCTAACTTTATAATGATTTTTTTAAACTTTTTATTTTGAAATAACTCTACATTTCTAGAAAAGTTGCAAAGATAGTACAGAAACACCCTTCACCTGGCTTCCTTTAATCATACAGTTTTAAAAATATTAGATATATCTTGATGTTTTACAAGAATGCTGATCAGCCAGGTGTGGTGGCTCACACCTGTAATCCCGGTACTTTGGGAGGCTGAGGCAGGTGGACAGCTTTTAGCTTAGGAGTTCAAGACCAGCCTGGGCAACATGGTGAAACCCTGTCTCTACAAAAACACAAATATGAGCCGGGCAGTGGTGGCTCACACCTATAGTCACAGCTACTCGGGAGACCGAGGCTGGAGAATCGCTTGAGCCCGGGAAGCGGAGGTCGCAGTGAGCTGAGATTGCACCACTGTACTCCAGCCTGGGCAACACAGTGAGACTCTTATCTCAAAAAAAAAAAAAAAAAAAAAAAAAAGAATGCTCATCAGATGAATGCAACTTATGTATTTAATAAAGAGCATCTTAAAATAATTTAGCAGAATTATATTTTTTATGCTCTTTAACTTATATTTTGACACGTGTTGCACACATGCTCCATCTTTAACCAACAGTCCATTATGAGTACAAATTAAACCACAAATGCAACTAAAAACAATTAAAAACAGTGTAATGGTTAAAAACCACCAAAGCAGACAATAAGCAATGATTAGAGATCATGACCACATTCAAGCAATATCTTCTAACGACTGTACGTTTGCATCACACCACTCAAACTGTTATCTTTAAGTGGAAAAATATTTAAATATTTTATTGACACAGAACTATTATTAATGTCAATGATATAAATTGATTCTAAGAGCAATTTATAATCTAATTCTAAAATTTCACATCAATTAGAAAATGTGGCAGAAGAGTCAAGACAACTTTGGAGTGGGAGGACAAAGGGAATGGTAACGTTTTTTCCTTACATTGAGTGGTAACAAGTGTTCATTGTATTGCTATGCTTTACACCTTATATATACGTTTTACAAATATTCTACTATAGCTATTTAACATTTAATTTTAAATATATTTAATTTTTTAAATAGAATGGAGGAGGACCTTGCCTTACCAAGAAAAAATATTATAAAACTACTGCAATTTGAAATGTATTAATGGTGTAGAAACAAAGATCAATGGGACCAAACAGAGTCCTAAAACCAACTTATGCACATATGAGAATTTAGTAATTGATAATTTGACATGCCACCTATTAAAATTATTATTCTAAATGAATGGCCAACTGAACAAGATTCTTCCCTCACACTATTCACAAAAATAAATTCCAGATGAACTTAAATATCTACATTTAAAAAATAGTATTAAAAAGTAAGATTTTATGTGTATCTTTGGGGCAGAAAAGAAGTATTAAAAAAGTTAAGTAAAATCAAATGCCATATAAGGCAAAGATAGGGAAATTTGCCATCAAAATTAAAAACTACTATTTAACAAAAGATACCACAAAGGGAGAGGACTCCAACAGATTGGAGGAAATACGCCATTTTTATAATAAAGGATGAGTATGTAGAGTTTATTTACCTAGAATTTATTTAAGTCTATTTACAACATAAATAAACAAGAAAAGGCAAGCACCTGTTATGTTGTGTATTCTAGAAAAATGCAATATGAGTGCTTAAACAAAATACAAGTTAAATTTCCTTCTCATGCTAAAGAAAGTCTTCCCTCTTAGTGCAGCAACTCTGCCAAATGCTCAAGAGAGCCAGCCTTTTTGGCTCACTGACCTACCATGATGGTCCTGATGGTTTATGATGGCCACTAGTGCTCCAGTCATTACATCTGCATTCCAACATATAAGACACATGAAGGGATGAAGAAAGGAGTGCTTTCTCCCTTTAAGGAGACTTCAGAGAGTCACATTTAACCTTTGCTGCTTATATATCACTAGCTGAAACTTACATAGTTATACTTAGCTCCAAGGAGGTCAAGTGTTCTACATGGGCAGCAACGGGCCTGGGTAAAAGCTAGGGTTCCTATTACTAAAGATGAAAGAAGAATGGATCACAGGATGTAACCAGCAGTCTCTGCTATGCAACCCAACAGACAGAAAAATAAATACAAATAATCAAAAACTTTAGAGAAGATATTCAGCCCCAGGGAAATAAAAATTAAAACAAGGAGATACCATTTTGTACAACTTTTAAGAGAGGCAAAAATTCACAAATTGGTGAGGGTATGAAGATTTTTAGCCTAACAGTATGTTAATTACTCTTACAAAGAGAACGTATTCAATATTATCAGTGCTTTTAATTAGATTATATATCATATATCTTATATATGTAATATTAGTACAGATAACTTGGGGACCAATTTGGCAGTTTTTAATTAAAATTTTAGCTATATGATTATATGACTCAGCAATTCCACCTTTCAGAATCTATGCAATACAAACATTCACACATTTGCCCAAGTACCAGGATGTTCATTGCAGTAATGTTTAAAACAAGGAAAAATTGGAAACAACCCAAGTGTTCAGCATCAGGGGAAAAGCACTCCACTTTATTTTCTTCATAGCACTATTACTACTCTCTGAAATTATATTAATTTATCTACTTGTTTATCATCTAGGAAATCAGCTCATCTAGGAAAAGGAAAGCAAAGAGACTGTATTTATATAATACTTGTTTGGCTAAAATTCTTAGAAATAATACCGTTTCTTCTAAAACAACAAATCAGAACAGACACCATTCCAGATTTTAATAACATGAACCCACCAGAGGGCCCACATAAAGGCCTGTAGGTTTGCAGACAAAGGCTGAGAAACACTGCCCCTGATGAAGTGTCTAAACTCGCTATCTAGATAGACTGTCACTAGATGTGGCCTGTTTGCCCTTTTAAGGCCTGGGGCATTTCTCAGTAGAATCAACACACTCTTCATTACACAGAACCCTCAACTGCCTTTAATACTTGGATCTCAATACTGCTGCCAGCACCCAGTGAGCCTCCACTCATTGAGGGCCCACCATGGGAAAGGGGTCTCAACCTTCTACTAGAAGAATACCAAGATTGCCAAGATGTACCATGTTGAGAGAAGACAAAATGCTAACAGCTGGGCCACAGTGCTTGATGGAAGACTTGGCATCGGTAGGAGCACATCAGTACTCACAACAGCAGTATTCTGGGGCCCAATCCCCAAGGCTGTAAAATAGGAAATATGCCTACGATCTACAAAATGGAAGGGATAAATGGCCCTTGCTAGGATTCCTAAGCCCTTAATGACATTTCCATTCACAACCACTAATCTCTGCTTTTTATTTCTAATCTCACAGAGAAGCAGTTTCCAAGCTGCTTTTTCAACTGGAGGAACTCTGTTCAAATGAAAGTGTAAGATGAATAAACAAACAAGAGGAAGGGGATAGCCTTAGTGCTCAGTCTAGGGGGTTGGGGTGGGAGGATACCCCTCCCTTTTACCCCAAAGTGCTGAGAAGCAGAGTTTGAAAGGGAAGGGAGACAGAGAACAAGGGAGGAAGCTTTACTAGGAGAAACAAAGGTCCTGTGGAAGGAACATACCTGGCTTGTTGGAAGATGAAAAAAGTCCCCTTTTTGACTGGGACAAAGCAAGCACAGGGAAGAGCAGTAACAGATGAGGTCAGAAAGACAAAGAGGAGTTCAGATTATGTAGGGGCCTTGTAGGAAAGTGTAAAGCCTCTGAGTGGATAACTTACTTTTAACAAGATTCCTCTGGCTGCTGAGTTGGGAATAGGCCGTCAGAGAAGGACATAAGCAAGGAAAAGACGTTACTGCAAGTTATTTCCTTCCTAACTTGGAGATATACATTTGGTAGTCGGCATGTAGTTGTTGGTGTATAGATGGTATTTAAAGTCATGAGACTGACTGAAATGCCAAGGAAATAAGAGTCAATAAGGAAGAATGGAGTATTAATGAGCCTTGCAATGCTCCAACTTTTAGGGGTCAAGAAGATCATGAGGAACTAGCAAAAAGACTAAACCTCCAATAAGGTGAGAGGGAAATGCAGAGAATGCAGCAAAGCTAAATGAAGGACGCGTTTCAAAGAAAGAGGAATAATCAACTGTGTAAAATGCTGCTGAAAGGTCAAGTAAGAGGAAGACTGAGAACTGATTCACTAGAGCTAGCAACATGAAGGTCAGTGGTGAGCTTGACAAGAGTGCTTCAGTGGGGGAAGGGGCCTGATTAATGTGGACTCAAGAGAGACTGGTGGAAAAGGAACTGGAGTCAGTGAGTTAGATAACTGTAGAAAACAAATAGAGAGGGGAATGCAAAGTCAAGAGAGTTTGGTCTTATATTAAAAGGCACTATATCTCCGGTATCTAGAACAGTGCCTGGCACATAGTGATAAATTAGTAAGTATTTGTTGACTGAACTGATCACTAGCCATTTAAACAGTCTTAGTTCTGGAAGTTTAAAAGCTGATAGAGTGAAACATGAGGATTCTTGGTCCAATAAGAAGAAACTGCCTTTTAATTTCCTACTATGCCTGCAAATTCTTTAGGGCCTTTAAACACCTAGAATAGACATTCCTCAATATCAGAGGAATAGCAACAGAATTCAACAAACACATGCCCTACAAGAAACTATACTTTCAATTCTGGATAGCTGCAATCTCTCCAACTACCTCTTGCATCTGGGGCCCTGTGACTTTGGACCTAGGGATACAACATGGATCACAGTCCTCTAGTCACGTTGTGATTCACTATGCACTAAGAGGGAAGATGTGTGGTGGTCCCTGAAGGACATCAATCTATGCGGCCTTGACCAAATGAAAGCTCTATGTGGCATGCCAATAATAATCATGAGTATTTGTTTAATGATATATACTTTTCAAAGTGGTAATACATATATCCTCTCCTATTTAATCTTACAACAACTTTGTGAGGCAAGTGTTTTTATCACTTTCATTTTACAAATAAGAGTCTCAGACTTGCATAAATCACACAGCTCTTTCAACAAATTATGCTGGGATAACTGGATATTCACATGCAAAAGAATGAAGTTGAATCCCTACCTCACATACAATAATTAACTCAAAATCTACCAAATAGCTAAATGTTAAGAACTAAAACTATATATTCCCAGAAGAAAACACAGGAGTAAACTGCCAGGACCTTGGATTTGGTGATAGATTGTCAGATATAATGCCAAAAGCATACACAATCAAAGAAAAAACAAATTCAACTTCACACGAATTAAAAACTTCTGTGCAAAGAACACTAACAAGAAAGTGAAAAAACAGCACACAGTAAGACAGGAAATATTTGCAAATCATAAACCTGATTCGTATCCATATTTACATATGTAAAGAACTCTTAAACTCAACAACCAAAAGACAATCCAATTAAAAAATTGATAAAAGACTTGAACAGACATTTCTCCATGAAAAGATGCTCAACGTCAGTAGTCATTAGGGAAATACAAATAAAAACCACAATGAGGCACCACTTCACACCCACTAGGATGGCTATAACCAGAAAACAACAAGTGTTGGCGAGGAGGTGGAGAAACCAGAATTCTCAAAAATTGCTGGAAAAAATGTATAAGTGTGCAGCATCTGTGGAAAACAGTCTGGGAGTTCCTCAAAAACTTTTTAAACATAGAATTACTGCATAATCCAGCAATTCTATTCCTAGATACATGCACAAAAGAATTGAGAACAGGTATTTAAACAAAAATTTGTAAAAGAATGCTCTTAGCAATACTATTTATAAGAGCCAAAAGGTGTAAACAATCGAAATGTCAACTGATAAACAAAACGTAGTATATCCATACAATGGAGTATTATTCAGCCAAAGAAGGAATGAAGTACTGATACATGCTACAACCTGAGTGAACCTCGTATACATTGTGCTGAATGAAAGAAGCCAGGCACAAAAAGTTACATATTGTATGATTCCATTTATATGAAATCTTCAGAACAGGCAAATCCATATAGACAGAAAGCAAATTGGTGGGTGCCAGACGGTAGGGGTAAAGGGGAATGGCGAGTGACTGCTTAATGGGTACAGGGTTTCCTTTTGGGGTGACGAAAATGTTCCAGAATTAGATAGCGGTGATGGCTGCACAACATTGTGAATGTACATATTGAAGTAACTGATTTGTATACTTTAAAATGGTTAATTTTACCTCAATTAAAAAAAAATCACACAGTTCACCCTTGACAAATCCAGGAACTATACTCAGGAACTGACTCCAAGTCCTCTCCCCACTCAGCTATCCTGTTTCCTCCACAAACCAAAGGAGCTCTGGACCACCTTGGTAATGGACTTTTGCCTCTATATACTGCCATCCAGGCATAGTACCTAACCATATTTGTGATGATGGAATTCCCACAGCTGTCCAAGCATATACAAGTTTCTAAATAAAATATTTTCTTAGAATGGACTCCCATTACAAACCATCTTGGACCAAGGTCTGCTTTCATGTCATAAAGTCATCCTTTATACAGAAGTTAACCATCATCCACCTAACTGATAAACCAATGACAGCTATGAAGTCTGGTCCCTCACAAGATGATATTCCTGTTTTCAAGAGTATAGCAATGAGGTTTATGCCTTCAATTAATCAAAACCATTCTTAACCAATAATTCTTGGCATTTTCCACCCCTTATATTTTCTGTTCTGTTGGCAGGCTACAACTCTTAGAAATATGAAGCACAAAATTGACCTTAAAAGCCTCTCTGCTAGGTTAAGGTTGCCAGTGTGGCAGAAATGGATAAAAGACAAACTGGTTGTGACCATCTGCATTACAACCCATCCTAAATAGTCACTCTAACACCAAGTCTTCGAGGTAGAAGCCTTCACACAACTTTTTGGAAACCAGTTTGCTCAGTGCTTTCTTCTTTCTGAGCTCAATGAGGGCCCTACATCTCCAACTTACATCCATATCCCTCAGGTACCATCAGTGATAAATACTTCAAAGTATGAGAGTTTTTACATGCATGCAACTGGAAAATTAAGCTATAATATCAAGTTAATTGGAAAAAATACAGCTGCAAAAACTATTCCTGGGAATCTCACAGTTAGATACACATTCCCTAACATAGCCAAGTATTCCATTTTCAGCATACCAACAATATAGTCTTTGTTCATCAGCTCAATGGGAGGATGATGTCAGGGTCACTGGAGCCCAGATCACCACTGGCCTTTAGGAGCTCTACAGCTTTCCAGTTGAGAAAGAAACTTGTGGCCTAATCACCAACATCTGAGTCAGCCCCTTCAAGAGTCCTGGCAAAATTTCTTCTCAGTAAAAAGTAGTCTCCAAAACAAGACCCCTAAGAATGTGGGAGAGGGGTATCAGACACCATTGACCTACATCCCTAAAAAGTTAGGAGAAATGTTTGAGTAACCAACAGACTAACACCTACATTGTAGGCATGTAAGACACCTCATCCTCCCTCACCACTTCCTCTTTTCGGGCAAGCTTCTCAAAGGAATTTCCAACACTTGCCACTCCCATTTCCTTACTTTTTACCCACTTCATTTTGGTTTCTGCCTCTTCCAATCTAAAATGGTTCTTGCTGAGGTCAAAGACTCCATCTTGCTAAATTCAACAGATCATTTTTGGTCCACATCTTTACTTGATGACACGTCTCTATTTGAAACATTCTTCTCTCACCTTTTATGATGCATCTTAAACTAGAACTAGATTGTGAAGGAAACAGCTAAGACAAAAACCAAATATTGTTTAAATTACTCTTGAAAATCCTTTAAATGGCCCGTTAAATATCGCACACCTGTATACAAGTAAATAAAACTTTTCTCTCTCTCATTTAATAAAAAACATGGTAGAGCGCATTCAGTTAAGTTTGCACACTTTAATTCTAAGCAAGGTGTCATTCCACTGTACCTCTGTGGCCACTTCTCATTCTCTTCCTGGGCTATCCTCCTCTACTAAACTTCAAAATGCTGGGCCTGAGCCCTTTTTTCTTAATCTCTGTCAGTGGTTCTCAACTTCCACAGCTAAGTGGAATCACCTCAGATTTGTCCAAGACAGCAAATCAGATCAAGTAAACAGAAAAAGAAATTTCTTAGGTGGACCACAGCATTAGCATTTTTTAATCATTCAGTGATTCCAATGTGCAACCAAGATGAGAACACTGTTCTATGCTCTCTTCCCAGACCAGGGATCACATGCTCAAAAGCCTACAGTCAGAGAAATAAATGAGCAAAGTGGGCCAGGCATAATTTTAGGGAGTGGTGGGCTCTGTAGTGAAATAGAAGAGCTGCGATCATCTGTGACTTAGCTCCAATTATTGCTGCCATATTGGAAAACCAACTCAGTAGTGCTACATTTTCTCATTTTTAAAGAGAAACCCCAAATCTGGATTTTTCATGAGAAATCTTCAGATTTTAAAATATTGGCAACTAACTCAAAATTAAACAATAACAAAACCACTGTATGGGCAAAACATCTGTGAGTCAGATTCAGCTGTAGGCTACTGCTTTGCAACCACTGCCCTAGATAATTTCGTCCACAGCCTTTAATTTACACCTAAAAATTTGTGCCTCCAGTTTAGCCCTCTGCTCTTGGCTCTGAATTAGAATTGTCAGATGCTTATGTGACCTCTCACTTGAAAATCTCAGCAGTCCCAATGTAAACTGTGATTTAAACTCATCTCAAAACTATTTATCCTTAAATGTTCTTTATTTCAGGTAACACCACCACCATTCACTGGTTGGGCAAGCTAGAACCCTGGGAGTCATCTTAGGATCTCATTTCTCCCTCTCAACCCTTGTACCATATCAACTACCAAATCCTATCAATTACGCCTCCTAAATATATCTCATGAATATATGTACTTCTCTCCATCTCCAATACGACCATTCTTTTCTCTCAGCCACCACCTTTTCTCTCCTATGTTATCCACAGTAACCTTAATTAGGGGCAGCTGTCTCCCACACTCAATCTTGTTTCCTTCCAAAGCATTCTAATATGACCAGAATATTTTATAATCACAAATAATTACAAATATATACACATATACACGCATTACATAAATATATACTTACGTAAATATATGTGTTTGTGTGTTTATTTCACCCAACAATTCCATTTCTAGGAATTTACCCTATAAATATATTTATTCACATATGAAACAGCATATTCGTAGCACTGTTTACGGTAAATTACTGGAAACAATCTAAATGTCTGTCAGTGGGGGAATGGTTAAATAATCTATGGTATATCCATACAGTGAAATACTGTACAGTCATTCAAAAAAATAAGGAAACTATATACTGAAGTGGAAAGATTCCCAAGACATTGTTAAGAAAACAGAGTGTACAGTATGCTACCATTTGTGTAAAACAGTAAGAGGAAAGATATGCATTTCCTTGAATGCCCACAAAAAATGTCTACAATGATATACAAAACTAGTATCAGTGGTTATTCCTTTGGAAGACAGGGAAAATGGTGGCTGGGGGAGGGAGCAGAACCCACCAAAAATGCTCTGATTTAATAGGCTTGGAGGAAGGCCCAGGCGTCGGTCTTAAGTTCTGGTGGTTCTGATGAGAGTGTTGGACTGAGAACCACTGCTTAGTGGACAGCCTTTGCCTATTTTCCTAGCTTCATTTTGTGTCATCACTCTCCGTGTTCCTGGCTTCTGGGTTCCCAAAAGCGGCCCTGTTCCTTTCTTCCTTAAGGTATTCACATCTGTTCCTTCTGCCTGGAATATTGTTCCCGTGAGCTTCACCTAGTAACTCCTGTTAATCCTTCACCGTCCACCTCAAAGGTCACTTCCCCATGGAAACTTTCCCCAGTTTCCAAACTACATCAGGACATCTGTTTTATGCACTCAGAGCTGCCTGTACTTCTCCCAGAAATTAACACAATCGTAATGAGATAAATGTATATTTATGCATGTATACATCTGTCACCCTCCTTAGACTATAAGGTCCAGGCATGCAAAGTTGTTACTAATCTATTTCCATACCTAATCTAGTGTCCAGTTGGCAAAACAGGCCTTCAGAAATCTGTTAAATAAATAACTGTTCCCGCCCTCAAGCTTAGTATAGTAAACACCTAAGCAAATGAGGACAATGCTGCGTCACTAGTGTTAAGGCAGCAGTCTGCTCACAACAGTGGTTCTTAACTAAGGGTGATTTTGGCCCTCCTGGGGGACATTTGCGATGTCTGTAAGCATTTTTGATGTTCACAACTGTGTGTGTGGAGTGCTACTGGTATCTATTCCTCAGTAGATGTTAGAAATGCTGCTAAACATCCTACACTGCACATGATAGCCCTCCACAACTAGAAATTACCTGGCCTAAAATGTCAACAGAACTACAAATGAGAAACTCTGACTCAGAGGACGATAACACTCAAAAGAGCTGTCAATTGCACTTCTGAGGGTGGTGATTTTTAAATATCTGTTTTCTTTTTGGGGGATGGGGGGTGTCAAGCAAAGCTTCAGGGCAGAGGTAAAGCTTCAGCTGTGTGTTTGAAAGGTAACAGGGGCCAGATCAGTGGGGACTATGTTTGTCAGGAGCAAGGAGGAGTCTCTGAAGAGTTTAAAAGCAAAGTTATGATTTGAACAGGTGCCCCCAAGTACCCTATACTCCAAAATTATTCATTTCCTTTTTTCCTTTCTCGCTGAAACAAAACTTCCATTCTCTCATAGTAGCTGGTTTCAGCTGAACATTAAGGCCAAATTAATTCAGCCCAAGATAAAGTCAGATAGGCCCTTCACTCTCCAGAATGTTAAGCTACATTTTAAAATATGCAAATACTTATGAGTACAAATAAATCTTTAACTGCTCAATGTTCAGGTTGTCAGTGGATAAAGCTATTTTTGAACTCAACAGCCAGATTGGCCCCAGTAACACTTTCCCAAAGCTTTGTTTTTTAAAAACCTTTTTGATCTGTTTCCCCGTTCTCCTAGAAATCTCCTAGATTTCTGAGCTCCTAGATTGTATAAAAGATCTAAGTTTTTTTCCACAAGTATCTCATGCCATTAAGTTCTTCTGCCAGAGGTGATAAAAGGGCCATCTGGATGCAATAAATGTAAATAAATTGTGTGTGTAAATTAGCAGTGGCTTAGAAAATTTTTAAAAGGCTTTCATGGACTACTGAAAGAAACTGAGATAATTTTTAACATACTACCAAGAAAAAAAAAAACAACAGTTTTACTGCAACACAAGCCGGCTGCCTACTGAACTGGACGCCCATGCTCTGACCTAGTATGGCAATTCTTAGGGTCTAGGCGCTGGGTTCTCTGTTTACAAGAAACTAAGGCCTGAGACTAAGGAAGAACAAAGAAAAATGCCTGGCACCAAAGGTGTGGGGGATGTTTTGTACATAAATGAAGATTTGAGGAGGAATACTTCCTCAGATGTTGGAAGGAATTACTCTTTTTTTGCTTACTTGTTAAGAATTTAATGTTTTCAGGCCATTTCCTAATTAGAAAATACCTTATAATTTACAAACAATAATTTGTCTTCCCCTACATTTGCTGACCACCAAGACTGGATAAAATTTCCTTAAGCTTTACCAGAGTGGGAGGACTGGGAATAACGGGAGCACAACAGAGTTCGGATGCAACATCAACTCCAAGCCCGGCCAGCTGGTTTCCATCGAGAGATCCCCCAGGAGAACGCCCCTCCGCGGCGGCGGCGGCCAGGTCGGAGCGGGAGAGACCCACCGAGGCGCTCCAGCGCGGCCGCGGTGCAGGGCCAGGGGCCGCCCGGCCTCCGTTTACCTTTGTTTCAGGTACCCCGGCTCCTGGCGGGCCGGGAATCCCGTCCGCGGCCCGGAGCTGGTGACACATCCTTCTTTGGCCAAGTCGGGCCGAGGTTGGGCAGGGGGCGGGGAAGGAAAAGAAAGCCTCAGCGCCTAACGACGTGACTCTCAGTTCTTCCAAAACGCTGGCATTTGTTTCTCTGCCAGGCTTTCCTGTTAACAAGTTCCCGAGGGCTGTGCGGGCGAACTGGCCCAGGAGCCCTAAAAAGTGGGAGGGCCCAGGCCGCCCCCGCCTACCCTCCTCCGCGGGCGCCCCTGGGGCAGGCAATTTCCACACCTCCCTGGCTGCCGTGTCCCAGGACCGGCCGGCCGCGCCGAGGCAACGCACCACACCGCACCGCACCGCCTGGAATTCCGACTTCCACAGCCCAATCAGCTCCGTGTGGCCCCTCTGGCCAGGCCGGTCCCCGCCCCCAGGTCCCGGCCCCGCCCGCCCCGGCCTCCGCGCGCCGCCCCGAGCCTCGCCACCCCCTCGGGCCGGGACGAGGGAGCTGAAGGCTCCAGGCCGTGCGGCCACTGTTCCTGCGCCTACCTCGTTGCCCGCGGCTCCTCCTCCGGCGCCTCAGCTCGCGGGCAGCGCTCGCCTCCAAGCCTCCCCGCGGCGCGGACTCTCAGGCTACGAATGCGGCGCGTGAAGAGAGGAGGCCCGAGCGCGCCCCGCCCAGCCACCCGCAGGCCCCTACCTCCTTCTCCTCCTCCTCCTCCTCCTCCTCGGCCCCACCCTCGGCGGCCGACCCGTCCGGAGCACCGCCCTCGCGCCAGGCCCCGCCCACTGTCCGACCCCGCCCCCAGCCTCCGCCCCGCCCCTCTGGCCAAGGCAGGAAGGGGGCCTCCAGGGGCGCCGCGAGAGCCGCTGTGGCCTCGGCGAGGGCAGTCTCCTGTATGGCGGCGCCGCGGGGATGCGATTCGTGGTGGTCGCTGCTGTTTGACAGATTCGAGTCTCTTGCTCGGATTTATTACTGTTATTGTCATCGTCAATATTGTCATCGTTGTTATTGTTATCGTCATTAGTTGTGTTGCCCTCTTCAAGGGGCCTTCAAGGAGGCCCCTTGAGGGCAGCGCGCTGCTGGCCAGACATTCCCTGGCACTCCTGTCTTCCCACAGTCCTGCACCTGCGCCACATTTCACTCAGCCCAAGAAGTTGTGTGAATTTTGAAAGAAGTGATATTTATTTTTAACTGTTATTGTTAACTGTTACTGTTAAATAAAACACAAATATAGACAGCCATATAAAACCAATGTACAGCTTAATGGATTATTCCGATACACACACCCTTATAACCACTCGCCAGATTTATTAATAACACCGTGTAATATGGTCTGCTCTGAAACAGAACCTCATTAATAGCTGGAAGGACATAGCCTGGAAGGGCCTCCCAAAATTGCCCTCCTTCTAACTGCCACAGTACTCAAATGTGACAGGTCCATAATCATGTCCTCTCCAAGAATATATTTGTAAAATGGAAATTTCTCCAGAATTAGGAACCTCCAATTGAGTATCTTCGTAAAAATCTTGATAAAATGATAAATCTATAAATATATAAGCATATAAATAACAATAAATAAGTCAATCAGTTGGGTTGAATACCGTGAGTAAGGAGCATGGGGGTGGGGGATGGGAGGTATGTAAAGACTTAAAAGGATTAGGTGGGCTGTGAGGACAGGTCCTGGGCACCTGGGTTGTTCTCACTGTCTCCCCAGCACCTAGCATAGCACCAAGCATATACTAGGTGCCATATGTGTGTGTGTATATATGTGCATTGTATGTATATGCACATATATGTGTGTGTGTGTATAGCACAAGGAAAGAAAAAATTATGTAAGATAACCCCAAACAAGCTTTACATACTGAAATTTCACCCAAGGTCAATCCTCCCAGTAGCTAAAGTGTGCTCTGTGAGATGCCTTGATGCCCTAGAGAGAAAGAGACCATTTTACTTTCAACTTTCTACTGCTTTTCCATTTCAAAAGCCCTTTCACATGCATATGGTATCTTATTTGAGACTGAGAGCAACTCTGTGAAAAATGCAGGGCAGGATAGGACTCTGCAAAGGTCACAGTGCAATGCATATCAGTAAGAAGGAAAAGTACACAATGTACCATAAAACAATGTTAAAACTGCTGACCCTGGCAACCTGGATTCTTGGTTTGTCTCGACAGTTTTATTGCCAATGTTTTTACATTAGGGCTCCTTTGGCCCTTTTGCCATGCATTTATACACATTATAACTTGAATGTATAAAGGACACAATACGTGACTGGAAATTTGATTCAATACAATAGAGTTAGTCTCTCTGTCATGAGGACCATGGTGAATTGGGGCTAGAGAGTTGCCAATTCACCACGATGTATTGAGTACTCAGACTGTACTAGGTGGTAGGAATACAAATGATATAAAATAAAGAAGATACAGGGGCTGGGCGTGGTGGCTCACGCTTGAAATCCCAGCACTTTGGGAGGCCAAGGCGGGCGGATCACCTGAGGCCAGGAGTTTGAGACCAGCCTGGCAAACATGGTGAAAACCCATCTCTACTAAAAATACAAAAATTAGCCAGGCGTGGTGGCACGCGTCTGTAATCCCAGCTACTCAGAAGGCTGAGGCAGGAGAATCACTTGAACCCGGGAGGTGGAGGTTGCAGTGAGCCGAGATCGCTCCGTTGCACTCCAGCCTGGGTGATCAGAGTGAAACTCTGTCAATCTTTGTTCTCAAGGAGCTTATGGCCAAGTAAGGGAGAAAGATTTGAAAATCAATGTTTAAATTACATGATGGTAGGGGAGCAGTCACGAGCACAATTAATTCTGTGAGGTATAGGAAGAGAGTAGGGCAAGTCTTATTAGACAAGAAAACATCTGAATTTTTTTTTAGTATAAAAATATCAAATATTGAAAACAGAGACAGAATAATATAATGAACTACTATGCACCCATTACTTGGCTTCAACAATTATCCCATGACCAATTTGTTCCATCTGTACCCTCACCTTTTCTTTCCCTCCTTGGATTATTTGAAGGCAAATCACATGGAGCATTATTATTTCATCCATAAATATTTCACTATGCATCTCTAAATGATAAGGTCTATTTTTAAAAACAACCACAAAATCATTAAATTGTCTTTTAAAGTAATAATTTATTAACATCTAGACAGTGTTCAAAATTTCCCAATTTTCTCATAAATGTTTCATGTAGTTTACTTCTTCCAGTCATGATCCAAACAAGTTCCTCACAATGCATTTGGTTAAAATGTCTTACACCTTTTTCTTTCCTTGTACTTTTATATTGAAGAAATAGATTGTTTGTTATAAGGAGTTTCCCACATTCTGCATTTTGCTGATTGCTGTGATGTTCTTTAACATGTGCCTCTACCCTTGTATTTCCCATAAAGGATAGTTACTAGAGGCTTGATCAATTTAGAAAAGTATAACCCATAATGAAGAGAAAAATCAACAAATAAAAAATAGACCAGAACTATCACAGATGTTAGAATTAGCAGAGAAAGACATTAAAACAATTACTATGGCTGGGCATGGTGGCTCAAACCTGTAATCCCAGCGCTTTGTGGGGCTGATATGGGTGAATTACCCGAGGTCAGGAGTTTGAGACCAGCTTGACCAACATGGTGAAGCCGCGTCTCTACTAAAAGATACAAAAAAATTAGCCGGCCATGGTGGCAGGTGCCTATAATCCCAGCTACTCGGGAGGCTAAGGCAGAAGAATCGCTTGAACCCGGGAGGCAGAGGTTGTGGTGAGCTGAGATTGTGCCACTGCACTCCAGCCTGGGCAACAGAGTGGCTCCATCTCAAACAAAAACAAAAACAAAAACAAACAAACCAAAAAACCACAATTACTATAACTATATTCCAAATGTTAAAAAAGTTAAGTACATATTAAAAAGGGAAGATGTAAAAAAGACACAAATTGTATTTCTATAGTTGAAGACTATAATGTCTAGAATAAAAATACATTAGATTGGATTAATGGCAAATTAGACATTACCAAAGAAAAGATTAGTCACATCAATAGAAATTATCCAAAATGAAACACACAGAAAAAGAAATGTTAATGAAAAGAGCATCAGTGAGCTAAAGAGCAACTACAGGTGGCCTAATATGTGGAATCTCCAAAGGAGAGAAGACAAAAAATATTTGAAGAAATACTAGCCAAAAGTTTCCAAAATTTATGAAAACTATATACTCACAGATCTAAGAAGTGCAACAGACTTCCAATTTCCAGTACAGCAGACGATAGACTTACATCCAACTATATCAATAGTCATATTAAATGTGAGACTTTTGGTTCCAAAATGGCAGCATAGAAGCAAGCCGGCTCCCCCTTTTCCCCAGAAAAAGAAGACCAAACCCAAATACACAACACCAAGATTACCATCAACAATATCCCAGAACTGAAATATGAGGATGAGACAGTTTGCAGGGTCACAAAGAAGTGAAAAAGCTCCAAGCAGATGGTAAGAGAATGACTTCCATGTTCAGGATGCCCCTCCCCCTATTCTGTCCAGCACCAAGCATTCAAAAAGTTTCCTCCTAAATCAGTTTATACACTGGAAAAAGTGAGATCAAGGTGGACAACCAGCTCCCCACCATCTTGGGTTCCTTGGCAGGAGACTTGTCCCTGTCTTAGCCCACAGAAACATTGCAAGTCCCTTAAGGGAGAAATATCCCGGAGGATGGGCAAAGGCAAATCGAGAGGCAGAACTACCATCCCCAGAACTGGAAACTGCTCTGTAACTGAGCCAAAGGAGACGTTAAATTAGAGTGTCTGTTCAGCAGCAACATGATGTAGGAGGTACATTCTGCAGATACTTTGGGGACAAACCCCTAGCCAGCCTTCCCACATTGCTGGGATGTCCCAGGATACCTTCCATTTACTAGAGCTGAGGTGGACCTGGGCTTAAGACACTACCTAGAGCTGAAAAGGAGGCAGAAATGTAGCAGTGAAGAATCTTTAAGCAAATACATTCAATAAAACCCAAAACAAGTCAGGCAGAGAAGACTGGAATAAACTACCCTTTAGTGCAAAGACATGGATATACATCACAAGAAACAATAGCAAAGAGGGAACCACAAACTCCCCAAATGGGCAAAGCAAGGGACCAGTAACTGACTTCAATGAGATGGCAATATGTGACCTCTATGACCAATAGTTCAAAACAGCAATTTTGGCTGGGCATGGTGGCTCATGCCTATAATCTCAGCACATTGTGAGGCTGAAGCAAGAGGTTCACTTGAGGCCAGGAGTTTGAGACCAGCCTGGGCAACATAGCAAGATTCCATCTCCACAAATAAAAAATTAAAAAACGAATAGCTGGGTATAATGGTGCACATCTCCAGTTCCAGCTACTCAGGAGGCTGGGGTGGGAGGATCACTTGAGTCCAGGAGTTCGAGGCTGCAGAGAACTATGCTGGCACCACTGCACTCCAGCCTGGGTGACAGAGCGAGACCCTGTGTCAAAAATAAAAAAAATTAAAAAAAGCAAAAATAGAAAAAAATCCTCCAAAATAGCACTTTTAAGGAAACTCAGTGATCTCCAAGATAACACAGAAAACCATTTCAGAAATTTATCAGAGAAATTTAACAAAAATATTGAAGTAATTAAAACAATCCCATAGATGTTTTGGAAGTGAGAAATACACTTGCTGTACTAAAAATTTCATTAGAGGCCCTCAAGAGCGAACGGATCAAGCAGGGGAAGAATCAGTCAGCTTGAAGACAGGCTATGTGAACATATGCAATCAGAAGAGAAAAAAGAATGAAAATAAATGAAGACCACCTACAAGATACAGAAGTTTACCTCAAAAGACCAAATCTAAAAATTATTGGTGTTCAAGAGAGAGTTGAGCAAGGGGTAGAAAGCTTATCCAAAGAAATAATAATAGAAAACTTCCCAAAACATGAGAAAGAATAAATGTTGAGGTACAGGAAGATCAGAGAACACCAAACAGATCTAATACAAAGAACACTACCCCAAAGCATATAGTAATCAAACTCTCAAAGGCCAAGGACAAAGAGAGGATCCTAAAAGCAGCAAGAGAAAAGAGGCAAATAACATATAAAGGAACTCCAGTTTGTCTGGCAACAGACTTCTCAATGCAAACCATACAGGCCAAGATGGAATGGAATGACATTTTCAAAGTGCTAAAAGAAAAAAACCCTTTCATGCAAGAATACTGTATCCAGCAAAGTTATCCTTTAACTGTGAAGAAGAGATAAAGTCTTTCCCAGAAAAACAAAAACTGAGAGAATTCACTACCACTAGAGCCATCTTACAAGAAATGCTAAAAGGAGTTCTTCAATCCGAAACAAAAAATACTAATATGCAAAAAGAAAACATTTGAAGCTATGAAACCCCTGGGTAAAATTAAGTACACAGACAAACCTAGAATACTTAAATACTATAATTGTAGTATGCAATTCATTCATAACTCTAGTATGAAGCCCCAAAGACAAATCTATTAAAAAAGAATAATAGTAACTAACTGCAGGCTGTTAAGAGATACGTAATGTAAAACTATGTAAATTGAGACAACCAAAAGTCAAAATGTGGGAGTGATGGAGTTAACATGTAGAGTTATTTTTTATTTTTCCTTCATGTCTATTCTTTTATTTTTTATATAAGTTGTCATCTCTTTAAAATAACTTGTTATATCTATAAGATTTTTTTTAAGCCTCATGATAACCACCATATGCAAAACCTGTAATAGAGTCACTAAAAATAGCAATTGAAGATGGCAGCAGCAATGATTTACCAGCTGTGGGCTGGAGCAGCATAGTGGTGTTGAGCCTGCCCTCAGGTGCCAGGTGTTTTGGGGTATGGGCCTTGCCAACTGGAGAGAAGGTCAAGCATGCCAGCCAGGTTGATGATAATAAAGACTCCAGAAAAATTCAGTTTGTGGGTTGTCAGAAAGAGGTGAATGTAAACTTTGCCACTGATTTGATAACAGAGCAACCTATGAGTGAAGTAGAGAGTTGGATAATATTGTGTAACTGGTTGGGGAGCTCTTGGCTACCCAAAAGTATGTGTAAACATAGACAAAGAAACAAAAACTGGGATATGTGGTTATTGTGGACTATAGTTCAAAAAACACCATCATTAGAATGAATTGTGAACCCATGGTCCTCTGAAGTATGTGGATGAGCATTTTGATTTTGAAAATAAAGCATGTGAAATCACTAGTTCTGTATAAAGGATATTCCTATTGCTAAATAAAGGGTAATGCTATCAAGAAAAAAAGACACAATGAATTAAAACATACTACCAGAGAAAATCACTTAACCACAAAGGAGGACAATAAGAACAAGAAAGGAAAAGGGGAGTTACAAAACCTGAAAATAAGCAACAAAATGGCAGTAGTTAAGTAATTTCTTATGAATAATAACACTAAATGTGAATGAACTCAGTCCTCCAATTAAAAGGAATACAGTGGCTGAATGGATAAAGAAACAAGACGCATCTATATGCTGCCTACGAGAAACCCATTTCACCTATAAAGATGCATACAAACTGAAAGTGAAGGGGTGGTAAAAGTCATTCTGTGCAACTGGAAATCGGAAAACAGTAGCAGTAGTTATATTTATGTTGGATAAAATAGACTACAAATTAAAGACTGCAAAGAGAGAGACAAAGAAAGTCATTATATAATGATAAAGGGATCAATTCAGCAAAGGATAAAACAATTATAAATATTTATGCACCCAAAACTAGAGCTTCCAAGTATACAAAGCAAACATTAATAGATCTAAAAGGGAGAGATAGACTGCCATACAATAATAGTAGGGATTTTTAACTGGACAGATTACCTAGACAGAAAATCAACAAAGAAACATCAGAGTTAAACTACACACTAGACCTAATAGGCCTGACATTTACAAAACATTTTATCCAAATGATGAAGAATACATACTTTTTTCATCAGCACATGGAACATTCTCCGGAATAGATCATATCTTAGGCCACACAAAACAAGTCTGAACAAATTCAAAAAACTAAAAACCATATCAAGTATTTTTTCCTCACCACAATGGAATAAAACTAGAAATCAATATCAAGCAAAACCACAGAAACTACACAAACACATGGAAATTAACATGCTCTTGAATGACCAATGGGTCAATGAAGAAATAAGAAGAAAAAATTAAAATTTCTTGAAACAAATGAAAATGGAAACACAACATTCCAAAATCTATGGAATACAGCAAATGTAGTAGGAAGAGGGAAGTTTATAACAATAAATACCTACATCAAAAAAGTAAAAATATTTCAAATAAAAAATCTAATGATGTACCTCAAGGAACTAGAAAAGCAAGAATGTTGCAGGAAGTCAGGGACGCCGCACAGAGGGGCTGGCTGAAGCCACTGCAGAAGAACATAAATTGTGAAGATTTCATGGACATTTATCAATTCCCAAAATTAATACTTTTATAATTTCTTACGCCTGTCTTCACTGCAGTCTCTGAACATAAATTGTGACGATTTCATAGACATTTATCTCTTCCCCAATTAATACTCTTATAATTTCTTATACCTGTCTTTAATCTCTTAATCATGTTATCTTTGTAAGGTGAGAATGTATGTCACCTCAGGACCCTGTGATGATTGTGTTAACTGTACAAATTGTTTGTAAAACGTGTGTTTTAACAACATGAAATCAGTGCACCCTGAAAAAGAGCAGAATAACAGCAATTTTCTGGGAACGAGGAAAGATAACCATAAGGTCTGACTGCCTGCGGGGTCGGGCAGAATATAGCCATATTTTTCTTCTTGCAGAGAGCCTATAAACGGATGTGTGAGTAGAAGAAATATCGCTGAATTCTTTTCCCAGCAAGCAATATTAATAATTAATACCCTGGGAAAGGAAAGCATTCCCACGGGTAGGTCTATAGACGGCCGCTCTGGGAGTGTCTGTCTTATGCGCTTGAGATAAGGGATGAAATACGCCCTGTTCTCCTGCAGTGCCCTCAGGCTTACTAGGATTGGGAAATTCCAGCCTGGTAAATTCTAGTTAGACCGGCTGTCTGCTCTCGAACCCTGTTTCCTGTTAAGATGTTTATCAAGACAATGCATGCCCAGCGGGACGTGGACCCTCATCAGTAATTCTAATTTCACCCTTGCCTTGTGATCTTGCTCTTCCCTTTGCCTTGTGATCTTTTATTGCCCTTTGAAGCATGTGATCTCTGTGACCCACTCCCTATTCATACACCCCCTCGCCTTTCAAAATCCCTAATAAAAACTTGCTGGTTTTGTGGCTTGAGGTCACCATCACGGTCCTACCAATATATGATGGCACCCCTGGTGGCCCAGCCGTAAAATTCTTCTCTTTGTACTCTTTCTCTTTATTTCTCAGACTGGTCGACACTTAGGGAAAAATAGAAAAGAAACTACATTGAAATATTGGGGGCTGGTTCCCCCAATACAAGAACAAACCAAATCCCAAATTAGTATAAGGAAAGACATAATAAAGATGAAAGCAGAAAATCATGAAATTGAGACTGAAAACTACAGAAGATCAATGAAACAAAAAATTGTTTTTTAGAATGATAAACAAAGTTGATAAACTTTAGCTAGACTAAGAAAAAAGAGAGAAAAGATGGAAATAAATAAAAACAGAAATGAAAAAGGAGACATAACAACACAGAAATACAAAGAATCATCATAGACTATTTTGAAAAACAATACAGCAACAAATTGGAAAACCTAGAAGAAATGGATAAATTCCTAGACACATACAACCTACCAAGATTGAACCATGAAGAAATAGAAAACCACAGAAAACCAAACACTGCATGTTCCCACTTATAAGTGGGAGCTGAATGATGAGAAAACATGGACACAAGGAGGAGGAACAAGACATACTGGGACCCGTCAGTGGTGGGGGTAGGGGGTGAGGGGATAGACAGCATCAGAAAGAATAGTTAATAGATGCTAGACTTAATACCTGGGTGATGGGATGATTTGTGGAGCAAACCATCATGGTACATATTTACCTATGTAGCAAACCTGCACATCCTACACGTGTAACCCCTGAATTTAAAATAAAAGTTGAAGAAAAAAAAAGAAATAAAAAACCTCAAAAAAAAACCCAATAATGAGTAATGAGATCAAAATTGTAGTAAAAAGTCTCCCATCAAAGAAAATCCAAGGATCTGATGATTTCATTGCTGGATTCTATCAAACATTTAAAGAACTAGTACCAATTATACTCAAAATCTTAAAAAATTGAAGATAAGGGGATACTTCCAAACTAATTATATGAGGCCAGCATTCACCTGATATTAAAACCAGACAATGACACAGCACAAAAGAAAACTATAGGTAAATGTCACTGATGAACATAGATGCAAAAGTCCTCAACAAAATACAAGCAAACCAAATTCAACAGCACATTGAAAAGATCATTTACCATAATCAAGTGGGATTCATCCTAGAGATGCAAGGACATGTCAACATACGTAATCAACAAACATGATACATCACATTAACAGACCAAGAACAAAAACTATATGATTATTTTAGTAGCATTCGGTAAAGTCCCATATCCCTTTATGATAAAAATCCTTATGGAACTGGTATTGAAGAACCATACCTCAGAATAATAAAGGCCAAATCTGACAAACCTGTAGTAACATAGCACTGATGAGGAAAAATTAAAAGCCTCTTGTCTAAGATCTGGAACTGGACAAGGATGTCCACTTCCACTACTTTTATTCAACATAATACTGGAAATCTTAGTGAGAGCAATCGAGCAAGAGAAAGAAATAAATGGCATTCAAATTGTAAAGAAATAAGTCAAATTAGCCTTGTTCACAGATGACATGCTATTGTATACAAAAAAACCCTAAAAGCTCCACCAAAAAACTGTTAGAATTGATAAGCAAATTCAGTAAAGTTGCAGGATACAAAATCAATATACAAAATTAGTAGTGTTTATATTTTCCAGCAGAAAACAATCTGAAAAAGAAATCAAGAAAACAATCCTATAAGTGCTTGAAGTAAAGGATACCCCATTTACCTTGATGTGATTAGTACACATTGTATGCCTACATCAAAATATATCATATACCCCATAAATATATATACCATGTACCCATAAAAATTAAAAATAAAAAATTAAATATATATATAGACAATGTATATCAGAAAAAAAGAAAGCAATCCTACTTATAATAGTTGCAAAGAATACAAAATACCTAGAAATCAATTTAACCAAATATGAAAGATCTATACAAGGAAAACTATAAAACACTGATGAAAGAAATTGGAGAGGACACACCAAAGAAAAGAGAAAGATATTCCATGCTCATGGACTGGAAAAATTAGTATTGTGAAAACGACCATACTACTCAAAGCAATTTACAGATTCAATGCAATCCCTGTCAAAATACCAATGAGATTCTTCACAGAAATAGAAAAAACAATCCTAAAATTTATATGGAACCACAAAAGACACCAAACAACCAAAGCAATCTTGAGCAAATAGAACAAAGCTGGAGGCATTATACTAATGGACTTTAAAGTATACTACAAAGCTATAGTAACCAAATCAGCATGGTATTGGTGTAAAAACGGACACATAGACCATTGGAATGGAGTAGAGAATCCAGACATAAATCCACAAGTTTGTAGCCATCTCATAGTCAACAAACATACCAAGAACATATAATGGAGAAAGGACAATCTCTACAATAAATGGTACTGGGAAAACTGGATAACTATATCCTGAAGAATGAAACTACACCCCATCTCTCACCATACACAAAAATCAAAATGATTAAAGACTTAAATCTAAGATCTGAAACTATGAAACTTCTAGAAGAAAACATAGGGGAAATGCTCCAGGACATTTGTCTGGACAAAAATTTTTTGTGTAAGACCTCAAAAGCACACTCAACTAAAGCAAATACAGACAAATGGGACTACATCAAGCTAAAAAGCTTCTGCGCAGCAAGGGAAACCATCAATGAAGTGAAGAGATGACCCACAGAATGGGAGAAAATATTTGCAAACTGTCCATAGTAATAACAAGGGAGTAATAACCAGAATATATAAGGAGACAAGGGAGTAATAACCAGAATATACAAGGAAGTCATAACCAGAATATATAAGGAGACAAGGGAGTAATAACCAGAATATATAAGGAGCTCAAACAACTCAATAGCAAAAAACCCAAATAATCTGATCTAAAAATGGGCAAAAGATCTGAATGGATGTTTCTCAAAAGAAGACGTACAAATAGTCAACAGATATATGAAAAAATGCTCAATATCACTAATTATCAGAGAAATGCTAATTAAAGCCACAATGAGATATCATGTCACCTCAGTTAAAATGTCCTTTACCAAAAAGATAGGTAATAAGAGATCCTGGCAAGTTTGTGGAGAAAGAGGAACCCTTATACACTGTTGGTGGGGATGTAAATTAGTACAGTCTTTATGGAAACAGTATGGAGGTTTTTCAAAAAACTAAAAATAGAACTACCACATGTCCAGCAATTCCACTACTGAGTGTACATCCAAAAGAAAGGAAATCAATGTACCAAACAGTACCCTGCAGTACAACGTACCAAACAGTACTCAGGAGTACAACACGGTGAAACCCCATCTCTACTAAAAATACAAAAAATTAGCAGGGTGTGGTGGCACACACCTGCAATCCCAGCTACTTGGGAGGCTGAGGCAGGAGAATCACTTGAACCCAGGAGGCGGTGGTTGCAGTGAGCCAAGATCAAACCATTGCACCCCCGCTTGGGTGACAAGAGCAAAACTCTGTCTCAAAAAAAAAAAAAAAAAAAAGATAGGAGCTGGGGAAATAGACAAATCTATTATTATAGTTGTATATTTCAATACCCTGCTCCAAGTAATTGATAAAGCAAGTAGACAGAACATCAGCAAAGATATAGCAGACTGGAATAACACTCTCAAGCAACTTCACCTAATTAACATTTGTAGGACACTCCATGTAATAACATTATTCACATACTTTTCAAGTGCACAGGAAACATTTACCAAGATAGATCAGATTTAGTACTGTAAAACAAGTCTCAAATTTAAAAGAATTCAAGTTATAAAAGTATGCTCTTTGACCACAGTGCAACTGTATTAGAAACCAATAACATGTCTAGAATTTAGTATATACCCTCCTCCCGACTCTAACTCCTAAACTTGCTCCTCCTCCATGTCCTTTTCTCAACTTAGGTCAAGGCCCCATTATCCATTCAGTCACTTAAGCCAGAAATTCTTAATTATCCTTTTCCTCATCTCTCTTAAGCAACAAATTACCATATTCTGCTGACTTTTCTTCCAAATCATTTCTCAAATCTCTTCCCAACTCTCTGCCTCGATTACTGCAGTCTCAGTTCAAGTCATTACCATCTCTCTTTATGGACCTGCACCAGCCACCTAACTGGTCCCTCTGCCTCTCATCTTCCCCTCCTTAAACTCATTTTCCACATGTAAGTGAGTGCAGTGAATAGTCTCTCACATTCTTACAGTCTCTGTTTCTCCGCATCTGTAGAACAGCTTTCCTGTATTTGGGAAATCTCTACTGTTAGGAGTCCTGACTCCCAAAGTGCAAACCAAAATTCATTTTCATCACCTCCTTTGCTGCTAGGGCAGGGTACATGACTCGGGCTTAATCAGATGCACCACACAAGACTTTAAGACAAGTACGGAGTGAAGAAGCAGGACATCCACAACAGAATAAAATTGTTACATATATGTGCAAGATATTCCTAGAGATATTTTCCTGTAGGAGGGATTTATTTACTCTCCTTTCTCTCTCTTTTCTCTCCTTCCTTCCATCCGTCCTTCCTTCCTTCCTTCCTTCCTTCCTTTCTTCCTCCCTTCCTCCCTTCCTCCCTTTCTCCCTTTCTCTCTTTTTCTTTCTTTTCTCAGCTTTATGAAGATATAAGTCACATAACATGTAATTCACCCATTTAAAATGTAAAATGCAATGGTGGTTGGTATAGCCACAGAGTTATGTAATGATCATCAAAATCAATTTTAGAACATTTTCATCACCCCCAGAAGAAACTCTATACTCATTAAGCTACTCTTCATTTCCACCCATCCCCACTCCCATCTGTAGGCAACCACTAACCTACTTTCTGTATTAATAAATATTCATATAAAAGAAGTCTTATAATATATGCCTTTTTTGTCTCACTTCTTTTGTATAGGTAGCATAATGTTTTCAAGTTTCATCCATATTGTACTGATCCATTATCAGTAATTTATTCCTTCTTATTGCTATATAATGTTCTATGGCATAGCTACACAGCAGTTTGTTTATGCATTCACCTGCTCATGGACATTTAGGTAACTTTCATTTTTTGGCTATTACAAATAAGACTGCTATGAACATTCATGTCCATTCTTTGTATGGACTTATGCTTTCATTTCTCTTGAGTATATATCTAGTGGTCGAATTGCTGGGTCATGTGCTTTGCTTGAAGGTTTAAGGAGTTTTTTTTTTTTACTTTTAATTTTTATTATTTATTTATTTATATATATTTATTATACTTTAAGTTCTAGGGCACATGTGCACAATGTGCAGGTTTGTTACGTATGTATACATGTGCCATGTTGGTGTGTTGGAGATGTTTTCTTTTGTGAGAACCTGGATTGGGAAAAGTTGAACCTTTCATCATTTCATCATTTGAGTTTTTTAATGTATGAGGCAGGCTTTTGTACAGAGAGAGAGAGAGAAAAACCCCAAACACTTATAGCCACTTTTGCTTAATTAATGTTAAATTTATTAAAGACATCTGATTTTAAAATCTAGTTTTTATTAGGTGCTTAAGCTTAACTTTAAGCTGGTAAATTTTATTTATAAATATAGTATTCTGTTATAACTTAACAGTCACTTCTAAATAAGATAGATTAAATTCCCTAAACATTTATTATTAAGATGATGAAATTCTTAGATATTTCAAACTACAATTATAAATGTATCTGATTCTCTAAAGCACTTCAAGCACTCAACAAGCAAGCTTACAAATCTAATAAACCAATATTCCTAAGCACTTACATTCTATTTACGAACCTAATAACTCAAAAGTAGTAGATTTAATTCCTCAGGTTCTCTGAAAAATTCAAACTCAATTTACAAACATAATCAATTCAACTTCAACACATCTTCAATTTAAATCCTCAATCTACCATCAATTATGTTCTTTTAAACATTTCAGATTAAAATCACAAGTCTAAATTCAACGTGTCAAATATCCCATCTGTCAAACAAAATACATGCGAATTGCCAAATACATGCGAACTGCCTATTAAAAAATAGCTTATTCTTGAACTCAACACAAAAAATGTTAAATCTTGGGTTTGAGTAACTTCTTCACTCTTATTCAGAGCCTGCATAAGTTTGGCTTACGGAAAAAATTCAGCTAAAGTGAAGAATCATAAGTAATACTTCATACATAGTTTAACATTTTAAGTTAAATGTTTAGAATATATAAATATAAATACATATATAAATTATATATATAAATATATATATAATATATATATAATAAATATATAAATGTTTAGTTTAGAACATTTAAATACACATTCTTTTGCCATACCCTTTCTTTGAGTATGAGTCTGTTAATCAGACTTCCAAGACACCTTCGTTGCATAAACTACTCCCATAGTGTATCCTCCGTAATTTCCAGTTTGGATTATGTTATAAGCCTCTGCAAAACAATGTAAATGTACATTGATTTTAGGTTTTTATATTTCCTTGCAATCTTTCATAGTTGTCTCATCCACTTTTAGTTTAAAAAATGTTTTAGCAAGTTTCCATTAGCAAGTCTTTCCAAAGCGTTTCTTCTAATTTTCTTTTTTTTTTTTGGAGCAGGGGACAGTCTTGCTCTGTTGTTGCCCAGGCTGGAGTGCAGTGGTGCGATCTCGGCTCACCACAACCTCTGCCTCCTGGGTTCAAGCGATTCTTCTGCCTCAGCCTCCGGAGTAGCTGGGACACAGGTGGGTGCCAACATGCCCAGCTAATTTTTGTATTTTTAGTGGAGACAGGGTTTCGCTATGTTGGCCAGGCTGGTCTCAAACTCCTGACCTCATGATCCACCCACCTTGGCCTCCCAAAGTGCTGGGATTACAGGTGTGAGCCACCGCGCCCAGCCTCTTCTAATTTTCATAGTAACAACTTTTTTCCTACACTTATATTTCATGGGATTATGTCATATTTAATCAAATTAGTAATTATAATAACAAAACTAATATCTGCAGGTTTGGGAACAAACACAACTTGGTAAGTGTTGTGTATGTGTATGTGATTCTTGGTATGTGTTGTGCTCAAGTGATGGGAGCAGAACATACCAGTATACTAGAGAGGGATCTACTAGCTGTAAGTACTCACCTGTATGTGCCCTGGGTGCCCGTTGGTATGTTTTACAGAAAGAATGGAGAATGTTGGTTAATTTAGTAATTGAGCTAAGTGGAGGTTGGCTTAAAAATCTTCCATTACTTTTCATGTTTAAAAAAATTGAGTTACGCGTTACATACAATAAAATATGCCCTTTTGAATGTGTAACCCTATGAGTTTTAAAAAACACTTGCAGTTATGTAATGACCACTACTACCCTGATCAAGATATGAAATGCCTCTGTCACCTCTCAAAATCCCCTTGTGCTACTCCTTTGTAGTGAATCCCTCCACCCCACCACACCCCCGGCTCCTGCAAATCACGTACCTCTGCATAATTCTCTGGAGAGTCACCAAAGTTGTTGTGTGTGTTAGTTATTCCTTTCTATTGCCAAATAGAATTCCATATTGCAGATGTACAGCAGTTTGATGATTCACCTGTTGAAGGACCCCTTGGTTGTTTCCAGTTGGGGGTATTATGAAAAAAGCTGCTAGAAGTATTTCATGTATAGGTTTTTGTATGAACATGAGTTTTCATTTCTCTATGTAGTGCTATCTCATTGTGGTTTAAATTTGCATTTCCCTAATGGCTAATGATGTTGAATGCCTTTTCATGTGTTTGTTTACCATCTGTATTAACATTTTCGGTAAAACATCTGTTCATGTCTTTGTCCACTTCTATTTGGATTGTATTTCCACTGTTCAGTTGGAGAGTTCTTTATATATTCTAGATACTAGTCATTTGTGGGATATGTGGTTTGCCGATATTTCTCCCAGCCTATAGTAAGTTGTTTTTCATCCTCATAATAGGATTTTTCATGAGCAAATGTTTCTAATTTCGATGATGTCCTATTTATTAATGTTTACTTTTATAATCATGTTTTTGGTATTAAGTCTAAAAACGACTTGCCCAGCTATAGATTATAAATATATTCTACCATTTTTTTTCTGTCTTTCTTTTTTATTTTTATTTTTTGAGACGGAGTTTCACTCTTGTTGCCCAGGCTGGAGTGCAATGGTGTGATCTCTACTCACTGCAACCTCTGCCTCCTGGGTTCAAGTGATTCTCCTGCCTCAGCCTCTCATGTAGCTGGGATTACAGGCATGCACCACTATGCGCGGCTAATTTTGTATTTTTAGTAGAGATGGGATTTCTCCATATTGGTCAGGCTGGTCTCGAACTCCCAACCTCAGGTGATCTGCCCGCCTCGGCCTCCCAAAGTGCTGGGATTACAGGTGTGAACCACCTCACCCGGCCTCTACCGTTGTTTTTCTAGAAGTTTTGAAGAAGGATTTACATTTTATATTACATCCATGATTCACTTTGGGTTAGTTTTTGCATAAGATGTGAGTTTTAGGTCAAGGTCCATTTTTCTTTGGCCTATGAATGTCCAATTACTCTACACCTTTTGTTGAGATGGGTATTATTTCTCCACTGACTAGCTTTTGAATATTTGTCAAAAATCAATTGGGAATCCCAGCAGCAACAAGTACATGAGTACACCTAGTGTTCAGGTCATGGTTTCTAATACCATTCCCCAATGAAAGGAATCAGTGTTCCTTGGAGAAATGGCTGATTCTTGGACTGGGGCAAAAATTATACAAGATAATCCTAGAGCTCTTGCAGTATCAGAAAGTAAGGAAATGATAACAACAATAAAATCCACATTGATGTCAAAGGAGCACAAGAGCCAGCTGAAAGAGCTTCCACGGCCAAAGTGGGAACAATTTGAGCAACAAAATTTAAAAGTAGCATTGGAATTATAGACCAAAGTATAAAATAAATATTTTGAGTGTATATTGAGAAAAAAATTGAATAGTAAATATGTGGAGGAAAACAGGCAAATCTCCCATGCAGAATTCCAAATAATTTATACAGATACTCCTCCCTGAAGGAGGGGACCGTAACTCCCCACTCCTTATGTGTGGTTTGCCCATAGTGACTTCCTTCCAAAGAGAACAGTCTGGAAAGGGCGGAAAAGTAACTTTACAATGGAGAAACCTGTCAAACACTATCTTTGCCACGTGATCAAGGTCAACATCAATGGTCATAAATCACACTGGTAGTATTATTACCCTTGATATGATGTGATGAAAATGACACTTTATTTCTGTGATCTTCCTCCCAATAGCCCATACTCAGTCTTATCATGAGAAAAACACCAGACATATTCCCGAAGTGCGGCATCCCACAAAATATATGACCAATACTCCTCAAAGCTGTCAAGGTTGTGAAAAACAAGGAAAGTCTAAGAAACTGTCACAGCCAAGAGGAGCCTAAGGAGACATGACAATTAAAAGCTAAGGAAATCTGACTATACGCTGGCCATTAGTTAATAATAATGTTTCAATATTGGTTCCTTCATTGTAACACATGTATCATACTAATGTAAGACATTAATAACAAGAAAACTGGGTGCATATGGGAACTCTCTGTACTATCTGCTTAATTTTTCTGTAAACTAAAGAATAAAGTCTATTTTAAAAAATCAGTTGGGCATATTTGTACGGCTCTATTTCTAGGTTCTCTGTTCTGTTTCATTTGTCTATTTGACTATCCCTCTGCCAATACCACACTGTTTTGATTACTGTGTGGTATTGTCAGAGGGCTAGCTACCCAGTAGACCTTCATATTGGAGTAGATTTTGCCCATTTTTAATTAAGTTGTTTGTTTTCTTATTATTGAGTTTTGAGAAAATGGCAGAGTACTAGAAAGATGCCCACTGGCTGCCAGTGATCAGATGCCGTGGGACCAGTTGGTAGGTTTTATAGAAGGAATGGAGATTATTAGTTAATGTAATAATTTGATTAAGTAGAAGTTCATTACAAAAGTTTCTATTATTAGTATTATTATTACTACTATTTTGAGGTGGAGTCTCACCCTGTTGCCCAAGCTGGAGTGCATTGGCATGATATTGGCTCACTGCAACCTCTGCCTCCCAGGTTCAAGTGATTCTCCTGCCTTAGCCTCCCAAGTAGCTGGGACTACAGGTGTGTGCCACCATGTCCAACTCATTTTTTTTTTTTGTATTTTTAGTGGAGAAGGGATTTTGGCATGTTGGCCAGGCTGGTCTTAAACTCCTGACCTCAAGTGATCCGCCCACCTCGGCTTCCCAAAGTGCTGGGATTATAAGCGTGAGCCACTGTGCCTGGCCAATGAAGGTTTCTATTATTTTTATCTCTGGGTTCCTTCCCCAGGTTTGGAAGGGCATATACCCAATTGAATTAACATCAATTACTTGGAGAAGATGTGGGACTACTATATAGTTACAGATTTGGGTTATCTGTTGGAGGTTAGGGGACTGGACACTGGATCCTGCTTCAGCTTTCAGAATTACATCTCCTGAACCATCTTTTCACAAGCTAGATCCCCTCCTATATATCTGGGCTTTGTATCAATAAAATCCTCAAGCCCATGCCTTTCAGCTGGAATTTAACTTGTTTCATAACCTGGTGAATTGCACAGGCTCTAGGCATACCTAAAGTTATATTTTTATCCTCTCCTCCCATTTTTTCCCAAAACTTCTTGCACAACATTTTGAGATTGGGGTTGATGGGATTCTGCATGTCACCCTCACCCCACTAGTCTGCAACTGCCTGTTGAAAGGGTTCTTAACTGTTTTTCCCCTATAGATATCTTTGGCAGTCTGATGAAGCCTATGGATCTCTTCTTAGAAAAATGTTTTAAAATCTATTTCATAAAATCCATTGGACCACAAAAGAAACCAACTATTGAAACACAGTTATCAAAATATTAAAGTGAATGTGACTTTTTTTTTTTTTTTTTGAGACGGAGTCTCACTCTGTCGCCCAGGCTGGAGTGCAGTGGCGTGATCTCGGCTCACTGCAAGCTCCGCCTCCCAGGTTCACGCCATTCTCCTGCCTCAGCCTCCCGAGTAGCTGGGACTACAGGCGCCCGCCACCACACCCGACTTATTTTTTTTGTATTTTTAGTAAAGACGGGGTTTCACTGTGTTAGCCAGGATGGTCTCGATTTCCTGACCTTGTGATCCGCCTGCCTCGGCCTCCCAAAGTGCTGGGATTACAGGCGTGAGCCACCACACCTGGCCTGAATGTGACATATATTTATACAGTCATGCATCACTCAGCCACAGGAATATGCTCTGAGAAATATGTTGTAAGTTGATTTCATTGTTGTGCAAACATGATAGAGTGTACTTATACAAACTTAGATGGCAGAGCCTACTACACACCTAGGCTATATGGTATAGCCTATTGCTTTTAGGCTACAAACCTGTACAGCATGCTACTGTTCTAAATGCTGTAGGCAATTAAACACAATGTTAATGTTAAGTATTTGTGTATCTAAGTATATCTTTTTTTTTTTTTTTTTTTTTTTTGAGATGGAGTCTCATTCTGTTGCCCAGGCTGGAGTGCAGTGGTGCAATCTTGGCTCATTGCAACCTCTGCCTTCTGCTTACTACACCTGGAGTGTGCCTTGCCCTGGGGGTGAATAGCCAAGGCTCCCCTTCACCCCTAAGTCACCACTGAAATCAACCCAGGTCAGTGGCCTAACATCCCCAAGGCAAGCTGTAAGCAACTGTTACATAGACATTTCCCTATGAGACCAATTGGAGGTGGAGCTGCTCTATTTACTCCTCCCCTTTTTCTCTCAGGCTGGAGCTGAAGCAGTATCTTGCCTCCTGGAAAAATAGTATTTTGGCTGCTTAAAGTAGTTATACCTCTCTGTGCCTAAGTTGAAGCAGTGTCTACATCACAGGAAACTGCCTTGGCTACCCAAAGTGGTCGTATACCCCAGTACCTAAGCTGAAGCAGTGCCCTGCATCTTAGGAAAATGGTGCCTTGGGCCATGTGGAATAGTCATCCCCCCAAGGCCTGAGCTGAAGCAACACATTATCCCCTTAGGAACTGGTGCCCTGACCAAGCTGACGAGCTGCACACCCCAGGGCTAAGCTGATATAGTACCTGGAGTCCCAGGGAAACAGAGTAGTGAGCTGAGACACATTATGCTATAGGCCAAACAACTCTAGTACCCTGATTCCTTGGAGCTGAACTAGACTTTTAGAGTCTGAGTTGCTCAGACACCCTACTCTCTGGGGAATACAGTCATTGCTGTGCTGTTCCCTGTCATCCCCAGGGCCCAAACAACAGCTGCGCTATACTATTCTGGGATACATGATGTCACTGCACCTGGCTTCACAGAGTCTTGGATACTGCCAATCCCACCATCCTACCGTTCACGGTCACTACCTACACAGTGCCTCATCCACTGGGACCCAAGTTGCCACTGAGCCCTAATGGTTCAGGTTCTCAAATTTTAGCCAAACCCTGCTCTCTGGACCCAAACCTGCAGAGCACCCCTTCTTCTCTGGAGTTAGTCCAGTTTTGTGCTTTGTTCTCTGGGTGTAGAATCACAGCTATGACCTGCCCCCTGGGCTTGAGCTTCTAGGGAGTGCTTCAGAGGCACAGATCCTGGCTCTGTGGGCAACCAATATCCAAACCTGTGACAGAGAACAAACCTGTGACAAACAAACAAATGGTACCCCAAGACCCAGTTGCAACAATAGTTTTGTGAGAAACTATTGAGCTTAGGACTGAGCTTAGGACTCTGGTCCTACAGTTGCTCTGAGCACCTGCACCTGGAACCTAGCACTGCTGTAGCTGCCTATAGGACATGTCAGACATGACACCAAGAGGGATGTAGTTCACTAAGTATCCTCATTGTGGGGAAAATGAGCATAGGAAGACTCCCAAAGCCCTTGACACCAAGAACATGAACAACCTTCACAATCAATGCAGCTGTCACAAACTTCCACAGCCTAGGCTATTGAGACTCCAACAGTTAATGCTGGCATTGAACACAGATGATGAAGCTGCATGGAGACTATACAACTGTGCCTATCTATAAACAAAACTGCCACATCCTTCCCAATTGGCACACTAAAATCCAACTGCAGGTGAAAGTCTTTCTCTATGAAAGCCACTCTAGAAAGTTTGAAAGGGCAATTGTTCCACCAAATGCACAGACAACACTGGGGCACAAGAAACATGAAAAAGCAAGGAAATACGACACTACCAAATGAACATAATAACTCTCTAATAACAGAGCCAATTGAAAATGAAATCAGAAAATTGCCAGAAAAGGAATTCAACATAATGATCATAAGAAAACTCAATGAGATACAGGAAAATACAGATAGAAAATTCAAAAAAATAAGGCAAACAATTCATGACATGAATGAGAAATTCAATAAAGAGATAGAAATAATAAAAAAGAACCAAACAGAAATACGGCAGCTGAAGAATTCAATGAATTAAATAAAAACTATTATACAGAGCTTCAGTAGTAGACTTGATCAAGCAGAAGAAAGAATATTTAAACTTTAAGATAGGTCATTTGAAATTACCCAGAAGGAGAAAAAGAAAAAAAAGAAATAAGAATGAAAAAGAGTGAAGAAAGTCTACAAGACTTATGGGACACCATTAAGCAAACAAGTTTTTACATTATAGGAGCTGCAGAAGGAGAAGAGAACGAAAAAGGCACAAAAAACTTATTTAATGAAATAATGGCTGAAAACTTCTGAAGTTCAGGGAGAGATATGAACATCCAGTTCTGGAAAGCACAAAGATCCCCAAGTAGATTTAATTCAAAAAGATCCTTCCTGAGGAACATTATGGTCAAATTGTCAAAAGGCAAAGACAGGCTGGGTGCAGTGGCTTATGCCTGTAATCCCAACACTTTGGGAGGCCAAGGCAGGAGGATCCCTTGAGCCCAGGAGTTCAAGACTAACCTGGGCAACATAATGAGCCCTGTCTCCAAAAAAAAGAAAAATTAGCTGGGCATGGTAGCACATGCCTGTAGTCCCAGCTACTTAGGAGGCTGAGGCAGGAGGATCGCTTCAGCCAGGAGGTTGAGGCTGCAGTCAGCCATAATTATGCCATTAGACTCCAGCCTGGGTGACAAAGTGAGAACTTGTCTTAAAAAAAAGAGGCAAAGACAAATAGAGGATACTAAAAACAGCAGGACAAAAGTGTCCAGTCACACATAAGAACATTCTCATTAGAGTAACAGCATATTTTTGTGCAGAACTAATAGCCAGGAGATAATGGGATGATGTATTTGAAGTGCTGAAAGTAAAAATTTGCCTGCTAATAATATTATATGCAGAAAAGCAAAAGCTGTTTTTCAAAAATGAGGTATAAATAAGGTCTTTCTCAGAGAAGCAAAAACTGAAGAAATTCATCACTACCACCTGAGCCTTACAATAAATATTTAAGGGTATCTTAGATCCAGAATAAAAAAGATAATAGTTATTATCATTAAAACATGTAAAATTATAAAACTCACTGGTAGAGCAGATACACAAAGGAAAAAGAGAAAAGAATCAAATCTTATCACTATGGAAAACCACCAAACTTCAGTGATAAACAATAAGAAAGAAAGAAACAAGGTATATAGAAAACAACCAGAAAATAATTAACAAATGACAGGCGTAAATCTTCATCTATGAATAGTAACCTTGAATGTAAAGACATTAAATTCCCCACTTACTAGATATAGACTGGAAGAATGGATAAAAAAAGATGACTCAACTATATGCTGCCTACAAGAAAGTCACTTCACTTGTAAAGATACATATAAACTGAAAGTGAAGGAATAGAAGAATATATTCCACACAAATGAAAACCAGAAGTGAGCATGGGTAGCTACACTTATATCTGATAAAACTGACACAGAAAGAATTAAGTCAAAAACAGTAAAAAGAGACAAAGAAGATTATTATATAATGATAAAGGGTTCAATTCAGCAAATTATATAACAATTATAAATATCTATGCAGCAAAAACTAGAGTGTATATAAAGTATACAAAGCAAACATTAATAGGTCTAAAGGGAGACATAGATTGCCATACAATAATAGTAACAGGCTTTAGCACTCCATTCTCAGTAGTGGACAGATCATTCAGACAGCAAATCAACAAAGAAACATCAGAATTAAACTATGCACTAGTCCTAATAGGCCTAACTAATATTTACAGAACATCATATACAAAAATGATGAAGAATACTTATTTTATCATCAGCGTATAGAACATTCTCCAGAAGAGATTATATCTTAGGCTGCAAGACAAGTCTGAACAATTCAAAAAAGTAAAAATCATATCAACTATCTTTTGGGACCACGATGGAATAAAACTAGAAATCTTTTCATGTGTACAAATACAAGAAAATTAAACAACATGCTCCCAAATGACCAATGGGTCTCTGAAGAAATTAAGAAGAAAATTTAAATATTTCTGGAAACAAATGAAAATTGGAATACAGCATAGCATAATCTATGGGACATAGCAAAAGCAGTACTAAGAGGAAAGTTTATAGCCAAAAATATCTATGTCAAAAAAGTAGGAGGACTTCAAATAAACAACCTACTGATGCATCTCAAGGAATAAGAACAGCAAGAATAAACTAAATCCAAAATTAGTAGAAGAAATAATAAAGTTAAAAAAGAGATAAGTGAAATTGAGACTAAAAAATTACAAATCATCAATGAAACAAAATGATGTTTTTTTTGAAAAATAAAATCTAGAAGCCATTAGCTAGAGTAACCAAGAAAAAAAGAGAAAAGACAGAAATAAAATCAGAAATGTAAAAGGAGACATTAAAACTGATGCCACAGAAAAAGAAAGGATTATTAGAGACTATTATTAACAACAATATGGCAACAAATTAGAAAGTCTAGTGGAAATTAACTCCAGGACACATACAACCTACCAGGATTGAATCAAAAAAATAGAGAACCTGAACATACCAATTATGATTAATAAAATGGAATCTGTAATAAAAAGTATCCGATCAAAAAAACAAAAAAACAAAAACAAACAAACAAACAAACAAAACAACCCCAGGTCCCAATGGCTTAACTGCAGAATTCTGACAGACATTTAAACATGAATACCAATGCTTTCCAAACTATTCCAGAAAATTGAAGAGGAAGGAATACTTCCAAACTCATTCTACAAAGCCAGTTACCCTGATACCAAAATCCGATGATGATACAACAAAAAAAGAAAACTATAGGTCAGTATTCCTGATCAACATAGATGCAAAATTCCTTAGCAGAATACTGGCAAACTGAATCCAGCAGCACAAGAAAAAGATCATTCACCATCATCAAGTGAGATTGATCTCAGGGATGCAAGGGATGTTTCAACACATGCAAATCAATAAATATGATACATCACATAAACAGAATGAAGAATGTGATACATCACACAAACAGATGATCACAATATGATCATCTCAATAGACACAGAGAAAGTATTTGAGAAAATTCAATGTCCCTTCATAGTAATAACTCTCAAAAAGTTAGGAGTAGAAGAAACATACCTCAACATAAGGCCATATATGACAAACCCACAGCCTACATCATATGGAACAGGGAAAAGTTGAAAGAAAGCTTTTCCTCCAAGATGTGGAACAAGATAAGGACACCCACTTTCCCCACTTTTATGCAACATAGTACTGGAAGTCCTAGCCAGAGCAATTAGGCAAGAGAAAGAAATAAAGGGCATCCAAATTGTAAAGGAGGAAGTCAAATGATCCCTGTTTGCAGATGACATAATCTTATATATAGAAAACCTTAACAGCTACACCAAAAAGCTCTTAAAACTGATAAACAAATTCAATAAAGTTGCAGGAACATACAAAAATCAGTAGCATTTCTATACACCAACAACAAACTAGAGGAAGAAGAAATCAAGAAGGCAATCCCATTTATAATAGCAACAAATAATATAGAGTATTTAAGAATCAATTTAACCAAAGAGGTAAATTATCCCTACAGGGGAAACTATAAAACACTGACAAAAGAATTGAAGAGAACACAACAAAATGGAAAGACATCTCATGTTCATGAATTGGAACAATTGAAATTGTGAAAATGGTCACACTATCCAAAGAAATCTACAGATTCAATGCAATCTCTATCAAAATACCAATGACATTCTTCACAGAAATAGAAAAACAATCCTAAAATTTGTGTGAAACAACAGAAGACCCTGAATAGCCAAAGCAATCCTGAGCAAAAAGAACAAAGCTGGAGGCATTATACTATTGAACTTTAAAGTATACTACAAAGCAATAGTAACAAAAATAGCATGGTACTGGCATAAAAACAGACCATAGGCTAATGGAATAGAATGGAGAAACTAGATATAAATCCACACGTTTACAGCTGACTGATTTTCAACAAAGGCACCAAGAATATTCACTGGGGATGGGATAGTCTATTTGATAAATGGCGTGAGAAAATTGGATGTCCATAGAAGGAAGATGAAACTAGAGCCCTATTTCTCACCAAATGCAAAAAATCAACTAAAATAAATTAAAGATTTAAATGTAAGTTCTGGAATTGTGAAACTACTAGAAAAGAAAACACGGGAAATGCTTCAGAACACTGGTCTGAGCAAAGATTTTATGGAGAAGACCTCAAAGCATAGGCAACAAAGGAAAATTAGACAAATGGTATTGTATCTAACTGAAAAGCTTCTACACAAGAAAGCAAACCACCAACAAAGTGAAGAGACAACCTACAGAATAGTAGAAAATACTTTCAAGTTACTCATCTGACAAGGAGTTATTATCCAGAATATACAAAGAACTCAAACAACTCAATAGCAAAAATGAAAATAATCCAATTTAAAAATGGGTGACCGGGTGCAGTGACTCATGCCTGTAATCCCAGCACTTTGCCAGGCCAAGGCAGGTGGATCACCTGAGGTCAGGAGTTCGAGATCAGCCTGACAAACATGGAGAAATCTCATCTCTACTAAAAACGCAAAATTAGCCAGGCGTGATGGCACATGCCTGTAATCCCAGCTACTGGGGAGGCTGAGGCAGGAGAATCGCTTGAACCTGGGAGGTAGAGGTTTCAGTAAGCCAAGATTGCGCCATTGCACTCCAGCCTGGCCAACAAGAGCAAAACTCCTTCTCAAAAAAAAAAAAAAAAAAAAAAAAAAAACTGAATTGTCATTTTCAAAAGAAGAGATACAAATGGCCAACAGTTATATGAAAAAATGCACAACATTACTAATCATCAGGGAATCAGGGAAATGCAAATCAAAACCACAAGACATATTATCTCACCCCAGTTAGAATGGCTATTATCGAAAAGACAAAAAATAAGAAATGCTGGCAAGGATGTGGAGAAAGGGAAACGTTTTTTGTTTTTTGTTTTTTTTTTTTTGCAGTTGCAAGATTTAATAGAGTGAAAACAGAGCTCCTATACAAAGGGAGGGGACCCAAAGGGGATTGCCATTGCCAGCTCAAATGCCTGGGTTTATATCCTGATCCTTGTCCCTCCCACTGTGCTCTCAGGCAATAGATGATTGGCTATTTCTTTACCTCCTGTTTTTGCCTAATTAGCATTTTAGTGAGCTCTCTTTACTATCTGATTGGTTGGATGTGAGCTAAGTTGCAAGCCCCGTGTTTAAAGGTGGAAGTGGTCACCTTCCCAGCTAGGCTTAGGGATTTCTTAGTTGGCCTAGGAAATCCAGCTAGTCCTGTCTCTCAGTCCCCTCTCTCAACAGGAAAACCCAAGTGCTGTTGGGGAGGTTGGCTGATGACCACTCTAACTGCTTCCTGCTGAAATGGGGCATAGTAGGGGTTATGCAGTTGAGATTTCCTCGGGAGGGGTGCCTTTGATGCCATTAGCATCAGAGCAAGGGCTAGCAGGCTGGTCCAGGGGCTTGCGGTGGATCTTAGTCATGGACTGCATCTGGGGCTCCATTTGAAGAACGATTTGTAGTTTTACAGCTTTGATTCTGGAAGAGACAAACTTAACAAGGAGGTTAAAGATTCAGGGATTGAAATGTATGGCCTGCAGTGCAGGCGATTATTTCCTTGGCACACTTCACAGGCCCTGACTATCTGCTTGATAGTTTTGAAAAGGCCTGGTCCAGTAAATAATAATTTGGCCATCTGATGGGTGCTATCAATGCCTAAGTGAAAGGTTTGGTGAAGGGTTTTAAGTAATTTCCATTGGTTAGCTGCAGGCAAAAATATTTTTCCTTCTTTGGTGGCTAGCCATCCTGAGGGGAGGAAACTATGTCCTTGTGAAGTTCCTCTTTCTATTTCTTCTTCTGAGTACTGGGGCTTGGTTTCCTGGAGGGGATTACCCCATACTAGGGGACTTTCTATAAGCATTTCTAATGGAGGGTCCTGCCTTGCAGCTCTTCTGGCTTCAATCTCTGCTTGGCGGTTCCCTTCTATTTCCATTTCCTTTTTTTCTGATGACCCCAGCCATGTAAGACTGTCACCTCTTTAGGTTTCTGTACAGCCAATAATAATCTCCTAATGGGTTCCTGATGTTTGATAGGTGTTCCCTCGGAAGTTAGGAATTCCCTTTCTCTCCACATTGCTGCATGGGTATGGAGGACTAGGTAAGCATACTCAGAATCTGTATATATATTTACCCTTTTTCCTTCTCTTAATTCTAGTGCCCAAGTGAGGGCTATTAGTTCTGCCAGCTGAGCAGTAGTTCCTGGAGTGAGGGGATTACTTTCAAGTATTCCATTATCACTGACCACTGCATACCCCGCTTTTTGAAGTCCTTTTTCTATGAAGGAACTTCCATCAGTATACAAGCTGAGGTCGGGATCAGTCAAGGGAACCTCTAAAAGATCCCCTCAAGTGGCATAGGTTTGAGCAATTACTTGTTGACAGTTACATTCTATCTTTTCTTCATTGTCTGGAAGGAATGTGGCTAGGTTAAGAGTTGCACAAGTGTGCAGTTGCAGCACTGGCCCTTCAAGTAATAGAGCCTGATATTTAAGTAAATGGTTGTCTGACAGCCACAAGTCTCCTTTAGCAGTGAGTATGCCATTCACATCATGAGATGTCCACACAGTAAGATCTCTTCCCTGTATTATTTTAACTGCTTCAGATACTAAGCCTGCTACTGCTGCCACTAGCCGTAAACAATGAGGCCAACCCTTTGCCACTACATCAATTTCTTTACTCAGGTATGCCACAGGTTGCAAGCTCGTCCCTCGGACCTGTGTAAGGACTCCTAGAGCTATTCCTGTTCTTTCTGTGATATATAAAGAAAAGTCTTGCCCCATTGGCAAGCTTAACACTGGGGCTTGGGTTAGGGCCTTTTATAGGGCCTGGAAAGCCACTTCTGCTTCAGGTGTCCATCTTACTAAATGGGTATTGGCTTTCTGAGTTTCCTTAATTAACGTATATAATGGTCTGGCTATTTCACCGTACCTGGGAATCCATATTCTGCAGAAACCTGTTATGCTGAGGAACCCTCTTAGTTGCTTTAGGGTTTTGGGATAAGGATAAGCCAGTTTAGGCTGGATACGTTGCTCACTGAGGGCCCTGGTGCTTTGGATAATTTTAGACCTAAGTATTTAACCTGCTTTGAGCAGAGCTGAGCCTTTGGTTTGGAAACTTTGTAGCCACAGGTAGCAAAGAAAGTTAAGAGCGCTTGGGTGGCTTGATGGCACAAGGTTTCTGAATGGGCGGCTAAAAGTAAATCATCCATGTACTGAAGGGCAAGAGTGTCCAGGTATGAGAATTGGCTCAAGTCTTGGGCTAATGCCTGGCCAAATAGATGGGGGCTATCCCTGAACCCTTGAGGTAAAACAGTCCAGATGAGTTGAGACGTTGGGTTCAAAGGATCTTCAAAGGCAAACAAGAATTGAGAGTCAGGATGTACAGGGATGCATAAAAAGGCACCCTTAAGGTCCAGGACTGTAAACCACTCTGCTTCCTCTGGTATTTGGGAAAGCAGAGTACAAGGGTTAGGTACAGCTGGGTATAGAGGGACAAAGGCCTCATTGATAATCCTGAGATTTTGCACTAACCTCCATAGTCCACTGGGTTTCTGTACTCCTAACGTTGGAGCATTGCAGGGGCTATAGCATGGTTTTACTAGGCCTCGGGCTTTTAGGTCCTTAACAATCTTTTGGAGTCCTTGTTGGGCCTCGGGTCTAAGGGGGTATTGCCTTTGGTAGGGAAAGGAGGCAGAATCCTTTAGTTTAACTTGAACAGGACGGGCATTCTTTGCTCGACCATATTGTCCTTCTGTTGCCCAGACTTCAGGAATAATTCCTTCCTCAAGCAGGGGACAACAAATGGGTGTTCCTTCTCCTACGTTCGGGTGTATAATGGCCCCTGCTTTTGCTAGAATGTCTCTCCCTAACAAGGGAGTGGGGCTTTCAGGCATAATTAGAAAAGCATGTGAAAAGAGTAAAGATTCCCAGTCACAACTTAGTGGCTGGGAGAAGTATCTAGTGACTGGCTGTCCTAGGACCCCTCAGATAGTGATAGATCTGGAGGACAGTTGTCTGGGACAGGAGAGTAAGACTGAGAAGGCCACACCAGTGGCCAGGAGGCAGTTAACCTCCTGGACCTCAATGGTCAAGCATACCCGGGGCTCTGTGAGGGTGATGGCATGGGCTGGCACTTGCCCTGGGCACCCTCAGTCCTGCTGCTGGATCATCTTGTTAGTGGCTTCTGACTCAGAGGACCTTCATGCCCTGGGGCAGTGGGCCTTCCAGTAATTCCCTTGACATAAGGGGCATGGACAAGGAGGCGGCTTATTTCTACCTGGACAATCTTTTTTAAAGTGTCCTTGTAGACCACACTGGAAGCAAGCCCTATTAGGCATTCAATTTGCCCAGCTTTTTCCTTTTCCAGAGCCTCCAAAGTCCACTTGCCTGAGGGCCATGACTAAAGCGGTGGCCTTTTTTTTTTTATCCTGTTTGTCCCGTTCCGCCTGCTCCTCCTGATCTCTATTACGGAGAAAGGGAAACTCTTATACACTGTTGGTGGGAATGTAAAGTAGTACAGCCATTATGAAAACCAATATGGAGGTTCCTCAAAAAATAAAAAATTGAACTACCACATCACCCAATCATCTCACTCCTGTGTATACATTCGAAGGAAAGGAAATCAGTATGTTGAAAAGATATCTACACTCCCATATTTACTGCAGTATTATTCACAATAGCCAAGATAAGAAATCAACCTAAGTGTCCATCAACAGAGGAGCAAATAAAAAATTTTGGTATATATACAAAATATAATACTATTTAGATATGAAAAAGAATGAAATTCTGTCATTCATGACAACATGGATGAACTTGTAGGACATTATGTTAAATAAAATAAGCCAGGCACAGAAAGATAAATAGCAATATGTGGTAGTTAAAAAACGACCTCATAGAAGTAGAGAGTACAGTAGTGGCTGCTATTCTGCATAGAGGAAGGGTAGGGGGTGAGAGAATATCCAAAGGTTGATTAACAGATACAAAAGTACAGCTAGATAGGAGGAATAAGGTCTAGAGTTCTATAGCATTATAGGGTGACTATAGCTAAGAACAATTAGGCTGGGCATGGTGGCTCACGCCTGTAATCCCAGCATTTTGGGAGGCCAAGGCAGGTGGATCACCTGAGGTCAGGAATACAAGACCAGCCTGACCAACATGGAGAAACCCTGCCCATACTAAAAATACAAAAATCAGCTGGTTGTGGTGGCGCATACCTGGCACGTCTGTAATCCCAGCTACTCGGGAGGCTGAGGAAAGAGAATCCCTTGAACCCAGGAGGTGGAAGCTGCAGTGAACCCAGATCGTGCCACCGCACTCCAGCCTAAGAAATGGGAGACTCCATCTCAAAAACAAAACAAAAAAACCAGATGGGACATATCTCAAAATAATGAGAGCTATCTATGACAAACCCACAGCCAATATCATACTGAACGGGCAAAAACTGGAAGCACTCCCTTTGAAAACTGGCACAAGACAGGGATGCCCTCTCTCACCACTCCTATTCAACATAGTGTTGGAGGTTCTAGCCAGGGCAATCAGGCAGGAGAAGGAAATAAAGGGTATTCAATTAGGAAAAGAGAAAGTCAAATTGTCCCTGTTTGCAGACAACATGATTGTATATCTAGAAAACCCCATTGTCTCAGCCCAAAATCTCCTTAAGCTGATAAGCAACTTCAGCAAAGTCTCAGGATACAAAATCAATGTACAAAAATCACAAGCATTCTTATACACCAATAACAGACAAACAGAGAGCCAAATCATGAGTGAACTCCCATTCACAATTGCTTCAAAGAGAATAAAATACTTAGGAATCCAACTTACAAGGGATGTGAAGGACCTCTTCAAGGAGAACTACAAAACGCTGCTCAATGAAATAAAAGAGGATACAAAGAAATGGAAGAACATTCCATGCTCATGGGTAGGAAGAATCAATATTGTGAAAATGGCCATACTGCCCAAGGTAATTTATAGATTCGATGCCATCCCCATCTAGCTACCAATGACTTTCTTCACAGAACTGGAAAAAACTACTTTAAAGTTCATATGGAACCAAAAAAGAGCCCGCATTGCCAAGTCAATCCTAAGCCAAAAGAATAAAGCTGGAGGCATCACGCTACCTGACTTCAAACTATACTACAAGGCTACAGTAACCAAAACAGCATGGTACTGGTACCAAAACAGAGATATAGATCAATGGAACAGAACAGAGCCCTCAGAAATAACGCCGCATATCTACAACTATCTGATCTTTGACAAACCTGAGAAAAACAAGCTATGGGGAAAGGATTCCCTATTTAATCAATGGTGCTGGGAAAACTGGCTAGCCATATGTAAAAAGCTGAAACTGGATCCCTTCCTTACACCTTATACAAAAATCAATTCAAGATGGATTAAAGACTTAAACGTTAGACCTAAAACCATAAAAACCCTAGAAGAAAACCTAGGCAATACCATTCAGGACATAGGCATGGGCAAGGACTTCATGTCTAAAACACCAAAAGCAATGGCAACAAAAGCCAAAATTGACAAATGGGATCTCATTAAACTAAAGAGCTTCTGCACAGCAAAAAAAACTACCATCCGAGTGAACAGGCAACCTACAAAATGGGAGAATATTTTAGCAACCTACTCATCTGACAAAGGGCTAATATCCAGAATCTACAATGAACTCAAACAAATTTACAAGAAAAAAAAAACAACCCCATCAAAAAGTGGGCAAAGGATATGAACAGACACTTCTCAAAAGAAGACATTTATGCAGCCAAAAGACAAATGAAAAAATGCTCATCATCACTGGCCGTCAGAGAAATGCAAATCAAAACCACAATGAGTTACCATCTCACACCAGTTAGAATGGCAATCATTAAAAAGTCAGGAAGCAACAGGTGCTGGAGAGGATGTGGAGAAATAGGAACACTTTTACACTGTTGGTGGGACTGTAAACTAGTTCAACCATTGTGGAAGTCAGTGTGGCGATTCCTCAGGGATCTAGAACTAGAAATACCATTTGACCCAGCCATCCCATTACTGGGTATATACCCAAAGGACTATAAATCATGCTGCTATAAAGACACATGCACATGTATGTTTATTGCGGCACTATTCACAATAGCAAAGACTTGGAACCAACACAAATGTCCAACAATGATAGACTGGATTAAGAAAATGTGGCATATATACACCATAGAATACTATGCAGTCATAAAAAATGATGAGTTCATGTCCTTTGTAGGGACATGGATGAAATTGGAAATCATCATTCTCAGTAAACTATCGCAAGGACAAAATACCAAACACTGCATGTTCTCACTCATAGATGGGAATTGAACAATGAGAACACATGGACACAGGAAGGGGAACATCACACTCTGGGGACTGTTGTGGGGTGGGGGGAGTGGGGAGGGATAGCATTAGGAGATATACCTCGTGCTAAATGACGAGTTAATGTGTGCAGCACACCAGCATGGCACATGTGTACATATGTAACTAACCTGCACATTGTGCACATGTACCCTAAAACTTAAAGTATAATAAAAAAAAAACAAAAAGAACGATTTATTGTGCATTTTCAAATAGCCAGTAGAGTGGATTTTGAATGTTTCCAACCCAAATCAATGATAAATGTTTGAGGTGATGTATATGCTATTTACCCTGATTTGATCATTATACATTGCATACATGTATCTAAATATCACACTATGCCTCATAAATTTGTATAATTATTGTGTGTCAATTAAAAGTAATAATAAAAGCAAAAAAAAAAAGAAGGTAAAAATGATACACCTGTATAAGGCACTTGCCACTTAATCAGTGAGTAAATGGTGAGTGAATGTGAAGGTCTAAGATGTCACTGTACACTGCTGTAGACTTTATAAACACTGTACATTTAGTATAACTAAATTTGCATAATAAATTGTTCTTTCTTCAATAATTAACTAATCTTAGCTTAGTGTAAATTTTAAATTTTATAAGCTTTTAAAATTTTAAAAACTCTTTGACTCTTTTGTAATAGCGCTTACCTTAAAACACAAACACAAACTGGGTGTGGTGGTGTGCGGTAATGCCAGCTACACAGGAGGCTGAGGTGGGAGGATCATTTGAGCCCAGGAGTTCAAGACCAGCCTGGGCAAACATAAGGAGGCCAACAAACAAACAAATACAAAACAACCTCCCCCCACAAACACATTGTAGAGCTGTTCAAAAATATTTTCTTTCTTTATATTCTTATTCTATAAGCTTTTTTCTACAAAAACTTTTTTGATTTTTTACTTTCTAGACTTTTTTGTTAAAAATGAAGACACAAACACACACATTAGCCTAGGCCTACGCAGGGTCAGGGTCATCAATGTCACTGTTCTTCACCTCTACATCTGCTACTGAAAGGTCTTCAGGGGCGTTAACACTCATGAAGCTGTCACCTCCTATGATAACATTGCCTTTTTCTGAAATACCTCCTGACGGACCTTCCTGAGCCTGTTTTACATTAACTTTTTTTTTTTTAGTTAGTAAAAGAAGTACACTCTGAAACGATAAAAAGTATAGAAAATACATAAAACAGTAATATAATGTTTATTATCATCATCAAATGTTATGTACTGTACATAATTGTATGTGGCAGACTTTTCCAGGACTGGCAGCACAGTAAGTTTATTTATACCAGCGTCACCACAAACACATGAGGAATGCAGGGTTGTGCTACAAAATTGTGACAGCTATTAATACAATGTTACTAGGTGACAGGAATTTTTTCAGCTCCATTATACTCTTATGGGACCATCCCGGTATACGTGGTTTGCTGTTGATTGATAGTTATGTGGCACGCCACTGTATACAATTTTTCATTAACAGATTAAATATCAAAATCTAGTGACAGATTTACTTAGTATCATAATTTTAGAGTAACAATGAACAAAAATGATATTTCAAGATATTTACAACACCATAAAGTTAATTGAAAATACCTGTGAATTCTATTGGTGACAGACATGGGTACTACTAATACTGCAATGATTTATTGCCTCCATTCATAAATAAAGGAAATACTAGATTTTCACTTACAGATTAGTGAAAATAAAAATGCATAGTTTTTTTTCTCCATCTGAGTTCATGGCTTTGTGGAATCTATTTCTGTTCTGTGAGATCTTGCACACTTTTCACATTTTACTTTTTGATTAGTCTCATCTACCACTATTTTCTCTTCTTTTATAGCAACTGCCCAGCAACAGACTTTAGAAGGAGGTTGAGGGAAGTGAGGAATATGGATGAGTGCAGACCCCAACTCCTGGACTAATGCTTGGCATTCTGCCCTCCACGCTTCTTTTCTTTCCTACACTTAATACTCGGCATTCCCGGGCCCAGCCTGCTGGTGTAAGTAACTCCTAGCCATAAAAACCAGTCCTAGTCACAGAGGGCTTGGACCTTGTCTTGGTTTCCCTCTGTGTTTTGTTGATTTGTCTACATAACCTACCCATAGCTAGCTGTTCTCTCCTCCTTATGATCCTGAAACTTGTCATGTTGGAAAAGTGTTTTGCTGTAGACATCCTGAATCATCCTGAATCTGGGCAGGGCCTTTGAATGTGTAGGAATTGAAATTGTTTTCCAGTTTCAACTTCCATCGATCCTAGAAGGTAAAATACAACTATGCATTTAAATCAGAATATTGAAGACTTTGCTGTGGAGAAGGAGTATTCAAGGATATTAGTAATATATTGTTGGTATTGTGAAGCTAAACAATAAAAGTAATTGTTTTATTAAGATGGGAGCAACTATTTAGCCTCTGCACCATCTTCTCTCTCTTCCTTTCCAATGCTTGGAGACAGGCAGTACGGTGGAACTCTCAGTGGTGAGAAAAAGATGTTTTCTGCTTTTGGTGACACTGCTGTTTCCATAGTGCATTTCTTGCTGTGGGACTCTTGCTGATTTCTGCCCTAGAGGTTGAGAGCAGAGATGTTCCAGTTCTCTTGACGAGGTCCCAGGAGACTGGGAGTGGACTGGATTCTGGCCAGGGCCATTTATTCTTGAAGAAATTAGAAACCAGTGGTGTATTGCTCTGCTTATTCAGAAGGAGTAAGAAATAAACTAGCATGTGACAGGGCAAGGGAGTTAATCTCAATCTAGACAAACTTTTATGTTTCTAGGCCTATGTAGGTGACAAAAATGAAGGCCAGGAGAGGAGAAATGATTGGTAATACACACACACACACACACACACACACAGAGAAAGAGAAAGAGAGAGAGAGAGAAAGAGAGAGAGAGGGACAGACTGATGAAGCACATTTCTATTCAGCAAAGGTTGTTTTCATGTGGAGTTAGAATTCTTTCCCCTTATTTCTTCTCAGTTCTTATTTTTTTGATTAAGAAAATTAAAAATAAAGCATCAGAAAAGTACAGCTAATTATATAATAAACGTCCACATACCCACCACCCAGATGGGTAAACATTACATGAGGAGAGAAGGTCCCATTGGGAAGCTCTGATAAGTCAATGAAGATGTCTGGAAAGAAAGGGTTCCCATTAACCATCTTCCTCACCCAGAGAATATGAAGCCATCAAGTGAGGTTAAGAACTGGTCTATTCCCTTCATCTTTCTCCCTGCCAAACTCCTCCCATTTTCAGGGAGAACAAAACATCAGGTATTGAGTGGAAGAGAGAGGTGAGAGGGGTGGAGGGTAGAGAGCAGAAGGCCCGGTCTTCCCGTCCTACTGCAGGTTTCCAGGCTCAGCTGGTGGAGGGGAGATTTACTACTAAGGGAAGTTATGAGTTTCGATGATTTCAGGGGATTATGCATTCTTTTTTATTTTATAGTATTTTTTTGAGACTGAGTCTTGCTGTTGTCGCCCAGGCAAGAGTGCAATGGCGCCATCTTGGCTCACTGCAACCTCTGCCTCCCGGGTTCAAGCAATTCTCCTGCCTCAGCCTTCTGAGTAGCTGGGATTGTAGATGTGCACCACCACACCAGACTAATTTTTGTATTTTTAGTAGAGACAGGGTTTCACCATGTTGGCCAGGCTGGTCTCGAACTCCTGACCTCATGATCCACCCGCCTTGGCCTCCCAAAGTGCTGGGTTTATAGACTTGAGCCATCTTGCCCGGCCTGGGATTATGCTTTCTAATCACTAAACTGAGACTGTGTTTGTGACTTAAAATGGCTGTGAGGCTTTTCCATTATTTAAGAGTGAACAGAAAAGACTTGGGACTCCCAGTTTTCCTTCATGAGCAGGGAAGGTGACTTTCACTGAATAAATGTTTAAAGAAAACTGTGGGAGAAAAAGTCAAGTTGGGTTTTGGTTGCCAGGAGTTACGCTTGTTTCAAATATCACCCGGAAAGCATTTAATCAAATCCAAGATACCACCGATACTAAGGCAAAATATAATTTTAAATGCCCCTAAGAAAGAAAAATATTGCTACTATGATACATAAACATGAACGCAAAAATCCATGATGAACAAAATACCAAAATTTTAAATAAAGGATCAGTATTACTGATTTTTCCTTTTGCCTCAGTCTTTAAAGTGTCTCAGTGTGGTATTGTAACTGTTCTTTATCTAAAATTTTGATATGTAATTCATCATGTTTTTTGCATTAATTTAAAAGTGTTGCATTAAAACATTACATATCTTCATTTTTGAGTTTTTGGGTGCTCCACTAAATTTTGCACTTGAAGCAAGTGCCTTCCTCACCTCACCCACCTCATCCACTGCACCCTAGCTCCTCTGTGAGATATGCATGTGGATAGAAACAAAAAGAAGAAAAGGGGAAGAAAGAAATATAAAAGATCCTTTGCTTATTTTCTTGCCTGTGTAATTGCAGAAGGGAGAAATATTTGCATACATTTTTCAAACACGAATTTCTCTAAAGCACCAGCTGGAAAATATCAGAGATGGTCTAATCGATAGCCCTAGGTAACACTGAAGAGGGAGGTCTAATCTTCTCTTTGAAAAGACTCGAACATATTGCCTGGGATGACAAAAGTCCACAATAAACAGCTAATTTGGTGCTTTTGATGGTGTTGATATTAAAGTATGAACCAAAAATCTTATTGTTTTGATTTCTTCATTCCTGCCATTAAAAGAAATTCCCTCTAGTACCAATGAAAGTGTAGGAGATTTATGATACTTGTGTGTAATATAATACTTGGTACATAGCTCTCTACCATTTTCATCATCTCTTAATTCTCATAATATTTCTCACTTGATCCTCAAAACTACCACAGAGGGTAGAGAGGGAAGGTGTTGCCCATTTTATGGACAAGGCTTCAGCCTCATTTTTCAGACAAGGTTGATCCAAGTCACATGACAAACTGCTACAGAATGGGAAGAATAATTCTGATCTTTCAACATCAAGGGTAGTCCTTTTCCTGTACACAGTGCTGTGTGCCTCTGAAGACATGTGGAGAGACGCTGTAAGTGGCTGCATATGAGGGATTGCAGCTATAATCTGAACTGGTTAGCAGCTGATCTCCCTGAGGCTATATCCAGTCTCCTAATGCTGTTTCATATTAAACATGTTTGGGAGTTAGTCACTTGGCTGGCACATACCAGCAAAGTGATTGCTTCAGCCCTGCTTGAAAATTCTAGGTCCTCCCTTTGCCTGGGGGTTGCAAACTCAATGCAAACCTCAGCTACAATCTTGCAGACACTCTGGGGCTGAAGCTGACTTTGTGTTTCACTTATACATAATATCATATTTTCAGTAAAAGATAAATGGATGAATTAAGTATTATTAGTCTTTACCTCAATGTACCATCAAAGCTGTTCCTGTGAATGCCACCCCTTCCAAGGAGAGACTGGCAGATCAACAGGTTTAGTCTCACATATCAGTGGGATTTGGGTATAAGTATTTGGCTGCATTTAAACCTGCAGGTGGAGATGCCAGGTTCCCTGTAGCCATTCCCTATCAGGGAAGGGACTAATTCTTCTCAAGCCCTCTTGTGCCTGGGTGCCCAAGTCACTGGCACCAGGTGGTGTGGAGGGATGGAAAGCCTTGTTCTTGCATGTCAGGCAGGTGGATGGAGTCTGCTTCATGCCTTCATCCTGCCAGCCCTGTTTCCTGAGGTGGGCCCATGCTTCCATTTCCTTCATGCCTCAGTGAAACTCTTCTACCCAGTGTCCCCTCACCGTGTTTTCTCCGGTTCTTTGAGTGTGCCCTTCTTATGGCTCCTTAGTCCCTGGCCTGTAAATGAGATAAGTCTGTTGCACTTGACTTAGATTTTTGTCTTTTATTGTTGATCCTTTTCCCCAATCTCTGGCTTTTTTTTTTTTTTTTTTTTTTGCCCTACATTCCTATTCCTTACTACAATTCCTAGCAACCATTTTCCTAACCCTTTGCCAGATGCAAACTTTGACAGTTGTCTTCTTATAAGATTCTGGAACTCAACTGCAAAGAGCCATGGCTTATAGGGGAGAAGGAAGAGGGCAATGGTGCCTGCCACCTGAAGAGTAAGGCCTGCTTGTCCAGGTGAAATCTTCCTGCACAGAGTTTATTTGAAGGTTAGTATTTTTATTGTTGTTGTTAATAAAGTAGAATAACATCTATTTATTTTTTAAAATTTTTATTATACATGCTGTATTCATGGAAAATCAAGATCTTTAAAGGAACTCAAATTAGATCTAAATTATGTTGAGCTCTGAACTGGTTACAAGTCATGTTTAGCATGGGAACAATTAAGCTGAAACTTTCTTCTCCTTATAGGTTACCATCATTTTCTTGATTTCTGCAGTAGCCTTCCCTGGATTCAGACCTGTGGGACAAGTCCTTGTGCAGTTCATGATGGTGTGGCAGCGGTACAGAGAGAGTGGGTCCTGCAGCTTGGCCAGGTACTGTTCTGTGAAGTCTTCTCTGGAGTCAATCATCCAGTGATAGGCCTGTATAAGAACTGCAGGCCCCAGATATTTGTCTCTGTTCCACCAGTAGCTGGGGCAGGTGTTGCTGCAGCAGGCACAGAGAGGAGGCTGAGGTGGGAGAATCACTTGAGCTCGAGAGGTCAAGGCTGCAATGAGCAGTTGTTGAGACACTGCACTCCAGACTGGATGACAGAGTGAGATCCTGTCTCAAAAAAAGTAGTTTCTGAATAGGATTCTCTAAGTTCCACTGTTCCAATATTGCTCAAAATCCAACTGGGAAATGATGTACATCTTTGGCTCTATCTAAATCCAAGCAAAGTTTATCTATAGGCACCTGATGTCGTTTTGTTCAGACTTATTAGTCATTAAATGTTAGCCAGACCCTGGTAGAAAACCTTAAGATTGTCATTAGTGTTTCTTTTACATAGAACACTGTTCATTGTTTTTAGTGTTTCATTTATAGATGAACTTACCTATTCTCAGGTGTTTCTATATCTGAAAGGATCAATAAAAGATAGTGGTAAAATACTGGTTTGATGGATAGCACATAGGGTCTCAGTAGGTGAGACAGTGAAGGCAGATGGGAGATAGAGTAAGAACACATAAAGGGATCCATGGATTAGCACTCTAAATGAGGTCAAAGAGTAATTGTTTTTGTTTGTTTTCTTTAAAAGAGAGAACTGGAAAATGGACTGGTAATGGTTTTTGGTGTGACATCAGAGTTTAAGTTGGCAGAGTTGAAATAGATCTGGGTAATAATCACATTTAATATAAAGCTGTAAGAGAGGAAGTGGCTAGTGGCTACCAGAAATCTTCACAGGATTTGAGGAAGAAAGCTTGATGGAGGTCTAGTGAATGTGGAGTGAATGACGAAGAGAAGAATACATACCAATGGCCACAAAACAGGGTAAAGGGCTTTTCTAGCCAATGAAGAGTAAGAGTTTGAATATGGTAATATGGAGCTAGAAGAGTAAATATGTCAGTTCCCCTAAATAGCACTAAGATGCTAATCAACGTCCTCACTTCCAGGGGGTTGCAGGAAAGGCAATGTGCTTCAGCAAGGATCGTGTTTCAGTTAAGGCAGGAGGAGAAAGGAGACCAAAGGGGGAAAGATTTCCATTGTAAGAAAAGGCGTTTACCAACGGATGAGGGCTCCAGAGGGCCAGCAGAAGGGGTTGAGTCGTAGGAGAGGAAGAAGAAGGAGGATGAGCTAAGGGAAGGTTGGAGGTGATGGTAACAGGAAAAGATAGACCATTGGAACGGCTAGCATTTAGGCTGGAGGCAAAGTATGTCAGAGTGGAGAGATAGGTAAAGCATGGGCCCCAGGCATAAGGGGTGTGTAAGCCCACACAGAGAGGTTGTCAGCAGTGTTTGAAGCTAGGTGCTGCCCACCCTTATGGGCTGGTCAGCAGTGATAGGCTTCTGCCCAGGCCTCCAGATGAATGCAACATGGCTGGGAGGTTATTTTGTGCCGTAGCATGAGCCAGTCTCAAGTGAGGAGGGTAGAATTGTTAGACCTTAATTGAAAGGAGGAGAATTGTATATGTTCTCAGGCCTTCTGTGGAGTGCATCTACACAAGGGCTCTGATAAATTAACCAAACTTTTCCTTATGTTGGTAACATACTCTCATCCCTTGGTGTCTTCCCGGAAGCATTGGGTCTCATCCGTAGAGTCCTCAGCATTAGGAGGGTTAAGAATTCAGCCCCTAAACTTCTTGGCCAAACTAGCTTGACCTGATGATCATATAATAAAGCTGCTCCTAAGAATCTTCATCATCACGGCAATGGGTCTGCTGACACCTGCTCTCTATTGTCAGGGTGACCACATCTCAACAAAACCTGTAGCAGTCAGGTGGCCAGTCACGAGGGATTTAGATGTGAAGCTAGAAACTTAGTCCAAGAGGTGGGCGGTGGGGGGAGGGGAGGTGGGGGATGGTGCACGGGATAAAAACTGCACATTCGGGTTTTGGGAAAACCATGATATTAAATCAAGATAGAAAAAGCAACAAGATAGATGTAATGCTCAATCATTGAGTGGCTAATCTAATCTTTATGCAACTCAGATGTCAGTTGGGGTCACCCTGACTCTTAGTATCTGTGAAGATTGACTCAAGCCCCATCCTGGGGAAGTACAGTGCCCTCCCACATTATGCATAGTCCTGTGGGCAGTTTCCTAGTCATTCCTGCGATGATTTCCAACTTTGGCTGAGTTCTTTCCCACCCCATTGTGGATCAAATCAAGGGCTCTTTCTCCTTGGTTTCCTCCTAAAGCACCACTCGCGGCATTTAGCAGCATGTTGTAGAACTTTAACTGCTAGTGGGAGCTACGGATCAGTACTAGACAATGGATGATGTAGAGTTAATATCAGACAGCCCTGTTCTTAAAAGTCCCCTATGTCATTTCTGCCAGCTCCCAGACTCCAGATTCCCACTGTGTGAACTCTCTCTTTCCTAATCTCCTCTCTCCTCCATCTCCTTCCTCTTTCCCACTCCTACTCTAAGTCCCTTTACATTTTCTAAGCAGAGAAATTTAGCTGCTTCTTCGTTAACTCCTGTCAACCTCAGTCCTTGGGCTCACTCTTTCTTCCCACCTAGCTTTTCAAGGTATTTTCCTAAACAAGATAGTTTCTCCTCTAACAGAAATTGTGGAGCCAGCTGGGTAGAAGATTTTTCTATTTTCATTACCGCTGTCAAAGATAGTTGGCTTCCAGAGTCTAATAGGGCTTGACCTGCAAGTGCATTTTAAGTGGCTCCTGATACAATGGGCAGAGGTGGTGGAGGGAATGAGGTTGACAGCTTCCGCAGTCCTGGAGTAGAATGGCAACCTTCTGAAACCGCTGGTTGGTTCTCAACACTGTGGCCCTCTGAGCTGATTTCTCTCATGAGACTTCCCAGACCACATGTACACTCACTCTTGGAAAATGCATCAGCTTGTCCTTTATTCACTCTTTCAGGTAACAGCCTGATCCTCTCTCAGCTCTCTCTTGGAACTCTTGGCCCAAAGATACCTTCTTCCCATCTCTCCAGGAGGAAGACAGACACAAAACAGCTCTTTGTTCAGAACTTGAAAACTCAGTGTCTCCTTTCACCTAATTAGCAGGAAGTACTTTTCCACTCACTTCATTTTCTTATTGGAATTTGCTAACTGGAGCTGAGTAGCTTAGTTTGCATATGAGGTTTGTTCATTAATTAACAGCCTCTAGGCCAGGTTGTCCTTATCATGACTTAATATCTAACTCAGCACGGGTGAAACCGGGAAAGAGTGCTTGCTGGTAGATTTTCCTGTGATGAGAAAGATCTCCAAAGTGATGTAACAGCTCTTGTGCCTTTGCTGGAAGTTATCCCGAAGATTAAGACCCTCCAAGGAGTGTAACCTGAAATATTTGGGGATCCTTGACAGAGATTGGGGATGGGCACCACTTTGCCAGTTTGTTTTAATAATGAAGCGAGACAAATGGCTTGGGACTCTAAAAGAAAATAGTCAAAATATTTTTTATTTTTTTGAGACGGTCTCACTCTGTTGCCCAGGCTGGAGTTCAGTGGCATAATCATGACTCACTGTGGCCTCAACCTCCCGGGCTCAGTTGATCCTCCCACCTCAGCTTCCCAGGTAGCTGGGACTATAGGCATGCAACACCATGCCCAGTTAATTTTTATTTTATTTTTTGTAGAGACAGGGTTTCATCACATTGCCCAAGCTGGTGTCGAGCTCCTGGGCTCAAGCAATTCACCTGCCTTAGCCTCCCAAAGTGCTGGGATACAGGCGTGAGCCACTGTCCAAAAAAAAAAAAAAAATTATTATTTTTTCAACAAGCTCACTTTATTTTCTACTCAAGAAGGCACTAAGTAATGACCAACTGTAACCTCACTAGTTTCTCCATTCTGTGCTATTAGGTTGTGATAGGCAGAATTTTGGCCCCAAAACTTTTGCCCCCTGGTGTTACTCCTGTGGTTATGTTATGTTAATTGGCAAATGAGACTTTACATATGTAATTAAGGTTACTAATCAACTGATCTCAAAATAGAGATATTATTTGAGTGGGTCCCAGGGAATTATGTGAACCCTTAACAGCAGAGCTTTCTCCTAGCTAAGGCCAGAGTAGGACATCAGAGAGATTCCAAGCATGAGAAGGGGTTGATGTGCTGTTGCATCTGAGAAAGAGGGGCCATGTGCAAGAACCAGAGACAGGCATCTGGGAACTAAGGGCAGCCCCCAGCTGACAGTCAGCAAAGAAACACAGCCCTCAGTCCCACAACCCACAAGGAGCAGAATTCTGCCAACAACCTGCATGAGCTTGGAAGTGGATTCCTCCCTGGAGATCCAGAAAGGAACACAGCCCTGCTGGCACCTTGTCTTGGACTTTGTGAGACCCTAAGCAGAGAACCCAATTGAGCTACACTGTACATGGACCTCTGGCCTATAGAAACTGTGAGATAATAAATATGTGTTGGTTTAACCTTCAAGGTTTGTGGTACTTGGTTGCAGTAATAGAAAATGATCACATGGGCTTTCTATCTTTTATTTGAAAAGGAGTGAGCAGTGGAGATGTCTTTTCTTAGGAGGAGCTGACCAAGTAAGGGTCTTTATGGCAAGGTTCTGTGGACAAACTTGGTCACTGTGTTCAAAGGGCTGGCCTTCTGTTTTATAATCTAGAGCTACCTAGTCCAATATGGCAGCCACTGGACACATATGACTTAAATTTAAATTAAATAAAATTGAAATTTTAGTTTCTTATTTGCATTAGCTACATTTTAAGTGTTCAGTATCCATGTGTGGCTAACGGCTGCTGAATTGGAAGGCACAGGTATAGAACATTTCTTTTAATGCAGAAAGTTCTATCGGACTCGAGCCAGCCCAGTAGAACTAGACTGGTTCTGGTCTAGATGATTAGCAATGATGGCCTCCAGTTACACTGTTCTTTTTTCTCATTTGCAGCACTGAGAGGTAGGATTTCTCCACTCTCTAGTAGAATTATTACAAAGCAAAAAACATGCAAATTTCTCCCAACTGCTGCAAGAAATATGTGAATTTTGTGGAAACTTTCATGTCTGTATTTTTTTTTCCCGCTTAGAGACCAGGTCTTGCTCTGTTGCCTAAGCTGGATCATAGATCACTTCAGGTGTTGAACTCCTGGGCTAGTTTTTAAATTGTTTGTAGGGATGGGGGTCTCGCTATATTGCCCAGGCTGACCTTGAAGTCCTGGCCTCAAGTGATCCTCCTGCCTTGGCCTCTCAAAGTGCTGGGATTACAGGTGTGAGCTACTGTGCCCAGCCATCTCTAATATCTTTACATATCACTTGAATAAATTATCTCCTGGGAATAGGAACCCTGGCCTTGAAGTAGAACATTTTAGAAATATCAGTGACTGGGTATCAGGCCTTGCTATTTTTCCAGATGGAAGAGGGGTTACCACATTGTGAATGACCAAGAAGTCCCTTGCTCTGGGCTACAGAATTTTCCAAGGGTCTCCTGTTATATAGTAAGACAAAGGTCTTTGTCTAACCACCACAGTCTGTTTGGGTTTGTTTGCCTCCGTGGGTGACTTTATTGGCCTGGCCTGAGGCAAACAAATCCAAAAAAACTATGATGGTTAGACTTGCCTTCTTATATTAGTTTCCAGTGCTCAAGGTGACACTAACCTAGATGAGTTAAAAAAGGCTTATTCTCTCAGGAGACTGAAGCAGGCAGTCTCTGGATCTGTCTTTTGGCTGAGGCTCAAACAACAAAAGTTGAGACTTAAGACTTCTTGGCCCTGGCCAAATTCACATGTAACTTGTGGCCATGAACTAAAGCTTGCAGGTGGTGCACTTGGAGATGTATGGTGCAGGCCAAGGGCAAGGACACGGCTTAGGGGTCAGAAGACCTGAGTGTGAATGCTGCATCCATGTTGCTGTACTACCCTGAGCTACTTAATGAATGTTTTTTCATATTTGATGAAACAGAGGATAATAATCTCCAATTTTTGGGGTTGTGGTAGAGTTGTAAGGATTGAAGGAGAGAATTGCATGAATTTTCTGGCACCTAGGAGGCTCTCAGGGAACAGTAGCTAATGTTACTCACACATGTATCAGCCCAAGGTTATATCAGAAAGAACCATCCATCAATATCCTGGCCAGTCACCTCTGTAGTGTTGTCTCATTCCCACCTCAATCACCACTTCTATGGCCATACCCTCAGCCCAGTCACTTCGATAATTACACTATCCCCCCAAACATTCTACATCACTTTTCAACATCCTACTTCCTCACCTCTACCCAATACATTCCTCTGAACATCTGATTCCCTGCGATTCTCCCATCTCACTGAAACCTCCAATCCATTATTTCACTGAGGAAAACAGAAGCAACCAGAAAATAACTTCCACAAGCTCCTACCACCACATCTACCTACCTTCTGGCATTTGTGCTCAGAGATTCTGCCTTTCCTCATGCGATGATGGGCAAACTGTCTGTGCTTCTATCCAAGACTCTACTCTGCATCCAGCCGCTCTCTCCCACTCTAGAAACTTGCTCTTGCAGTTGTCCTTCTCTCCTGCATCATTAATTTCCCCCGCTTCACCAGATCATTTCCACTGCATTGAATATACTAACATTTCTCATATTTAGAAGATTTCTCCTAGACTCCTATCCTCCTTCAACTACCACTTTCCCTCTCCTCCCCTTTATAGTGCCCTTCACTGGTGTTTTCTCATCCCCTCAATTCTAAATGCTGGAGTGCCCCAGGGTTTAGACCTCAGAATTCTACTCTGTCTACACTTACCCCCAGGGGATTGCATACAATCCATGAATTTGAATATTTTCCACATGCTGTCAAATTTATATACTCTACCTGGGCCTCTCCTCTGAACCACAGACTCATGTCCAATTGCCTACTATACATCTCCACCTGCATATATATGAGGCATCTTGAACTTATTATATCCAAAATGAACTGTTGATTTTCAGCCCCTAAATCTGCTCCTCCCATAGTTGTCCCTGGTTCAGTAAATAGAACTCTATTCTTCCACTTGCTCATGCTAAAACTCTTGGTTTTACTTTTATCCTTCTGTTTCTCTCACGTACTTCATTGAGTCCATCAGAAAGCAAAGGGAGAGAGTCTTGAAAGTCTATTTTGTCCAGGCCAGGGATAAGTCCTGAGTCACCAAAGAATACTACCCTCTAGTGACCAGAATTATACATAACCTACATGTATTCATTCTTATTTCAACAAATATTTTAAAATAGATTGGGAGCATTTACCATGTTCCAGGCAGTGTTCTAGGTGCTGGGGATATAGCAATGAAAACAAAACAAAACAAACAAACAAAAACAAAAAACAAATAAAACAAAAAACAAGTAACATTTTGTGAAGCTTACCTTCTATTGGGAGGAGACAGAAAACTTGTTAGACGGCTAAAGAAAAATACATCAGAAAATAACAGAAAGTGTTAAAAGGCTGCTGTTTTAGATAGTGTGGTTATGGAAGCTTCTAAGCTGACATTTAAGCATAGATACTTAAGCATTAAGCAGAGGCAGCCATGCAGAGATCTGGGAATAAATTATTCAAGCAGAAGGAATATGTGCAGAGATTTTGAGGCAGAAGCATACTTGGGGCATGTCCCAGGAGCAGGATGAACCTCTGTAGCCAGAGTGCAATGAGTGAGGTGCATAGGTGGTGGGAAATGAAATCAGGGAGGGAGCTGGGGTGAGATTCATAGGCCTTGCAGCCAAAAAACGGAATTCGGAAATTTTTTTCTGACAGGAAGAGAGCCAGTAGAAGGTTTTGAGCAGAGGTGTATCGTAATCTGACTTACATTTTAGAAGGATCAGACTGACTGCTGGCTGAAGAATGAACAGTAGGTGGAAACAGGGAGACCAGTTAGGGGCCTGTTCCATTTCTCTAGGCATGAGAAGATGGTGCCTGAATTAGATGATTACTGTGCAGGTGGCGTGAAGTACTGGACTGAGATTTCTTTTGAAGGTTGACCTGACAGAGTTTGCTGAGTACATGGTACCTGCACAATTCATACTTGTTGGATGAATGGATACACAGAGATGAGTATTCTGGGGTGAGGCAGGACTTTTCGGGCCTGGATGGAATACCCTGCCATACACCCCCCACTGTTCTTTTGGTGTTCACCTGCAGACATTTGATGACAATACTTTTTTCCAGGTGCCCTAACTCTGAGGAGGGGTGGCTCAAGATTAAACAAGAGGGTATTGCCACTGGAAAATATCTACAATTCTAATTTAGTAAATTGGGTTTATGAGTGATTTTTAATTTCCTTGTCCAGTTTTGCTCAGTTTGACCAAGTCTCTGATAAAGTTGAGACCCAAACCTGAAAATTGGATCCTAAACTCTAGAACCTGGTGGTCCCACATAGTTCTTTCAAGCTGTTGAGCCCATTCTGAGTCATTAATTGGGCTCCTTTTGGGGAAGTTTCTTCGATTTTTAGCAATATGTGGTTCTATTACTCTTCGAATTTGGAATGTAAAATTTCTAATAATTGGGTAGGAACACAGTTTTTATTGTCAGAAGATTTATAGAGTCTTTCTTTACTTCCAAGTTCCTTTCTTCAATTCCAAGGACAGCAGTAATGCCTGCCAGGGCCAGGACTAGGTGAGCCACGTGAGCTGCACAGGGTGCAGCATTTAAGGAAGCACCTGAGAGTGAGTGCCTCCTTAAATGTTTTGCTCCAGGCATTTGCTCGCCTCACCCTAGTTCTGGCCCTGATGCCTACAGAGAAGCATTTTGGTTTATTAACCAGGCAGCTCTAGCATGAAGAGCAGGACCAGTTCCCTACTGTTTGGCCATGACTGTGCAGCAGAAAGCTGCTCTCAGAGAAAGCAAATGGCATGGAGAAGAGCCATGTTCTGGAAAGCTCTGCCAATTTAGAAATTAAAACCAGTGGGAAAATGGGGACAAACATTATGAGGTTTTGCTTCATAATTGACTCAACAAGCCACTGGCATTCCATTTGTTGAAGCCTACCTGGATCTACTAATCCTATTTATAGCATTTCTATCTTGTTTGTAATTCCTCAGATACAGCATTAAAAAAAAAAGTTCATTCTCTACTATCCTCTTCTGTGTCTTCTTTATATACATTACAAAAATTAACAGAATAAATAATGGCTGCAGTATAAATGCTTTGGACAATCGGGTAAGGGTTTATTTTTAAGTTTGGGTCAATAATTTCCATCTTCAAAATGAGCCCAAATTGACTGAGTGATTCTAAATTAGCTCTTTAGTTTTTTACTCCAAACCATTGATAATGCCACTATTAATTTCAATTATTTAGAGGCAGCATTAATACATGTGAAACAAGAACAGCAATGACAGAAAGGAATACATTACTTGCTGCAGGACAGAATGACATTTTGACTGGCACAGAGATTTTTTTCCCTTCACACACTTCGTGCTTTGACATTTCACTTGGCACAAACATTTCACAAATTCTTGACCTAATCTGATGTACTGTTGTTTAGCAATTGCTGACATGACATTTTAACCTCAAGCTCACTGGATTCCAAATGTTACCTTTTTCTGTCAATCAGGGTTGGGTGACCTCCAAAAAAACAGTCGAAGAAAAGACTATGTTTGTAGGACGTTAAGTGTATTTGCCCAGAATGGAGAAGTAGCAGTTTGAAGTAGGGTTTCGGGTGGGGTGGGAGGAAGAGGTGCTGTCATTTAGGGCAATTATAGGGTGAAAAAAGGGCAGAAGACAGATCCCCAGGGAACCCTGACATCTTGAGAGAGGCAACAGCCCCAAACATAAAATCTCTAGAAATAAACCTAACAAGAAATAGGTTAGGCACATATGACAAAAAATGTCAGAGAATGAAGGGATAGAAGAGATTTAAATAATGCAGAAATTACACTGTCTTCCTAAAAGGGAAGCATGTATTGTATAAACATGTCATTTCTTCTCAAATTACTCTATAGATACAACTTGATTGTCTCTAGGCCTTACTGCCTTTGGGTATGGAAGGGTCATGTTCATATGAATACCTAGATTTTTCTTGTTCATTAGCTTCTATTGACATCTTCTCCCTCCCAGGTCTTTACTCAAGAATCAGCCGACTCACGTGGCTCTCCTCTGCTCTCCTTTTTAAGGGCTATATCAGTTAGAAATGCTTTTAGTCACAAGTAATAAACAACTCCACCAAAAGTGATTTAAATAATAAAGACGTTTAATTGTCTCTTATATTTAGTCCAGAGGTAGGCAGTTCCAGGTGTGATACATTGGCTCAATCAACAAAATCATCAAGGACCCAGGCTCTTTCTATGTTTCCATTCTACTAACCTGGAAAAATTGCTTTTTGTCCTTAGCCTTGTAGATGCAAGTTGGAAGAACTACAGCTCCAAGCATAATGTCTACATATTACCATGCTCAAAGCAGGAAAAGAGGGCAGGGAGAAACAGGTTTTCTCACAAGGATGTGTCTTTGTATTAGGCAAAACAATATTTTTCTAGAACCCCTCCCACCCCCAGCAGACTTCCCCTTCCATCTCATTGGCCAAAGCTGGGCCATGTTGCCCATCTCTAGACCAATCACTGGCCAAAGGGAGTTGCAACTGCCACGAATAACCAAACATGATTCATCCGTGGCTGCTGCGACTGTTGCTACCAGAACAAAACTGTGGTTCTGTTAGCTATGAAGAATGGGACATGGCTGGTTGGATAGGCAACCTATAGCATTTGCCAAAAGATGCAACACCTATGGGCATTTGAGAGAGGCCTCCATAAGACCACTGCTCTGTTCCACAAAACCGCCATTGTCTTCATGGCCCGTTCTCAATGAGCTGTTGGGTACACCTCCCAGACGGGGTGGTGGCCGGGCAGAGGGGCTCCTCACTTCCCAGTACGGGCGGCCGGGCAGAGGCGCCCCTCACCTCCCGGACGGGGTGGCTGGCCGGGCGGGGGGCTGACCCCCCCACCTCCCTCCCGGACGGGGCAGCTGAAACATGTGCTGTATCCACTCAGGGTTGAATGGATTAAGGGCGGTGCAAGATGTGCTTTGTTAACCAGATGCTTGAAGGCAGCATGCTCGTTAAGAGTCATCACCACTCCCTAATCTCAAGTACCCAGGGACACAAACACTGCAGAAGGCCGCAAGGTCCTCTGCCTAGGAAAACCAGAGAACTTTGTTCACTTGTTTATCTGCTGACCTTCCCTCCACTATTGTCCTGTGACCCTGCCAAATCCCCCTCTGCAAGAAACACCCAAGAATGATCAATAAAAAATAAAAAAAAAAAAAAAAAAAAAAAAAAAAGACCACTGCTCTGATGGCTGCTCCAGACTTTTTTGATCTGCAAGGCACAGACACTATCCCTGGTAGTTTTTCCAAGTCCTTAGCATGTCAAAGTTGCTTAGCTGCCTGCAGTAAAGAGGGACAAAGAGTGACCTTCTCGGCAAACAGCAATGCTCCTTGTGACCCATCTTGCAAAGGTGCTCATGCAAATAGCTCCTGCCTCTGGTGCCGTCTTTCATATAAACTCTGCAGGTGGGCTCACTCAGCAGCCATCTTTATCTCCCTTCTCCCACCTCCATTCTGCCATCTAGAAGTTAAACATCATCCCGCAGCCTCCTTTTCAGGGAAGGGGAGTCATGTGTGTGACTGTTTTGGGCAATGCTAGATAAGCAGAAATTTGCTAGGGGTTTCTAGAAAAGCTTTTACTTTTCTGATAAAGGCCTTAATGCCAGCATGCATCACTTTGCCACTTAAATTTAACATGATCCTAGTCAAAGGTACTAATAGGATTTTAAAGGGTGACGACAGCAAAATTATTCTAAAGTTTATTTGGAAAAATAGACAAGTGAGAATAGCTAGAATATAAGCTTCATTAGGGCAGGGATTATATAAAAGTAATTTCCAATGCTTTTATGCTTTAAAAAGACTTCCACATTCTGAAATCCATTACATATTTATCTTATTATTTTTTTCTGGTTTCATTTTTTACTGTAAAAAAATCCAAGTGTCAAAAAGTCACCATATGCAACCTTAAGAGACAAGCAACAAACTGGGAAAAGTCTCCCTGTTTCAGCAAGGTGACAGAGGAGCAAGACATCAGGGGGCGGGAGTGAGAGCCAGTGTGACTGAAGCATGGAGTCTCCTTTATACAGTCTGGTGATATATTATTATCCCCATTTTGTCAGTGAGGAAATTAAGAAGTGAGATAATTTGCCCAAGATTAGATAACCTGGGATCAAAATCCAGGTGTTTTTGATAATAAGCCAAAGTCTGTACTCTGTCCATTATACCCCACTGCCAACCAAATTCTGAGAAAGTTTAACTTTCCAACTGAATTAGAAATAATCAGAGGAGTGGGACAGAAGAGGGTAATTTAAGAGATGTCATGGGAGGTGGGAAGGTGTAAATTAAGGGGGAAAGATGGAAGTGAAAGTTATCTACAATACATAGACTACTACTGGGTCTAGGATCATTGGGAATGAACAGGCAGGAAGGATGGACCTCCAATTAATGTTGCCTATGGCCTGGACTGAATTCATGCACACACATCACCAAGGGAGTGTATAGTGGAAAGCGCACAGACCTCTTCTATCCAACAGATCTTCCTTGATCCCCTTTCGTCACTTACTAACCACATGTCAAAATGAGAATGAAACAGAATCCTTAAGTAATCCAACCACAGCCACCATCATATTGCAATGTTCAATTCTCTTAAGGTACCCTGGCTGGTGCTCTTCCTCCAGGTGTTCTGATTGCTGCCAGATTGCACTCCCAGAAACCAATGGCACAGTCCCAGAGCTACATTTAAAGATGTTGGTGTAGCAGCAAAATTTGCTTGTTGGCAATAAGCACCCGATAAGCAGAATTTTATTTTGGTTGCAAGTATCCACCCAAACTCCATGAATTAAATACTCCTGGTTGACATAGCATAAAGATTGCATGATTGAACCCACAGCTGTCCAGAGAATTTTTTTTTAAACAGATGCATTATATTTAAAGAGGAATGGCCATTGTGAATTGACAAAGGTAAAACATAATTAAATAAAAATGATTATACTCACCATGGGTAATTTCTATCAGTACTATTCATATGGCTGAACAATGAAATCCATGATGGAAGAGTTCCATTTAAAATTAATGTTGCTTAATTTATGGCCAGCTTTTCAAAATCTTAACTTCAGTCACTTTTTGCTCAATACAATTATAGCCATAAATAATTTAAATTGATTAAACTTGATGAACAATTCAATTTATGAAAGATTACAAAGTACCATAAATTTAGCAAATTTCTATTTATAAATACAGATCAGATAGCACATGGAAATAGGTTTACAATTTTTGCAGAGAATATTTTAATACAAGTAATATAATGAAACACCGGTTTATCAAAGTGATCAATAAAACTAAAGATTATCACAGTCTTTTTTGTAAGTAAAAATGACTGACATGAGAATTTATGTTATTTATCCTCTTTAATAATGAACAAGAACACTCAATTAAAATAGCCATATTAATTTCCTAGTTTAGTTTATTTGCTTATTATTTTACAATTGCTCTGAGTTATTGCTTTGATGTCTGCAAAAGCTATAATTTTGCTGCAAACCTTGAAATTAATTTAGAAACAATTTGATGTCCCATTTTTCAGTGAACAATTCAAGAAACAAGCAGGTAAAACTAATCACAATGCATTGGTGTGAACATACTTTAAAGGGTATGTGTAAGTGGAAAAAACATGTTCTTGATTCAGATGGTTTTTAAATATTTATAATACCATATTTATATATGAAACTTACACACATATAAAGGCAGTTCAAATACAAAGTAGATGCTTAGGAAATGTTTGTTGAATAAATGACTAACATACTTTGCCAAATACAGATAAGTGCACATCACCATGTCATAGACACGCTATCTAAAACTTAAAGAATTTTAAACATTAAAAAAGTTTATTTAAATGATGCGTGGCATATTTGCTGGAGGAAGTAGGGCACAAAGTTCCTCAGACAAATGTCACCTCACATCTGTTTTGTTCGTTGCACAGCATGGCGATTTTAACTACCTTTTCCAGATCCTCTTCAATTTCTGCACCTGTGAACTTAAACGCAAATATTATTAGAAAGGTTCAATCCTTCCCCTAGGGAAGCCACATTTTTCACTTCTTATTTTAGAAAGAATCTCTATTGGATTAGATACACTTGTACAATTTTATCTGGCTTTTCAAAATTTCTTATAAAATCTTCTTTCCTTGTGGGCTCCCAGACCTGAAAGAATACTATATACCAAATTCTACTTTCATTATGCTGTTTATTTTACTGCTTCTAAGTGCCTCATAACATCTTGGTCTCCTACATTCACTTTAAGTCTCTCCCAAATCCAGGTAATTTTGCCTCATGCCTCACTCTAAATTTTTAAAAAATATCCCATCAATCCAATTGCATGTTTATGTCATTAGAGTTAAAAAGGACTTCCTTTACTAATCACACTGGCCTAACAGGTGTTCTTATTTGAGGACATAGAAAGCATCCCACCTGCAGGAAGTATCCTCAGGGACCATCAGGGATCCTTGAGAAAAACAGGCTCCATGGTGGCTGGGGTAGGGGTGGGGTATAGTGAATAAGGCCTAGAGCATCTGAGGATTCAGCTGTGCAGAGCTTACACCAATTGGTGGAGTAGAATTTATTCAAGGCTTTGATTTTTCTGTGGTCACAGGAGGTGTCACATTATGGAGTAATTGGCTCTCTCAATTTCCCTCCATCCCTTTTCTCTTCTCTCCTTCTGAGGGCCTTGGAAACACCCAAATAAGCACCATAAAATGCAAGTGCAATTTTGCTCTACCCAGCCCCTATGCACTGGATGCTGGCTTTTCTACCTAGTGCATCCATCTCCCCATTCCCTGCTTCCCAACAGACCCACTTTTATTCAGGCATCCAACACTCCTCCACCTTTCCCTGACAGCTGACTGCTTCAAGGGAAGACGACCCTCCCTCATTTGCAGAGCTGGGCCTGATTGGTCCTATGGGATGCTCATTCCCTTTGTCAAGGATTGAGTAATAAATGGGCATTTGAGCCAGTTTGAGCCAATGAGGTGTGAGAAGAGGTTTACTGGGACTTCTGGGGAGGGACATCAATTTCTAGGAGTCCTCCTAGCAGCAGCGGGACTTTCTCCTTTTACAGCTGTTGTTGCACACAGTTGTGAGGCCAGACCAGCTGCAGCCCTCTTGCCTCCAGCCAAGCACTGAGGAAGCCAAAGCACTGCGGAGGGCAGAGGAAATGAATGTATCCTAACTAAGAATGAGTACAGACTCCCAAAGTGCAAGCTTTAAACATCCTGCCTTTTTAATCCATAACTGAAGAAGGCAGTCCTTGTCTTCTCCCTACTTCCTTTCCCTCCATGAAGACAGATCTTTAAAACAAAAACTGTGGTAAAATGTACACAACATAAAATTTACTGCTTTAAGTGTATAATTTAATGGCATTAAGTACATTTACATTGTTTCGCAACCATCACCACTATCCATCTCCAGAACTTTTTCATTATTCCAGACTGAAACACTATACCTGTTAAATGTGAAGAGGGACTTTTCATAGGACCGGATTCCGGGGTGTAGGCTCGGCCCCTGCTTCCTGGAGGAAGAGGGCACAGTGTATTTGTATGTCACACACATGGGGTGGCTTTCTCTCTGGCTTTGTCTTTCACCTACAGGACAAGAAGGGTGATCTGTGTCAGGGCCTGCTTCCCTGGGGGAGACAGGGATGTCTGGATTCCTCTACTTCTGTGAGAAAGTACTGAAAGGTGGCTAGCAGGTAGACCCAAAAAACCCATTATTCATTGTTTACCTAAAATGTAAATTAAACTGGGCATCCTACTTTTTTTTTTTTTTTTTTTTTGAGATGGAGTCTTGGTCTGTTACCCAGGCCTGGAGTGCAGTGGTGCGATCTCGGCTCACTGCAACCTCTGCTTCCCGGGTTCAAGTGATTCTCCTGCTTCAGCCTCCTGAGTAGCTGGGATTACAGGCATCCGCCACCACGCTTGGCTAATTTTTGTATTTGTATTTGTATTTGTATTTTTTATTTTTTGAGACGGAGTCTCGCTCTATCACCCAGGCTGGAGTGCAGGGGCGTGATCTCGGCTCACTGCAAGCTCCACCTCCTGGATTCATGCCATTCTCCTGCCTCAAGCTCCCGAGTAGCTGGGACTACAGGCACCAGCCACCACGCCTGGCTAATTTTTTGTATTTTTAGTAGAGACGGGGTTTCACCATGTTAGCCAGGATGGTCTCGATCTCCTGACCTCGTGATCCACCCACCTCAGCCTCCCAAAGTGCTGGGATTACAGGTGTGAGCCACCGTGCCCAGCCAATTTTTGTATTTTCAGTAGAGACAAGGTTTGTCATGTTGTCCAGGCTGGTCTCAAACTCCTGGCCCCGTGTGATCTGCCCACCTTGGCCTCCCAAACTGCTGGGATTACAGGCGTGAGCCACTGTGCCTGACCATTCTACATTTTTATTTACTAAATCTGGCATACCTAGGTGAGGAGAAAACAACCCATTCAACTTGGCGAGTAGAGGCCTTGAAGGCCTGCTGACAGCAGCTGTGAACACGGGTGCCGGGTGCTGGGGACCGAGCGAGAAGCTGGCTGTCCTGCCAGAAACTTACAGTGAGAGAATGGCTGTAGGCCCAAATGACACAGATTTTGTCAAATACCAGAATGAAACATAAGCTGCACTTCACACATCCCCCACCTGAACTTAGATTCTGGGTAAAAGGAGGAGAACAGGGGGAGAATCCTGACCTGGTTGAGTATTAACCCAAAAGGACCTGAGAGAAAAAACCTGAAAGGGACTGAATTACTCTGCATCGGCAAGATTAAACAGAAATGAGATCTTAAGAACTAAGTTCTGGCTGGGCGTGGTGGCTCACGCCTGTAATCCAGCACTTTGGGAGGCTGAGGTGAGTGGATCGTGAGGTCAGGAGTTTGAGACCAGCCTGGCCAACATGACGAAACCCCGCCTCTACTAAAAAAATACAAAAATTAGCCGGGTGTGGTGGTACACACCTGTAATCCTAGCTACTCGGGAGGCTGAGGCAGGAGAATTGCCTGAACCGGAGAGGTGGAAGTTGCAATGAGCCAAGATCACGCCACTGCACTCCAACCTGGGCGACAGAGCGAGACTCCATCTCAAAAAACAAAACTAAGTTCAATTATAATAAAGTTACATTTTTCACCTCTGAGCCTGTGAGTGAAAATTTGTACCTGCTATAGATAAAAATGGGAGTGATGAGATTGTCTCCAAGGTTCATTTTGTATCTACAATTCCATGGCTATAGAGGTGAGACTTGAGGCCTTGGAAGAAAAAGTAAGGCATGGGTTAGGTGAGGGTGGAAGCACTTGAAAAAGCCCAACTGAGTCTCTGTTCTAAAGACCCAGCAAAGGGGCATGGGTGGGAAGAGGTGAGGGGAAAATCATGACCATTGTAAGTGTAAGGTGTTCCTGTGTGTTTTATGTTTGTTGCTTCTCAAACAGTTAAAGCTGAGAGCTCAGTAGAGTTTATGAATTATTATTAACAGTAAGAGGTTGCTGATTTATGCTGATTCAGCTGATTTAAGAACTATACTCTTAGAAGAACTGTGAACAGGCTTTCTAGAGAACCAACTGGTGAACAAGTGCTTCTTTGCAGGGAGAGCCACAAAGGACTCTAGGGCCAGGAGAACCAAATGCCTAGAGAATTGTTGCAAACTGCACCATGTTCAGCTTCTTGCCTAAGTGAACACTGGGTGCTTTGAGTGCAATTGGTTCCCCCTGCTTGTAGAGAGGGTGCAAGCCTTGATGGGGGCTCCCCCAACACTGCAGAGGAGAAGGGGTGCCTAGCCAGCGGGGAGATGCATGCCAGGTGGGAAGGCAGAAAGAAAGCCTTTCTAAGAGCGGAGGGGGGCTTAAGACAATTTCAAGAAGCCTGCGAGTGAAACAGTGATTAAGAGCAGCTGGTGGAGGAGAAGCATCTCTGCCTGGGCCGAGGACAGTGTCTTTGTGCGCCTGCCCAGCAGCGCTCCACACTCAACAGTCAGGGAGCATGCTCAGTGGCGGGCACTGGCAGGAATGAGCAAGGCTGTTCCCACCCAGTGAGGGAGAGGTGAGTCATGGAAGTTGGTGACCAATTCCCTTCTGGGGAGCCAAGTGGCCTGAAGCGGGGAGTGGGGTGAGTTGTCTTGCGGGAGGCAAGCGGGCATTCTGCAGGCAAGCAGAATGTGGCCAACACCTACCAGGAGATATCAGTGGTATTGATCAACACTCACACCTATAGATTTACATATGAAGCAGTGAGTCCTGGAGGCAGAAGAACGCTGCTGTATCTCTTGTCTTTGGAGGCTCTTATAAAAAACACAGAAAGCTAAGGGTAGAGGTGGACAGAGGTCATAAATATGTCATGCTCCATTTTAAAGGTTGCCACTTGTGAAGAATAATGAGGAATGAAAATTGAAGTATTGGCTACACCTGGTGTCAGCAGGCTTTGGTTTTCTAGATTGTGGCTTTTGATACCAGCACTTCTGGCAGAGATTACTGAGTGCTTTGCACTAAATCTGGGAAGACCTGTTTGACAGGAAACACCTACCTAATTGAGAGCTTCCACCCCAAATGTGAAGGGGCAGGGAGAAATTGGTCTAATAAAACCAGGAACCCAAGTATCAGGGAGGATAACCACTATAGCATAAAATAAATATGAAAACAAAGATATTTTCAGGTGTAAGCATCCAGTAAATGGGTCACAGTGTGCGAAAAGCTTTGAGATCTACGTACAAAGGTGCAAAATCTGGGGAACAAAATGTATTTATATTTTTACACAGTGAGGTAAACAGAATCCTGTAGGAATGGGGTGCAATGGAAATCGATGGCTGGCCCAGGCCTGTCATACCATGAGAAGAGTGTCAGGAAGGCTAACAATCAGAACAAGCCAAAGCTTGTGGAGGAAACAGAAAGGCTAAAGACAAGCAAAAGGGTTTTTAAAAAGCCCTGATGGAGCAAGAAGAACATGGAAGTTGTAGGCTTGCTGTTAGGGAAATTTAGTGCAATATTTGCAAATGATAAAGACCAACAGAGAATTACACTCTCCTGGTGTTACTTCTGTCTCTTCTTTTTTCTCTCGCCTAGAGAGTGCAGTGGCACCATCTCGAGTTTCTGCAACCTCCACCTCTTGGGTTCAAGTGATTCTCCTCACTCAGTCCCCCGAGGGAGTAGCTGGCCTGAGTACAGGCGCCCGAGCACGGTAGCTCCCAAGTACAGGCACGTGCCACCACACCCAGCTAATTATTATATTCTTGTAGAGACGGGGTTTCACCATGTTGGCCAGGCTGGTCTCAAACTCCTGACCTCAAGTGATCCACCTGCTTCAGCCTCCCAAAGTGCTGGGATTACAGGCATGAGCCACCACTCCTGGCCACTTCTGTCTCTTCTAACAAGGGAATGCCTTTCAAGCTCCATACAGCACAACAAATACACCAAGGAGAAGGAAAGACAGGGGGAGTGACCTAGGCTCCAAATACCTACCTGTCAGGGTTGTGCTTGCTGAAAAATTGTTAATTAATTTGGTGTAAAAAAATGAATGGTGAGGAGATACTTTTACAAAAGGATTTGAGTACTTATTTTGGAAAGATCTCCTTCACGTGAAGTATCCTCTCCCAGCTCTCTAGGAAGTGTCTTTCAAGCTTAATGGGCTGGCTTTGCCCACCCACTTGTAAAACCTCTTAATGTTAGGTTACAGAGAAATGGCATAACAGAGTTGAAACTTCAGGTTAAAGATCAAGGTCAAAAGCCTTGGCTAGTTCTCATTCTCAAATGTATATGCATGGAGCAGAAAAGGTAGAAAGGCAGTAGGAGGTTCTCTTGTTCTGGGGACATGGAGGGAGCCCCCATATCATTCTCTGCTAAGCTGACATCTGTCCCCAGCAGGTGTCTTAATCACTAATCCCTAAAATAGCAGCTTGTTCTCTAAGCATTCTGGGTTCCTAGTAAAAAAGGTTCTTCATTGGTTTCTTTTAAAAAGCAATAGCCAGCCTGGGTAACACAGTGAAACCCTATCTCTAACAAAAATACAAAAAATTAGCCAGGCATGGTGGTATGTGCCTGTGGTCCCAGCTACTCCAGAGGCTGAGGTGGGAGGGTTGCTTGAGCCCAGGAGATGCAGGCTGCAGTGAGCTGAGATCGCCCCACTGTACTCCAGCTTGGGCAATAGAGTGAGACCCTGTCTCTAAAAAAAAAAAAAAAGAAAAAAAAAAGAAGAAAGAGCAATAGCATGAAATTTGGGAAAATATTTTGGAAAGCATAACGAATTTAACAAATCAACCTTCATCTAATTTCTTAGAGACAGACTGTTAATATTTTCTTCTATAATGTTTATTATAAATTCAGGCTAGAATATTATAAATTTGGAAATTAGAAAAAGCTTAAAGGATAACATAAAAACTGCATGTAATTCCACCACTGCCAACATTTTATTTTTCCTTCCAGTCTTTTTTCTTTACATACACATATACATGTACATACATCTATAGATAAGTTTTAAATAAAATATGAACTATACTGTCTATGTAGTTTCAGATCCTATTTTTTGTACTTAATATTACAAGTATTTTCTTCATCATTAAATGCTATTCAAGAGCATGATTGCAATTGGCCGTCTGCTATTTTACTGTACCATAGTTCATTTAGCTATGACTTCAGTGTTAGACTTTGGCTTGTTTCCAGCTCCTTACCATTGGAAAATAATGCCATTTTAGACATCCTTGTATGAAAATCTTTACGTAGGCTACATTTCTAGAGACTGAATTACTAGGCCAAGGACCAGGAACATTTTTTAGGCTTTTGATACATATTGCTGCTTTGTCCTCTATTTCACAAGCCCCCCATGGACAAGGGAGTACCCATTTCTTGCAAACTTCTATTGTGAGTTGTAGTTTTTGTCTGATGCATCAAGGCCTCCCTGCTTCATGCAATCCCATAACACCACTGCCATCTTGTGTTCTTCCTCTGTGGCTTTTCTAGGAGAGAGAGGAAGCTCTGGTCCTTAGACTATTTGAAATGCTCTCCTTGTATTCCTCTAAAGTCCTTTACTGCTCCATGGCTATTTTTATGTTGCTGCTTTGAGGTGATATGGATTTCCCTCAGTTTGACCAACTGGGTAACTCCTACCTACTTGTTCTCTGGAGTCAGCTTGGACCTAGTGCCCTCTGTAAAGCTGCTTCTGACACTGCAGGCTGGTTTTGAAGCCTCCTCTGTGCTCTGCATGCCCTCTTCCTTCTCCGCCAGTCAAAGCACTTACACACTGTACCGTGTGCTCAGCTGTTTCCAGATGCAAGCTTCATTGTACCTTCAGTGCCTAACACTGCATTTGGCAGACATGGATACTCAATAGATGCTAACTTTATTTAAAGAATAAATGTTAACTTTATTTGAAGAATCCTTGAAGGTTCATCTCTATTTCCATACCCTACATTCCATCCCATTCCCCCTGAATATTTACTGGGAGTTTTTCTGATTATATAATTATCTTGTAATTATGAATCCTTGTTTGAGAATCTAGAGTTGACCCTGGGGTTCCCAAAAATGAAAGAAGGAAAGGTAAAGAAATGAGGAAAAGAGAGAGAGGAGAAATAGATCAGAATATAAATTACGATACTTTACATTTCTATATTATTTTACAGTTTACAAAGTTCTGTCATACACTTCAGTTTATTTTACTGTGGTAGTTCTAAGCCCTCTCTTGGAAGGATAGACCCTTGTGCTATATGCTGTGATTGCACTGCGTATGATCTTCCTTGGCACCTCTCACAGTTGTTGGCATATAATTACAGACGCTCCTCTACTTACGATGGGAGTATCCTAATAAACCATTCTAAAGTCAAAAAATCTTAAGTGGAACCATCATAAGTTTGGGACCATCTGTCGCTGATGTATCCCCAATGCCTAGTGCAGTGCTCAATGCACTGTAGCTATTAAGTAAGTATTTATGAATTCTGAGAAAAAACATTCTCATAGTCATCTTATAAACAAAGAAATGAAGCCTAGAGAGTTGACATTTCAATCTAAGGAGTTCTACTCCAAGTTTGATTCTCTTTTCACTACATGTCAGCTAATGTTGCGGGCTTTCTCCCCCATGGGAAAGATATGAAAGAGGGTGCTATGGTTTGGATATTTGATTCCTCCAAACCTCATGCTGACATTTGATCCCCAACGTGGGAGGTGGGGCTAATGTTTGGGTCATGGTGGGGAGCCCTCATGAGTAGATTAATGCCCTCCCTGGTGGAAAGTGAATGAGTTCTTGCTGTATATTTTCCCTAAGATAGCTGGTTGTTAAAAAGAAACTGGCACCTTCCCTCTCTCTCTCTTGCTTCCTCTCTTGCCATGTGATCTGCACAGGCCAGTTCCCCTTCACCTTCTGCCATGAGTGGAAGCAGCCTGAGGCCCTCACCAGATGCAAGAGCTGGTACCGTGCTTCTTGTACAACCTGCAGAACTGTGAGCCAGATGAAACTCTTTTCTTTATAAATTATCCAGCTCAGGTATTCCTTTATAGCAACACAATTGACTAAGACAAGGGGGGAAAAATGGAAGAGGAGAATAATGGAAGGAAAAGAGGGAGGCTGGGAAAAAGGAGGAAGTCATAGAAATGAAGAGAGTGGAGAGAAGTGATTTGAAGTGGACACCTTGATGATGAAGGGAGGACAAATAGAAAGCTCTAATTTCGTATAGGATATGGTGTTTTGTCACTCCATCAAGCTTAGTAAACCAAGATTTCGATCAGAACTGCTGTAGTTTTAAAATCAGTCAAACATAAGAATTCAACCGTACTTTGCCCATCATAGTTCTCCATATTCACAGGCCAATCAATGATGACATTGCCCTAGCTTTGAGAACATACTGAGTGGCAGCGGGAGAAAAGGTGATCCTGGCCATAGATTCTCTGGAGAACCTCCCCAGGATGTTCAGACCCACTGATGAACTGATGAGGGAAAGGTGAGGGAAGAGAATGCCATGTGACCTCAGAAACCCAGCTGAAGTTGGGGTATAGGGTGAAGAACCCTGCAGGGTTGGCTGTCAGTGGTTCCTGAAGAGTCCACCCACTCTCCCAAAAGCTTTGGCCAAGAACAGGACACCCTAAGGTATGGCTTTGTGAGTGCCCTTCGGGGGTCTAGGAATTCTTGGAAGATCTTAGGCACTGGAAATGGCACCATGTCCATTGCTTACTAGACAAAACTGCAGACACAGTCTCCCATGTCTGGAGACATCCCCGCTGATGAACATCCCTGGGGGTGTTCTCCAGAGAATCCATGGCCAGGATAAGCCTGGCTTCTCTTGGTTTCATACAACAGAATATAGAGGGTTTAGGTGTAACTTTTCTGTAGACAGGGAGATGTACCTTCTGGTATGGTACAGATGAAGACCAATGAATACTGTGACAGATGTTACCACTTTTCCTTTGTAGCAGTGTCCATGGTAACAATTTTAAACTCTCGGGAGTCAGTATAGCATAGAGGTTACAAGCACAGGCTGTGGAGCCAGACTGCTTAGGCTAGAATCTTGGTTCAGTCACTTCCTTGTGTGATCTTGGGTAAGTTACTTAACCTTTGTGTGATCTAGTTCTCTTGTTTGTTAACGGGAATAATAAAAGTACCTAACTCATTGGAATATTGTGAAAAAATAATGAGATAATGCATGTAAAGGTTATAGAACAGAGTCTGGCCCATGGAAAGCACCAGTTTTCTGGTGCTTTTGTTGGCTACTTTTGTTAAGATTTCCTTCAAGCTCCAGACATGGGAGACTGCGTCTGCAGTTTTGTCTAGTAAGCAATGGACATGGTGCCATTTCCAGTGCCTAAGATCTTCCAAGAATTCCTAGGCCCCTGAAGGGCACCCACAAGGCCATACCTCAGGGTGTCCTGTTCTTGGCCAAAGCTTTTGGGAGAGTGGGCGGACTCTTCAGGAACCACTGACAGCCAACCTTGCAGGGTTCTTCACCCTATACCCCAACTTCAGCTGGGTTTCTGAGGTCACATGGCATTCTCTTCCCTCAACTTTCCCTTGATACTCACTTTAGGATGGCACTAGACACAAGGCTGAATTTGGGTATCCAGAGAACTACCACAGACACTACAGAAGTTAAGTTCTGGAAAATTCAGCAGTTGGAGTTCAGTCACTGCTGAACACACACTAATTGGAAATGGTCTAGGCCACAGCCAGCCAGTGGTTGTTTGGCCAGCATGGTGTCCACTTGATGGTATCTGTCTATCATCTATTTATCTATCTATCTTTGATAATTAATTTGTCTTTAATCAGGGTATGTGCTCCCTAATCTATTGACACATTTATGTTACTTACTGGAGCAGACAGGACGATTCTGTATGATCTAACTCAACAGCAACTTCATCTAATACTGGCATTTCTTTGCCATTGGTGGATTTTTCAGTTATAGTGGGCCACATGCTCCTCTGCAACTTTTTGCTTACCCTTGTTCTCTGTTGTGTATCTGATACTATCTGAGCTCCTCACCAGGGTTTACCAGGGTTTCCATGACCTGGCCCATGATCATACTTCTATTTTCCATTTCTTCCCTCTGCCCACCCCTCAAGCCCCATCCCCCCATCCAACTGCAGAACTTTAAGGTCCAGACACATGATCCAGAGTGGTTCTTGGCACTCTTGATGCATATATTCACCTTCTTATCTTTGCTCATGCTGTTTCTCCTCACATCGTTTGTTCACCTAACTAATCTTTCCTAAGCTTTGGGAATTAGTCCAGGACTCATATACTTTTGGAAGGTTTTTCTGATCTTTTTGTGTTTAGTGAGATTCTCTATTTTCCCATAGTACCCTAGCCAAATACCTATCTAGTCCTTACACATTGTGTTATAATTTATGTACTGTGTTTTTTCCCTCACTAAACTCATACCTCCTTGAAATAACATCTTATACACTTTTCAATGCCCATAGTAATTGGTATATTCTAGGTTCCCAATAAGTGTTTGTTGAATGAATTCCTAGATGATTATGATTAAAGATGTAAAAAAGGTCATAAAACATAAGAAATTTATAAAACACTATTAAAAACACAAAACTCAAATACAGAACTAAACACACTTTCTGGAAATGATAACACTACAGTTATTGAAATTAAAAACTTAATGAATGGGTTAAACAGCAAATTAGGACTGAAGAGAATATTGATGAACTGAATTGCAGTACAGAGAAATTAAGACGTAGAAAACGTGAAAGAGAACCTAAGGCACACACACCTCCAGAAACAGAGAGAGAGAGAGAGAGAGATTAAAATAAAAGGAATTATAGAAAAATAATATTTGAAGAGGTAATGGTGAAATTTTTTCTAGTTTTGATGAAAGACCAGACTCTTCTGATTCTGGAAACTTGAGTCTTGAGAAAAATAAACAAAATGGAAAATTCACACTTAGGCACATTAAATTGCAGAACATCAAAGAAAGGAAAGTACCATGAAGGCAACCACAGACAATAGACTTTATGTACATAAGAAGAAGAATTAGAGTGACAACAGACTTCTCAACCATTACAATAGAAGCCAGAAAACAATGCGGGATAAGAGTTTAACAATGCTGGGAAACAACCCAAGTGTCCATCAACATATAAATGGATAAATAAAATGTTATATATATTTATATTTGTATGTGTATGTCTCTCTCTATATATATTTAAATTGAAATATTCAGCAATAAAAAGAAATGAAATTCTAATACATGCTATAACATGAATGAACCTTGAAAAATTATTCTAAGTTAAATAAACCAGACACAAAAGGAGAAATATTACATTATTCCACTTACATGAAATGAAATACAATAGGCAAATTCATAGAGACAGACAGTGATATAGAGTTTACCAGGGATTGGGAGAAAGAAAGAAGTGGGAAGTTACTTTTTAATGAGCACAGAGTTTCTGTTTGGAATGATGAAAAATTCTGGAAATAGATATGGTAGCAGTTATACAACTTTTTTTTTGTTTTTAAATTATTATTATACTTTAAGTTTTAGGGTACATGTGCACATCGTGCAGGTTAGTTACATACATATACATGTGCCATGCTGGTGCGCTGCACCCACTAACTTGTCATCTAGCATTAGGTATATCTCCCAACACTATCCCTCTCCCCTCTCCCCACCCCACAACAGTCCCCAGAGTGTGATTTTCCCCTTCCTGTGTCCATGTGATCTCATTGTTCAATTCCCACCTATGAGTGAGAATATGCGGTGTTTGGTTTTTTGTTCTTGCAATAGTTTACTGAGAATGATGATTTCCAATTTCATCCATGTCCCTACAAAGGACATGAACTCATCATTTTTTATGGCTGCATAGTATTCCATGGTGTATATGTGCCACATTTTCTTAATCCAGTCTATCGTTGTTGGACATTTGGGTTGGTTCCAAGTCTTTGCTGTTGTGAATAATGCCGCAATAAACATACGTGTGCATGTGTCTTTATAGCAGCATGATTTATAGTCCTTTGGGTATATACCCAGTAATGGGATGGCTGGGTCAAATGGTATTTCTAGTTCTAGATCCTTGAGGAATCGCCACACTGACTTCCACAATGGTTGAACTAGTTTACAGTCCCACCAACAGTGTAAAAGTATTCCTATTTCTCCACATCCTCTCCAGCACCTGTTGTTTCCTGACTTTTTAATGATTGCCATTCTAACTGGTGTGAGATGGTATCTCATTGTGGTTTTGATTTGCATTTCTCTGATGGCCAGTGATCATGAGCATTTTTTCATGTGTTTTTTGGCTGCATAAATGTCTTCTTTTGAGAAGTGTCTGTTCATGTCCTTTGCCCACTTTTTGATGGGGTTGTTTTTTTTTTCTTGTAAATTTGTTGGAGTTCCATGTAGATTCTGGATATTAGCCCTTTGTCAGATAAGTAGGTTGCGAAAATTTTCTCCCATTTTGTAGGTTGCCTGTTCACTCTGATGGTAGTTTCTTTTGCTGTGCAGAAGCTCTTTAGTTTAATGAGATCCCATTTGTCAATTTTGGCTTATTTTGCCATTGCTTTTGGTGTTTTAGACATGAAGTCCTTGCCCATGCCTATGTCCTAATGGTAATGCCTAGGTTTTCTTCTAGGGTTTTTATGGTTTTAGGTCTAACATTTAAGTCTTTAATCCATCTTGAATTGATTTTTGTATAAGGTGTAAGGAAGGGATCCAGTTTCAGCTTTCTACATATGGCTAGCCAGTTTTCCCAGCACCATTTATTAAATAGGGAATCCTTTCCCCATTGCTTGTTTTTCTCAGGTTTGTCAAAGATCAGGTAGTTGTAGATATGCGGCGTTATTTCTGAGGGCTCTGTTCTGTTCCATTGATCTATATCTCTGTTTTGGTACCAGTACCATGCTGTTTTGGTTACTGTAGTCTTGTAGTATAGTTTGAAGTCAGGTAGTGTGATGCCTCCAGCTTTGTTCTTTTGGCTCAGGACTGACTTGGCGATGTGGGCTCTTTTTTGGTTCCATATGAACTTTAAAATAGTTTTCTCCAATTGTGTGAAGAAAAGCATTGGTAGCTTGATGGGGATGGCATTGAATCTATAAATTACCTTGGGCAGTATGGCCATTTTCATGATATTGATTCTTCCTACCCATGAGCATGGAATGTTCTTCCATTTGTTTGTATCCTGTTTTATTTCCTTGAGCAGTGGTTTGTAGTTCTCCTTGAAGAGGTCCTTCACATCCCTTGTAAGTTGGATTCCTAGGTATTTTATTCTCTTTGAAGCAATTGTGAATGGGAGTTCACTCATGATTTGGCTCTCTGTTTGTCTGTTGTTGGTGTATAGGAATGCTTGTGATTTTTGTACATTGATTTTGTATCCTGAGACTTTGCTGAAGTTGCTTATCAGCTTAAGGAGATTTTGGGCTGAGACAATGGGGCTTTCTAGATATACAATCATGTCGTCTGCAAACAGGGACAATTTGACTTCCTCTTTTCCTAATTGAATACCCTTTATTTCCTTCTCCTGCCTAATTGCCCTGGCCAGAACTTCCAACACTATGTTGAATAGGAGTGGTGAGAGAGGGCATCCCTGTCTTGTGCCAGTTTTCAAAGGGAATGCTTCCAGTTTTTGCCCATTCAGTATGATATTGGCTGTGGGTTTGTCATAGAGATCTCTTATTATTTTGAGATACGTCCCATCAATACCTAATTTATTGACAGTTTTTAGCATGAAGGGTTGTTGAATTTTGTCAAAGGCCTTTTCTGCATCTATTGAGATAATCATGTGGTTTTTGTCTTTTGTTCTGTTTATATGCTGGATTACATTTATTGATTTGCGTATATTGAACCAGCCTTGCATCCCAGGGATGAAGCCCACTTGATCATGGTGGATAAGCTTTTTGATGTGCTGCTGGATTCGTTTTGCCAGTATTTTATTGAGGATTTTTGCATCAATGTTCATCAAGGATATTGGTCTAAAATTCTCTTTTTTTGTTGTGTCTCTGCCTGGCTTTGGCATCAGAATGATGCTGGCCTCATAAAATGAGTTAGGGAGGATTCCCTCTTTTTCTATTGATTGGAATAGTTTCAGAAGGAATGGTACCAGTTCCTCCTTGTACCTCTGGTAGAATTCAGCTGTTAATCCATCTGGTCCTGGACTCTTTTTGTTGGTAAGCTATTGATTATTGCCACAATTTCAGATCCTGTTATTGGTCTATTCAGAGATTCAACTTCTTCCTAGTTTAGTCTTGGGAGAGTGTATGTGTCAAGGAATTTATCCATTTCTTCTAGATTTTCTAGTTTATTTGTGTAGAGGTGTTTGTAGTATTCTCTGATGGTAGTTTGTATTTCTGTGGGATCAGTGGTGATATCCCCTTTATCATTTTTTTATTGCGTCTATTTGATTCTTCTCTCTTTTTTTCTTTATTAGTCTTGCTAGCGGTCTATCAATTTTGTTGATCCTCTCAAAAAACCAGCTCCTGGATTCATTAATTTTTATGAAGGGTTTTTTGTGTCTCTATTTCCTTCAGTTCTGCTCTGATTTTAGTTACTTCTTGCCTTCCGCTAGCTTTTGAATGTGTTTGCTCTTGCTTTTCTAGTTCTTTTAATTGTGATGTTAGGGTGTCAATTTTTGATCTTTCCTGCTTTCTCTTGTGGGCATTAGTCTCTTGTGGACACATTTGAATGTGTCCCAGAGATTCTGGTATGTTGTGTCTTTGTTTTCGTTGGTTTCAAAGAACATCTTTATTTCTGCCTTCATTTCGTTATGTACCCAGTAGTCATTCAGGAGCAGGTTGTTCAGTTTCCATGTAGTTGAGCGGCTTTGAGTGAGATTGTTAATCCTGAGTTCTAGTTTGATTGCACTGTGGTCTGAGAGACAGTTTGTTATAATTTCTGTTCTTTTACATTTGCTGAGGAGAGCTTTACTTCCAACTATGTGGTCAATTTTGGAATAGGTGTGGTGTGGTGCTGAAAAAAATGTATATTCTGTTGATTTGGGGTGGAGAGTTCTGTAGATGTCTATTAGGTCCGCTTGGTGCAGAGCTGAGTTCAATTCCTGGGTATCCTTGTTGACTTTTTGTCTCGTTGATCTGTCTAATGTTGACAGTGGGGTGTTAAAGTCTCCCATTATTAATGTGTGGAGTCTAAGTCTCTTTGTAGGTCACTCAGGACTTGCTTTATGAATCTGGGTGCTCCTGTACTGGGTGCATATATATTTAGGATAGTTAGCTCTTCTTGTTGAATTGATCCCTTTACCATTATGTAATGGCCTTCTTTGTCTCTTTTGATCTTTGTTGGTTTAAAGTCTGTTTTATCAGAGACTAGGATTGCAACCCCTGCCTTTTTTTGTTTTCCATTTGCTTGGTAGATCTTCCTCCATCCTTTTATTTTGAGCCTATGTGTGTCTCTGCACGTGAGATGGGTTTCCTGAATACAGCACACTGATGGGTCTTGACTCTTAATCCAATTTGCCAGTCTGTGTCTTTTAATTGGAGCATTTAGTCCATTTACATTTAAAGTTAATATTGTTATGTGTGAATTTGATCCTGTCATTATGATGTTAGCTGGTTATTTTGCTCGTTAGTTGATGCAGTTTCTTCCTAGTCTCGATGGTCTTTACATTTTGGCATGATTTTGCAGCGGCTGGTACCAGTTGTTCCTTTCCAAGTTTAGCGCTTCCTTCAGGAGCTCGTTTAGGGCAGGCCTGGTGGTGACAAAATCTCTCAGCATTTGCTTGTCTGTAAAGTATTTTATTTCTCCTTCACTTATGAAGCTTAGTTTGGCTGGATATGAAATTCTGGGTTGAAAATTCTTGTCTTTAAGAATGTTGAATATTGGCCCCCACTCTCTTCTGGCTTGTAGGGTTTCTGCTGAGAGATCCGCTGTTAGTCTGATGGGCTTCCCTTTGAGGGTAACCCGACCTTTCTCTCTGGCTGCCCTTAACATTTTTTCCTTCATTTCAACTTTGGTGAATCTGACAATTATGTGTCTTGGAGTTGCTCTTCTCGAGGAGTATCTTTGTGGCGTTCTCTGTATTTCCTGAATCTGAACGTTGGCCTGCCTTGCTAGATTGGAGAAGTTCTCCTGGATAATATCCTGGAGAATGTTTTCCAACTTGGTTCCGTTCTCCCCATCACTTTCAGGTACACCAATCAGATGTAGATTTGGTCTTTTCACATAGTCCCATATTTCTTGGAGGCTTTGCTCGTTTCTTTTTATTCTTTTTTCTCTAAACTTCCCTTCTCGCTTCATTTCATTCATTTCATCTTCCATTGCTGATACCCTTTCTTCCAGTTGATTGCATTGGTTCCTGAGGCTTCTGCATTCTTCACGTAGTTCTGGAGCCTTGGCTTTCAGCTCCATCAGCTCCTTTAAGCACTTCTCTGTATTGGTTATTCTAGTTATACATTCTTCTAAATTTTTTTCAAAGTTTTCAACTTCTTTGCCCTTGGTTTGAATGTCCTCCCGTAGCTCAGAGTAATTTGATCGTCTGAAGCCTTCTTCTCTCAGCTTGTCAAGGTCATTCTCCATCCAGCTTTGTTCCGTTGCTGGTGAGGAGCTGCATTCCTTTGGAGGAGGAGAGGCGCTCTGCTTTTTAGAGTTTCCAATTTTTCTGTTCTGTTTTTTCCCCATCTTTGTCATTTTATCTACTTTTGGTCTTTGATGATGGTGATGTACAGATGGGTTTTTGGTGTGGATGTCCTTTCTGTTTGTTAGTTTTCCTTCTAACAGACAGGACCCTCAGCTGCAGGTCTGTTGGAGTACCCTGCGGTGTGAGGTGTCAGTGTGCCCCTGCTGGGGGGTGCCTTCCAGTTAGGCTGCTCAGGGGTCAGGGGTCAGGGATCCACTTGAGGAGGCAGTCTGCCCGTTCTCAGATCTCCAGCTGTGTACTGGGAGAACCACTGCTCTCTTCAAAGCTGTCAGACAGGGACATTTAAGTCTGCAGAGGTTACTGCTGTCTTTTTGTTTGTCTGTGCCCTGCACCCAGAGGTGGAGCCTACAGAGGCAGGCAGGCCTCCTTGAGCTGTGGCGGGCTCCACGCAGTTTGAGCTTCCCGGCTGCTTTGTTTACCTAAGCAAGCCTGGGCAATGGTGGGCGCCCCTCCCCCAGCCTCGATGCCACCTTGCAGTTTGATCTCAGACTCCTGTGCTAGCAATCAGCGAGACTCCGTGGGCGTAGGACCCTCCGAGCCAGGTGCGGGATATAATCTCGTGGTGTGCTGTTTTTTAAGCCCGTCGGAAAAGCGCAGTATTCGGGTGGGAGTGACCCGATTTTCCAGGTGCCGTCCGTCACCCCTTTCTTTGATTAGGACAGGGAACTCCCTGACCCCTTGTGCTTCCAGAGTGAGGCAATGCCTCGCCCTGCTTCGGCTCACGCACGGTGCGTGCACCCACTGACCTGCACCCACTGTCTGGCACTCCCTAGTGAGAAGAACCCAGTACCTCAGATGGAAATGCAGAAATCACTCATCTTGTGCGTCACTCAGGCTGGGAGCTGTAGACTGGAGCTGTTCCTATTCGGCCATCTTGGCTCCTCCCTCCAAAAATCGCAGTTATACAACTTTGCAAATGTACTTCATGCCACTGAATTGTGTACTTAAAATGGTTAAAATGTTAAATATTATGTATATTTTACCATAATAAAAATGCTAAAAGATACTAAATGTTTATTTAGAATTCTTTGCCCAGATAATTATAATACATCAATGAGGGCAAAATAGATACTTACAGACAAAAAATGTTAAACTAATTACCATTAGTAGATCTTTGATGAGAGAACTATAAGTAGAAGAACTTAAGGAAGAAAATTCCAAAAGGGAGGTATAAAAAATAAGAAGGAATGGTAGGTAAGCATGTGACTAAATCTAAACAGGCAACAGCTGTATAGAACAATAATAATACTCACTGCATTTGAGGATAAAACTGAGAGGGATCTAAAACACTGGCCAGCTTTAACATGTAAAATACTAGAGACAATCATAATTAGAGAATTTTTAGATCTTTTTATTGTTTGGGATGAGGCTAGAGATTGATTAGTTTTAGACTTTAAGTATCCTTTTTAAAATTTTGAAAAGAAATAGCAAGAACAAAATAATCATGAAGTAGTAGAGGGGAAATAGAGAATAAATAAAAGTCAATCCAATAAAAGGCAGGAGAGGAGAAAATTTTGTATATAAAATGTAGGATAAATAGAAGTACAAAATGAGATGACAAAAATAAATTCAGCTCTATCAGTAATCACCATACATGTAAATGGACCAAACTTGTTTAAGACATTGTCAATTGTCAAAGTTCAGCTTTATCTGTTTACAAGAGACATACCTAAAACATAAGGATGGTGAAAGAATTAAAGTAATTAAAAAACCATAATAGGCAAATAACTAGCCAAAATAGATTTTAAGAAAAACATACTTGTGTGTATGTATGTAATACATATTACAGGGCCACTATATAATGATAAAAAATTAACTAAGAGTAAATAATTCTAAACTTTTGTATACCTAATAACATAGGCTCAAATTATATAAATCACTTATTTTCAGAATTATAAGAACATGATAAAGCTACAATGGAGAGTTTAATAGTATCTTATAGCTAAAATACATAGTGATTTAGTAAAGGATATAGAAGATTTGAACAACAGAATTAATAAACTTAATCTAGTATATACAAAAATTGACCTCATGTGGCTTGCAACTCTCAAATAGCAACTCAAATAACTTTACTGTCAGGCAGACTGTATTTTCTGGTCGGAATACAATTGACTTAGAAATCTGTAACAATGTGACTGACAGCTTTCATACATTTTGGAATTTAAAAAGCACACTTCTAAAGTAACTTGTGAATGGCAGAAGAAATCATAAGAAAGGTAGAAAATACTAGAACTGATTTATAATGTAAATATAATGTGTCAAAAATGATTTAAGGATGGGCTGGCTAGAAGACAGAGAGACGCCATCTTCTGTGTGAGGATTTTCAAGACCCACAGTGATTAAAGATGGACTTTTCTGGGCAGGACACCCTGCTGCCTGGAATGGATGTGTGGTGAGGAGGACCACAACTACTGTTTCCAGGCTGGGTTTGTAAACATGCAACAGTGATCAAGAGGTATGCTCTGCCTTGTGTGCTTACTCGATAAGTCCTGCAGCAGGCAGCCTGCTGGGGGGCAGGAGAACCAAGGGGGGCAGGGTTCAGTCGGGATAACAATATTGGACTTCATACTATCTTGAAAGCTTACCCCTCCAATTCTTCCTGCTGGCTGGTAGTATTTCTGCTAAGAGAAAGGGAGGCCAGACTAGCAGTTAATCTGGAGCAGAATTTATAAATTGAATTATAAATCTGAAACCCTGGGGCTGGATATAGAAGCAGAAAGTGATGTTAGGTATGGCTTCACTTTTATCCTAGAAGAAATCCTTAACTGAGTTTAGTATTTGGAGAAAGGACCAGGCAAGGTGGCTCACACCTGTAATCCCAGCACTTTGGAAGGCTGAGGTGGGCGGATCACCTGAGGTCAGGAGTTTGAGACCAGCCTGGCCAACATGGCGAAACCTTGTCTCTACTAAAAATACAAAAATTAGCCAGGAGTGGTGGCACATGCCTGTAATCCTAGCTACTTGGGAGGCTGAGGCAGGAGAATTGCTTGAACTCAAGAGGCTAAAGTTGCAGTGAGCCGAGATTGTACCACTGCACTCCAGCCTGGGCAACAGAGCCAGACTCCATCTCAAAACAAAAACAAAAACAATTTGGAGGAAGAAGCAGATTATAATATCCATGTATACAGACCCGTTCTCTTCTACCTCAGAGGCAGCTTAGAGTCTGAACTAGAAAGTGCACTCCTCTAATATGCTTTCTGTGTGACAGAATGGGCTACCAGTGGGACTATGGCAGCAGTTTAGCCTCTCACTCCTGGCATTTCAAGGCTGCAGTGCAGGTGAGATAGAACCCAGCATTGGGGTGTTAGGAGATGGTCTTCACATTTGCTTCCTTTATGGAAAACATAAATCTTGTCCTCAGGCATGCTTTCCTGCTCATAGTCCAGAGCTGCCTGATGCCTCTGGAGGCCATCACTTGTGTTTACCCCAGTGTGCTTCCCTCAGTGTGCCTCCCGCAGTGTTCCTCTAGATTCTCTCATTTTCCTTGTGAGCCATGATGTGTAGCCAGGACTCTTCTGGGGAGGAGGATTAGGTGTGAATGTTGGCATGTCTCTGCCTGGGAAACTCCCCATTGCCTAGGTCTAAGATACATTAGAAGGGCAGATAGACCCAGCCAAGTTCACATGACAGCACCCCCAGAAGCAAAAGAGATAGCGATGGCTCTCAAATCTGTTATACCAGTGATTCCTTTCTTTCTTTATTTATTTCTTTTTTTTTTTTTTTGAGATGGAGTTTCGCTCTTGTCGCACAGGCTGGAGTGCAGTGGCGTGATCTCGGCTCACTGCGACCTCCGCCCCCTGGGTTTAAGCTATTCTCCTGCCTTGGCCTCCCAAGTAGCTGGGATTACAGGTGCCTGCCAGTAAAATGCCTGGCTAGTTTTTGTATTTTTAGTAGTGACGGGGTTTCACCATGTTGGCCAGGCTGGTCTCGAACTCCTGACCTCAGGTGATCTGCCTGCCTCGGCCTCCAAAAGTGCTGGGATTACAAGCATGAGCCACCATGCCCGGCCTGTTAGACCACTGATTTCTGAAGTTTAATGTAACCCATGTCTCCTGGGCTCCTGGGCCCTTTTCCCAGAGCTTGTAATTCAGTAGGTTGAAGTGCAGCTGAAGAATTTGCATTTCTGACGAGCTCCCAGCAGATGCAATGCTGTTAGTCTAAGGACTCTACTTTGATATTACTGTAGAAAGAGATGAAAGAGAAACAGGAGGAGGAGAGGGGAGACACTGAAGTAGGAGATCCACTTTTTGTGGGGTGGGAGGCGGGTGATTCTATAAAAATTCCCAGCTTTCACCCTTCCCTGCCACCTAAAGATTCTTTTTGGTTTGTGGGCTCTGTTTCCTGCTCTCCCCTATACAACGAGGGGAACTGTTCCTTAGAATTTGGAGGGACAGAAAATGGAGACTAGGGGATGGAGAGAGAGCTGGGAAGGTGAGAGGAAAGGGAGAGGGAGGAAGGATAGGGGGCTCAGGGCCTAGTGATGCAGGAAGGTTTTCTGGGCAGCTTTGGGGAAATGTGCGAGAGTGGCTCTGGTGCATGGAGGGAGTAGATGGGAGAACAAAGAATTTCTTTGAGGGCCACAGCCCTCAGGATGCTGGGGGATGACCTGAGGCAGCCCAAAGGTGTTTGAGAAATTCAAGAAAGAATGCAAGTTATTTTGAAATTACTTTTTGATTGCTGAATGGCATGTCATAGAGTATGACACTGCTCTGACTCTGGTATTTGGTTCCACTAGGATCACAACAGCATGGCAGTTCTGATCCATTGTGTGTAGGAGGTAAGGGGAACCAAATGGGAGTCTCTCAGTCCTTATCCTTGTTAAGGCCCTCCCTATCTCTCATTGGGTCAACTGTTGGAATGGTTTACTCCATACCCTGCCTTGAGGCCCTCCTCCCTCCAGTTTCTCCACACAATGGCTTCAGTGGCTTCTACTACAGAGTTCCTAGCCCCCTGGGAACCCAGGCTCTCCCACATTAGAACAGGCTTTCATTTCCCCTCCAAGTCTCTTTCAGTGGAGGGATTGTTGCAGGTTTTACTGTTATTGATTTTAGCCAAAATACCCTTCAAGGCATCAAAGGCTTCACATTCCTTGCTTTCAATCAATGTTTCCCATGTTACATCCAGCCACATATTGGAGACACTCCACACCTGTTTCTACAACATTTACGTAAAGTTTTCCCACCTCACACCTTTGTGCATACTATTTCTGATGCCTGGAATGCTCTCCTTATCATCTCTGCTAATAAGATCAACCCATTCTTCAAGGTCTAGTTCAAATGCCTCCTGTTTTTTGAAACTTTTCTGATCATCCCTATTTCCCCCTTCCACCATGGAACTTTATTTGTATTTGCTTATACTATGAATTCTGCTTATATTGTAGTTATCTGTCCCCCTAGACCTGGGCTGTCCAATATGGTAGCCACTAACGGCATGTGGCTATTTAAAGTAACCAAAATGAAATAAAATTAAAAATCCAGTTCCTTGGTTTCACTATTCACATTCCAAGTGCTCAATAGGCCAAGAAGCTGGTGGTTACTGTATTGCACAGCACCGATATAGAACATTTCCATCATCATAGAAAGTTCTATTGGACAATACTGGGCCCATGTATTATTCACCCACTCTTATGTCTATCGAATAAAAATGAGTCACAGTGAATTAATTAGGATTTTACTGATTGTTTTGTCATGCTTTCTGAGCCAGCACGGGGTTTATATTTTCAGTTGTTAAAAAGGCATATGGTACTATCTGTTCCTTGCTCTCTTTCTTGATAAGCTGTGCTCTCTTGAGGTGAAGCCCCATCTTTTCTTTCTGTGGATTTTCTTCATTTCAGAGTCTTTCTGAAAGTTGTTTGGTCTGTCATCTTCCTCCTTACGTGTGTCCCAGGTCACTTCCTAAGGCCTAACCCCTGAACAGCATTTCTTATTAATGAAGCATGCCTTGGAAGGAAAGAGCAGAGGCCTGGGTCCCTCAGGGTTACATTGCTACTCAGACAGACCCTCATGCCTGCAGGGGGCAAAAGACACAGACACAAGGACACTCATGACAATTAGCAATGGCATTTTGAGGTATACTTTCTCATTAACCTCTTGCAAAATCAATTGTCTAAGAGGTTTCTGGGAAGGAAAGCCCAAGGCCAGAGTGGCCACGAGAGGGCACCAGTGTACCTTAAACAGCCTTTACCTCCAAAATCCTCAGGAAGGTTTCCCTGCGTTGCAAGGGAGGGACATGATGAATACACATCGGAAAAGAATAGAAAAAAAAAATCATCATATTGTTATATCTAACTGTAAGTCCTGATTACCATATATTTATGCATCCAAGGCCTCCTTAAATATAGAAATCACAAGAACATTAGACAATAATAGGTAGACGAGGGATTAGATTGAAAATACTTCAAATAAGGTTGTGAATAGGTCAGCAGACTTTAAAACAGAATAAACCTCACTTCGAAGCAAGGTAGCTATGGAAACATTACCAAAATTATTCTGTTACTTCATGGCTACAGTGGTTTCTGCAGCCTGGAAATGCTGTCAAGGGAGGGCAGAATATTATTTTCTTATAAATAATACAACACAGGATCCTATATGGAAAGTTGCAAGAAATTAGATTTCAGAGGTAGAGATGTTTCAACAAAAATACCCAACAGCTTTAATTTGGTTTCTGATAACTTGGCTCTGAGCTTGCGGTTGTTAAGTTTTTCTCTATTTCTGTTTTCTGTTGCAGAAAGGGAGCCAGTGAGGGATTTATTTTCATGTCTCTGGATGTATTATATCCACACATATGCATACAACTTGAGCATGGCTGATAGAAGTCACTTGTTTGCCCCAGGTATGATCCTTGTGAGGGCAGGTAACCTATAATGAAGACTTAAATAAGAGGCTTGCTTTCTTGTGGGGAATAGGCCTGGAGATTTGCTGCCTAAGGTGACAGGGTTCTGTTGCTGACCCTCGGAAACCATAGACCAACTGCCTATGCCTGCAGGCTTCCCAGAACCCCCCTAATAAGCATATAAGGATTATGTACACGACTGCTCCCTGATCATACTGACCATGTAGGTGGAGATGTGGGTAAATGAATTAATTAGTTTTATTTAAGAGGGGTAGGTGTTTGGTAAGCAAAGTAAACATGGTGTAAACCTGGGAGTTATGATAAATGTCATGCTGGTGGGTGTTAGAGGTTGAGGGTGGTTTTGATGCTATTATGAAGTCATTCAGGCAGGGACCCAAAATGCCTCCATCCTGGCCTGACAGTACCTCTTTTCCCCAGGGAGTTTTCAAGGGAGCTGTATACCCAAGGGACAATAACAAATTGGGAATCATATACCCAACATGCCAATGCAGTGTCCTCTGGTAAGAGACTGAGTTGTCCATGTGCCTAAGATCTCTTGAATAGGAAATGGGATTTCCTAGCTTCCCCAAACCTAAATATTGGAATATCGTCTCTACCAGGGTGGCCATATGGAGAAAGACAATCAGAGAGGTGGGAGTGGGTAGCCATATGCAGAGCATACATGGAGTAAGAAGAATGGAAAAGAGCGAAGTAGCCCTGCCTTTTATTGAAAAAGAAAGAACAGGGCTCATCCAATGTCCTGAGGGTGGAGATGTGTAGGAATTTAGTACAGTCAGACCTATTCTAAGGAAAGAGACCTTATGCTCCTCCTTGCCCAGAGAAGTAGATCTAATACCTTAGTGAGCATCAGAATCTCCTGGAGGGCTTAATGAGACACATGCTGCTGGGTCCCACCCCAGAGTTTCTGATACAGTAGGTCTGGAGAGGGGCCAGAGAGTTCGCTAACAAGTTCCTGAGGATGCTGATGCCCTTGATTTGGGGACCATACTTTGGGACCACCACAGCTCTAGAACATTGTAAGTGGTTTAAGTAAAGTATCAACAATGTAGGCGTGATACGGATTTAGAGTCTGTCCCTGAAACAAACCCAACAAAGGGCTCATTACTCTTTTTTAAAAAATTGGGAGGTAATTCACACACCATTTGTATATCTTCTTTGGAGAGGTGTTTATTCAAATCCTTTGCCTATTTAAAAATTGGGTTATTATCCCTTTTCGTTGAGTTTTAAGTGCTCTTTATGTATTCTAGGTATAAGTCCCTTATCAAAGAAAAGATTTGCAAATATTTCTGCCATTATGTGTGGGTTATCTTCTCACTTTCTTGATGGTGTTTCTTGAAGAGCTAAGGTTAAAATTTTGGTGAAGTCTAGTTTATTTCTTCTTTTATCACTTATGCCTTTGGAATTGCATCTAAGAAAGCATTGCCCAACCCAATGTCACCAATGTCACAAAGATTTCCTTTTCTTTCCTTCTTTTTCTTTCTTTCTTCCTTTTTCTTTCTCTCTTTCTTCCTTCCTTCCTCTTTCTTTCTTCTTTCTTTCTTTCTTTTTCTTTCTTTCCTTCCTTCCTCTTTCTTTCTTCTTTCTTTCTCTTTCTTTCCTTCCTTCCTTCCTTCCTTTCTTTCCTTCTTTCTCTTTCTTTCTCTCTTCCCCTTCCTTCCTTACTTCCTCCCTCCCTCCCTTCCTCCCTCCCTCCCTTCCTTCCCTCTTGCCTCCCTCCCTTCTTTTCTTCCTTTCTTTCTTTCTTTCTTTCTCTCTCTGTCTCTCTTTCTTTCTTTCTCTCCTTCCTTCCTTCCTTTCTTCCTTCCTTCCTTTTATTTCCCTTTCTTTCCCATTCTCTCTTTTCTTTTCTTTCTTGTCTTACTCTGGTCTCCCACAGGCAGTAGTGCAGTGGTACAATCATGGCTCACTGCAGCTTTGACCTCCTTGGCTCAAGTGATCCTCCCACCTCAGCCTCCCAGATAGCTGAGACTACAGGCACGTGCCACCACGCCCAGCTTTTTTTTTGCATTTTCAGTAGAAACAGTGTTTCATCATGTCACGTTTACCAGGTTGGTCTTGAACTCTTGGACTCAAGCAATCTGCCTGCCTCAGCCTCCCAAAGTGCTGGCATTACAGGCATAAGCCACCATGCTTGGACAACAGAGATTTATTTATTTTAAGAATTTTGTAGTTTTAGCTTTTACATTGATTTCTAGAAGGAATTTGGAGTTAATTTTTGTGTATAGTGTAAGGAAGAGATCTAGCTTTATTCTTTCGCATATGGATATCCAGTTGTCACTCATTACCCCTTAAAAAGGGAAGAAAAAACTAGAGCAACAAAACAGTTTCCTTTTTTGGTGAGAACTTTTTGAATATTAGTGTGGTTTGAACAGTATTTATTTTTGTGGCTTCGTTTATACCCAATAAAATACACTCATTCATCCAGGAAATATAGCGCATCTACCTTGTGCCACATATGTCTAAGTTGATGGCGATAATAGCAATTAAGTCCTTGCCTACATGTAGGTTACAAGCTAGTGAGAAAAATGGGCATAAGAAAATAAATGAACAAATGTGTAATGTACAATAGTAGTGATAAGTATTATGAAGAAAAAGCAGAGTAAAAGGGTAAAGGTGATGTGGGGGCTAGGAACAGGATACTATTTTACATTGGATAAGAAAGTTAGGAAGTGCCTCTCTAAAGTGGCTGCATTTGTTTGGTACCTGAATTAAATAAGAGGGCAAGCCACGTTAGTATCTGGAGGAAGAGTTTTCCAGACAGAGAGAACAGATGCAAATATCATGATGTAGAAGTGTGGTTGGATTCTTCTGGGAAGAGTAGGCAAGGCAGTGAAGCTAGAATGTGGTGCATGAGGGGAAGATGGGTGGAAAATGACGTTGAGGAGGTAGTCAGGAACCATAATTATGGGAAAACTAGACTAGTTCCCTGACCTTTTGCCTGGCAACGCATTTTGGCTTACAATATTTGCATTGGTCTTGAACAAAAGTTAATATTGTTTCTTCCTCTTTGACTTTAGTACCAGTCTCAAATCTTTTAGTAGACAGGTTAAGAGAAAAGAATACAAATAAGCATATGAACAAAATTGCAAGGCATAAATTGCTTTGAAAAAACCCCACCCAAATAATTAAAAGAAAAAGTAATTCAAAGAAAGGACTAAAGTCAGAGTCCTTCTTTTTTTTTTGCCTATGTGATTTTCATTAACCAAATCTTCTTCCCTTTATTTGTTTAAGGTTGGTGGCCAGGTCTACTGGCTGCCCACCAAAACCTCTTCTTCCCTTCTACTTAGTCATAGGAAGCTGCTGCCCAGTTGGACAACACTTCTTCTACTCTCTTGCAGTAGCTGGGGCCACTTGACCAGTTCTCACCATTGGCATGTGAGCGGAAGTGCTGTGTAACACTTCTGAGCTCTGGCCTTTAAGAGGCAGGGGGGTCTTCCCAGTGGTCTTTCCCTTTCTGCCAAATGAATGCAGAGGATGATGGGGCTCTAGGGATTGGTTTAGCTACTAATTGGAAGAAGCCTGGATCCCGGAATGCATGTAAAGAAGAGCTTCTTGCTGACTCAGAAACGCTTGCCTTGGATTATTACATGAGCAAGTTTATACTGCTTTTGTGTTGAGTACTGCTTTTGTGTTTGAGCTATTACATCCGTGGATGTTTTGTTACATAAATTTAGCCTACTGTAACCAATACACGTTCAGTTTAGACTGAATGACAAAAAATAAACTACTTGGAAAGCTATACTGAAGGGAAGTAGGATTGAACACAGTGCTAGATTGGGATTGAGGAGGTTTGGAATTGAATGGCTTCCCCTCTGTGGCCATATGCATTTTTATTGCATAAAGGGCTTCTCATTTTTATAATAACCTTGGCAGTGGAAATGAAGGGGTGGGTGTGGATGGTAGTGGGAATGTGGTAGTGGCTAGGGGGGCAGGGAGTGAGCCCTTGAATGTGTTAGGAGTACCTGCACACATGAGCAAAGATAGCTTCTGACCAAGGGAGGATTTGTCAGTTCACTGGGCCTTGGGTATGCCTATCACTTTGTTCCATCAATGAACTGAAGACTGCAGGCACCTCCACAGACCACACACAGGATCTAATTGGCTCAATAACATCTTTTTGTAAACTAAAAGAATAAAGATTTTTATCAAGCACGGTAAGCAGCCTTCAATATCTTCAAATTAACTTCATCAAAATCCATCTATAAGCAATCAAACTCAATGGTAGTTCATTCTTGCACAATCTATGAGTTAGGGTAAAAGTGTCATCAACTTACATTAGGACATTAAGAAACCTACTTAGCTCTTGTGGGCAGGAAATAAGGAACTATACTTCATTTATGATCACTGGTAAGCACATCAACTTCTAGTAGAAAGATATTTCATTTGTATGAGACAGAGAGAATTTGAGACTGATGGCACCAGCCATACAGGTCATACAGGTCACTAGCAAATCTGGGCCCAAACTGTGCCGAGAAAAATAGAGGTATATTAACTTTGGGAAAATTAAACAAGTCAGAGATGAGGTGAATTTAGATGAATTTGGGTGATTTCAGTAAATGGTGTTGGCCAAATAATTTTGTCAAGCCTTTGGTAATTTAAAGATGCGAAATCTGCCTGTAACCTCACTTGTGATTTTACCTGTGCTTTCTATTCTTTTATTTCTTGCTATAGTTTTTTAAAGACAAAAATTCAAAAAAATTCCACTTTCATCTTAGATACATATTGAAGATACTTATCAAAAAGATACCTATTAAAATCGAAGCCAATGAAGAGCAAATTGCTGCCTGAAGCAGTTATAGTAGCGGTCATGATCATTTCTCTTAGAAGAGTGAGGGGACTGCAGCAAATGAAGCAGGGGTAAACACTGGGAGGGGTTGATTGGTCCTCCGTTCCCCCTGGGGTTTTCCGTAATAAGCTTTTCCTGAGCACGTGTATGTTTGTGAGTGTGTGCGTTCCATGCCATGGATATTATGTGGCTGGGCTCTAATCATTTTCTCTTCTTGGCTGTTGGCAATGCTGTGGAGTAGAAGGTCAGTCTCTGTCATGTAGAAGAGCAGAGTGATTAGATAGAAAGACTGTTAATTAGAATGCTAAGACCGCAGCAGGGCACCTTCTCACTGATCAGCTGTGTGAAGGCAGCTCAAACTGTAAAAAGCTGGAGAGAATCTGTGTGGAATACTTGTTGGTGCCAAAATCTCTAATGCCCCAAAGAAAAAGAGCCAAGTATCAACCCTACACAAGATTTTAACTAAAAGGAAAGACACAAGGCACATTCCAGTTTAAGTGTTGAGCAAGTGCCAAAGTTAGATTAAACAGTGAATGATTACTGTTAAAAGTAGTAACAAGGTATATGTATTTCTTCAAATCTTGCTCTAAATGCTGTAATCAATTTTTATCTATAATACTTTGAGATGAATTGTTATGCTTTGTTAACTTAATATTCTATTTTTATAGAAAAAGCACAGAGGCATAGAAAAGCATGTTAACTTCTCTCTCTCCTGTGGGAAGTCTTTTGTTCCAATCTATAGTCACGGGTCTGCCCAGGAGCAGCCAGGTCAAATTGTAGTCAGGATTGTAAAGGAGGGAAGCGTCCATATATACAAACTCCAAAACTCAAACCTACAAAAGAATACAGCAAGCAATTTTCTTGGAAGAATAAGAAACAATGAGAGGAGCCACAACGGTGACAGGAGTCCATGGGGCCAGGAACCCTGTCTTGCACACCTGATAGAAGGGCTCTGAAGTCAGGGGGTAACTTTCTGCATGATATCAGTTGAAAAGTTGGTGAATCCTTGAGTACAAGGGCCTCTTTTTCTACACACCTCTTATTCACACTGCAGGGTCGATCGCTGCCATTTTCCAAGCCCTTCCTGCCATATTCCTGCTCTTGCTAATGCTATACATTCTAAACTGCTAAGGACTCCCTGTTAAGAGAGTATTTTCTCCTGAGGATCAGAAAAAGGTAAAGGGATTTTCAGAAGAGACACCTTGGAAACTGTGGATTTATACTGTAAAGAGTGGAGGCAAAGCCCTTCCCAATTAAAAAGAAAGATTTTTGGAGGATGAGCCGGGAGAATGAAAGTATAAGGTGAAGGCATTGGTGACAATGGTATTCGTTTGAATCACAGCCTACCATTTCCTCACTGCATGACCCTGGGCATGTTATCTAAATTCTCCAAAAATCAGTTTTTGTCATTTCTTATCATAGAATTAAAAATACTTAACCTCCTGGTGCTATGAGGAGTAAATGTAATAATTGGTATTTAATAATTTGTATAAATCTCTTGGTACAAAACTTGAAACACAATAAGCATTAAATAAGTGATAGCCAGTGTTACTAGCTATTGTTGTCATGCCTACATTACTGTGCCAGACATTGAAATTCCTGTGCAATCTCCCTATACCTTGCCTACTTATCTCATTTCCTACCATTCACTCATCCTTCCATCCCTGTAATATATGTTCATCATGAACATGTACCAGGCTCCATCCAGGCCTGGGCCCATTTTCTTCTCCTTATTATCACTTTTGTTTCTCTTACGGACTCTGAATGAAATTCTCCTTCCCAGGCTTCCATTTCATTCCCGGAAATTCAACTTGAATATTAGTTCCTTCGGAAGCTATTTAGAGCAATTTCTGTTCACTTTAGACTCTTCCTTTCTCTGTATTGTAATTATTGTTTGTGTCATAGGCTTAAGTGCTAGATTACATAGAGAAGAACTTTCTGTGATGATGGAAATGATCTATAGCTCTATTATCTAGTACAATAGCCACTAACTACATATGGCTATTGCTTACTTGTAGCTAATGGCTAGTATAATTGAAGAAGTGCATTTTAAACTTTATTTGGTTTTAATCAATTAAACTTTAAATCTGAATGACTGTCTTGGCCTAATGTGTCAGCTATCTACTCTGACAAAAGATCTTGTGAGACGTAACACTCGTGTTTTTGCTGGCCTCCTGGGGCCAACACCTATCCTCTTTTCCCATGGTGTCCTGTCTGCCCATAGAGATATCATGGAATGGATGTGGGGAAAGAGAAATAGAGGTCCAGTGCTCTATTTCTGGATGGGGTTGGTTGTGAGCTAGACTGAAGTTGGGGTGAATAGGACCTAGTCCCATCTGTTTGTGAGTAATCCTGCAGAATTAGATCTACTGGTTGGCAGGATTTACAGGAACCCTGCTCTGGTGAGCTGCCAGGCCTTGCAGTTCTACATGTGAGTAAGGCCTCCTTTGAGTGCCCCTGAGTCACTGTGGCTGATCCATGGAACTGACCTTTGTGGCATCTCACCTGGCCTGGATCAGGCTATTGCTTGACCTTTCTTCCTCTTATTAGAGAATTTTCACCCTGTGACTCAGCTCTGGTTCCTGATTACAAACTCTTCAGAGCTGCCTTGAAATCCTCCCTTTCTGTGTTGAGTCCATTCTGTGTTTCCAGGGGTTCATGAACATTTGGAGATCACAGACTCCTTTGAGAGGAAATACATGCTATGAACACTTTTCTTAGAAAAATGCACATGGTCACATCCATATGCAATTTTGCATATAATTTCATCAGGGACACAGATCTCTTGAAACTCAGGTCTAGGTCTGAGACCCTTGGTTAAGACCACCTTCTTTAACATTTATGCAGCCAACAAACATATGAAAAAAAGCTCATCATCACTGGTCTTTAGAGAAATTCAAATCAAAACCCCAATGAGATACCATCTCATGCCAGTTAGATGGCGATCATTAAAAAGTTAGGAACAAACAGATGCTGGAGAGGATATGGAGAAATAGAAACACTACACTGTTGGTGGGAGTGTAAATTAGTTCAACCATTGTGGAAGACAGTGTGGCGAATCCTCAAGGATCTAGAACCAGAAATACCATTTGACCCAGCAATCCCATTACTGGGTATATACCCAAAGGATTATAAATCATTCTACTATAAAGACACATGCACATGTGTGTTTATTGCTGCACGATTTACAATAGCAAAGACTTGGAACCAACCCAAATGCCCATCAGTGATAGACTGGATAAAGAAAATGTGGCACATATACACCATGGAATACTATGCAGCCATAAAAAAGGATGAGTTCATTTCCTTTGCAGGGACATGGATGAAGCTGGAAACCATCATTCTCAGCAAACTATCACAGGAACAGAAAATCAAACACCACATGTTCTCACTCATAAGTAGGAGTTGAACAATAAGAACACATGGACACAGGGAGGAGAACATCACACACTGGGACCTGTCAGGGGGTGGGAGTCTAGGGGAGGGATAGCATTAGGAGAAATACCTAATGTAGATGACGGGTTGATGGGTGCAGCAAACCACCATGGCACGTGTACACCTATGTAACAAACCTGCACGTTCTGCACATGTATCCCAGAACTTAAAGTGTATGTATATATACTTTATATATATATGCATATATAAAGAACACCTTTTTAATCTGACCTTAGAAGTTTTGCATGCTATTCTTTCCTTGCTCAGCACCAGCTCAGGTCTAACTTATTCTGTACTCATTGGGTAACATTTTGATGACTGGTTCAGGGCTCTAGTTACCTTAATAACAGAACAGTCACTGTAAATAGCTGTGAGGAGTATTTCAGTCATTATGAATAGCTATCCCCAATGGGTAGGTTAATAGGTTGGCATTCTGGCTTAAAAATATTTTCCTCCTTGCAAAAGAGATTTTAGAAATTGGTTATATGTAGCTACAATCATAAAATTCATAAAACAGCAGCACTGAGCTCCAGACTCTGGACTGAGAGTGTCCCCAATCCCCCAGCTTTACTATCTCTTGTTAGTTACAGGTGTCCAGTCCTGGATCTCTCATGTAGTAATATCCTCAATTGAACTTTGAATTTGCATTCTTTAACTCAGCTGAGTTTTCTTCTGATCTGACCTGATCCTGCATCCCACAGATCACAAGTTAAGAGTTGGAGGAAATGTTGAGACTGTTTTTTGCAGAGGCCCAGGGAAGGAGGTGGCTGGTTTAAGGTCTCACAGCTGGTGGATGACAAGGCAGGGCTAGAACCCAGCTGGCTTCTAGTCCAGTTCAGTGTTTCCATTTCTCTATGCTCTACAGGTAATTTGTCCTTGAGGTTTGGATAAGATGACTTGGGAAGTTGAGCCTGTATCATATGTGTATTCATATGCATGAATTCATATGCGTATTCATATGCATGAATACTTCATTTCATGTTTTGGATATATATTCTTGCAAATTTGGTAATAAAGTGAATTTCAGCAAATTATATATCTTACCATGTTTCTTAAAGATTAAAGATGCAATCCTTCTGTAAAAGCTTTTAGCCTTGAGTATACACTTGGATATAATAGAAAAACCAAATGCCTAGAGTGAAAAGAATTTTCTGATGAAATATTAAAATAATGTTCTGAATTAACCAACAAATATTAAAGTGGCAGACAAAAATCTTTTTATCTAGAGGAAAATATAGCCTATTTCTTTAATACACATTTTTCTCTATCTGCAGGTAAATATTCCTTTTGAAAAGCTCAAAGTTTTACTTCTCCTCTCTGAAGGGTTTATCTTGCACGATCACTTTGAAAAGCTCAAAGTTTTATTTCTCCTCTCTGAAGGGTTTATCTTGCACGATCACTATTAATTGTTTAACAGCCTAGATTAGCTTGCTGAATGTTTGTTTAGTATCTCGTATAAATTCGTTATCATTACCAGTCAGCTTTCCTATAGTATTATTAAGGTTTATTATTTCTGTAAGTATGACTTTCTCTGTTGTGGGGTTTTTGTAAGTGGAATAAATAAACAAAGCAGCAGCTATTTTTAATAGCCATAGGATATTGTATTTTATAATTTAATAAAGAGTCTAAAATGTTATGAGAGATAATATAAAGCTTGGAATTCTTTACAAAAAAGCCTAATGTCAGTTTTGTTTCCTCAGTTACTTGCCGTGATTATCTTTCCTCTGGCCACCAGGGTCATAGTAACTGCCTTAGCCTAGTCCCAAGGCCAGTACATTTTGTACTATAGATGATTTCAGGAGGAAGGAAGAGCTTAGACAAATGAGCTGCAGAGACAGTCCTCAAACTTCGTATTAATTAATCATTTCAGCTGCTCCCTATTAAACTTTTAACTAGAACTGCTAATAGGGAGCAAAATGGATGGGTTTGAATTTCATCTCCTTTTGTTTTCCCTGCTCACTGTCTGGAAAAGGGGGTAATGAACAGTGAAATGGTCAGGCGTGAGATGCGAGGAGGGCGAGGACCTGCTTGTGGAGCCTGTGGCTGTGTAATCGGCTCCTGAATTATCACAAGGTGTCCCACCGTTTTATTGTCAGAAATGTTCAGGTTGCAATGTGGAGGGGAGTAAGGAGATGAAAAGATGGTGTCCCCATGTCCATTTTGTCCGTTGGATGGGAGATATACTTCCAAAGAAGACTCTTTAGAGAAAAAATAGTAGAAGACAAATGTTGGTTTGCAATGTGTAATAAACCTGTTAGTGTTTACAGTACAGATGCTGACACTGTTTAACCTAATAGCAAGCTGTTGCCTAAGCATCTTTTGGAGGGTAATTAAAAGGCTCCTAGATGTATTGAAACCAATTATATTAAAATTTTATTTGTAGGGAGTACTGAAAACTTCAGGTAAAAAAAATCAGAATTCATGATCCAACCAAAGATGTTTTCCTGTCACGGGCATGAGGGATGCTGCCAGAAGGAGATCCCAATTAAAGACCAGGGCTTGGTTACAAAGGTGGAGACCTCAAACCAACTTTCCTCTGATCCAACCTACCACTACTTTAATGAGGGAAAGAAAAAGTTCACTATTGTAATATTATTAAGTAGAAATTGGAAGAAATAACTGATTATTACTCTGGAAAGAGGATCACAGAAATGTGTGGGCCTGCTTGAAGACATTTAGTAGCAGAACAGCTAGGAAAATCGGTGCTGAGAGGGCGCTGAGAAGACACTCTTTTTTGGAGAGCTGCATTTTTCAGGCATAATGAATGGGTCATGTTTGCTGTTTGTGTGTGTTTCCTGTTTGCCAAAAGCCCACCAGGTCTAGCTGGGTTTCCCAGCAGAATTCCAGAAGAGATATACAAGAGATTCACCTGCTCCTTCTGAGACTGCCACTGACAGGATGTGTGACCTCAGAGAGTCACTGTCCTGCTCTGAGCATCACTTTCTAGGATCTGTAAAGAGAAAGGAACACTTCTGATTCAAAGAAGGGTCAATACTGCTGTAATTATACCTTGTATTGAGAAAATACCTTTCCTCCTACCTCCCAAATTATTTGGAAAGAGGTGTTGGTTCTTTTTTTTTTTTTTTTGGGACGGAGTCTCGCTCTGTTGCCCAGGCTGGAGTGCAGTGGCGCGATCTCGGCTCACTGCAAGCTCCGCCTCCTGGGTTCACGCCTTTCTCCTGCCTCAGCCTCCTGAGTAGCTGGGACTACAGGCGCCTGCTACCACGCCCGGCTAATTTTTTGTATTTTTAGTAGAGACGAGGTTTCATCATGTTAGCCAGGGTGGTCTTGAACTCCTGACCTCATGATCCACCCGGCTTGGCCTCCCAAAGTGCTGGGATTAAAGGCGTGAGCCAGCGCGCCCGGCTGGTGTTGGTTCTTAAAACCCCTCTGTAATTCACAGGGATTATTGCAGTTGGAGTTATGGAGAGTCAGTGAAATTAAGTGGTGGGTGAAAAGTGACCGTCTCACTTTTCAGAGGAGGATGGAGAACGGTACTCTTGACTCCAGAGCTTAAGCCATCTGGCTAGAATTGTGTGGAAAATGGAAGAGAGCCTGATGTAATTTGGTGTTTGGTGTTTTCCTCAGTTGTATGGGTGTTTCAATTTTCTTACCAGTCCTGTCTGCCTTTTTGTTTTTTGACTGGAGTTCATCAACAGTAGTTGTAGCCAAAGATACCAGAACGGGAGTGATTTCATTTAAAAAAATCGGCTTTAAAAAAAGACTTTATTTTTTGAGCAATTTTAGTTTCACAGCAAAATTGAGAAGAAGGTACAGAGATATTCCATATACCGCCTGCCCACACACATGCATAGCCTTCTGCGTTTTCTGCATCTCCCACAGAGTGGTACATTTGTTAGAACTGAGGAACCTACATTGACACATTATCACCCAAAGTCCATAGTTTACATTAGGGTTCACTCTTGGTGTTGTACATTCCATATACAAGAAAGTTATTACATGTATCCATGATTATAGTGTCATGCAGAGTGGTTTCACTGAGCTAAAAATCCTCTATGCTCTGCCTATTCATCCCTCTCTCACCCCTACCCCCTGGCAGCCACTGATCTTTTTACTGTCTCCATGGTTTTGCCTTTTCTAGAATGTCATGTAGTTGGAATCATAAAGTATGTAGGCTTTCAGATTGGCTTCTTTCTCTCAGTAATATGTATTTAAGTTTCCTCCATGTCTTTTTTCTTTTCTTTTTTTTTTTTTTGAGACAGGGTCTTGCTTTGTCACCTAGGCTGGAGTATAGTGGTGCGATTTCAGCTCACTGCAGCCTCGACCTCCTGGGTTCAAGCGATTCTCCCACCTCAGCCTCTTGAGTAGCTATGACCACAGTTGTGCACCACCATGCCTGGCTGATTTTGTATTTTTCGTAGAGACAGAGTTTTGCCACGTTGCCTAGGCTGGTCTCGAACTCCTGAGCTCAAACAATCTGCCTGCTTCGGCCTCCCACAGTGCTTGGATTACACACGTGACTTCCATATCTTTTCATGATTTGATAGGTCATTTATTTTTAAGTACAGAATAATAGTCCATTGTTGGATGTACCATAGTTTATTCACTTATGAAAGTCATCTTGGTTGAAGGACGAAGTTTTCTGATGTCATCTTTTTATATCATCTTTTGCAGGACTGGTGGGATGGGGCATATGAGGTGAGGGCCTGAATATGTGAGGAGAACTCATGTGGTTACAGACTTCATTCCCAGGAGGATCTCTTGACATCCATTCTCCACATTCCAAGCCAGGGCTCTCTCCAACATCTATGTGAGGAGATACACTGAGCTGAAAAATTGGGGCCTTTTGCAACCATGCTTTTTTGGCTGGTGGCTCTCACTCATGTTTCTTGGCCCCACCAGTGGTGAGCAACATTCTCTGCTCCAGCTCTCTGTCCTTGTTCCAATACGGGGCCCTCGGACCTCCTCATATCCTCACAAATGGCTCTGGGAGTTCCTGGGGTTATCTCAGGTGTGGTTAGCACATTGGCAGTTGACAATTTCACCACCTTCTGCTTCCCAGGTCTGACTTATAGGATACGGACTCTTGTCACTGCTGCTCTAAGTCTTGGTGTGAGTCCTTAGGCCTGGAATTAGGATGATTGAGTGTGTCACCTCTGATGGTGGCCCATTACTTTTTTCCTTAACTTTATTTTATTGTGGTAAGAACACAATATGAGATCTACCCTCAACAATTTTTTTTTCTTTTTTTTGAGATGGAGTTTTGCACTTATTGCCCAGGCTGGAGTGCAATGGCATGATCTCGGCTCACTGCAACCTCTGCCTCGTGGGTTCAAGAGATTCTCCTACCTCAGCCTCCCAAGTAGCTGGGATTATAGGCATGCGTCACCATGTCTGGCTAATTTTTTTGTATTTTTAGTAGAGACGGGGTTTTTCCGTATTGGTCAGGCTGGTTTTGAACTCCAGACCTCAGGAGATCCTCCTGTCTTCGCCTCCCAAAGTTCTGGGATTACGAGCGTGAGCCACTGTGCCTGGCCACCCTCAACAAATTTTTAAGTATGCAATACATTATTATTGACTATAGGTACAGTGTTGTACAGGAGATTCCTACAGCTTATTCATCTTGCTTAATGGATACTTCATGCTCATTGATGAGTAACTCTCCATTTTCCCCTCCCTCCAGCCTCTGGCAACCACCATTCTACTCTTTGATTCTATGAATTTGACTTAGTGAGGTATCTAATATAAGAGAAATCATTCAGTATTTGTCTTTCTGTGATTGGCTTATTTCACTCAGCATAATGTTCTCAAGGTTCATCCATGTTGTTGCACCTGGCAGAATCTCCTTTGTAAAGGCTGAAAAATATTTCATTGTAGATATATACCATTCAGATGTTTTCTGTATCCATACATGTGTTGATAAACACTTAGCTTGTTTCCCTAAGTTGGTTGTTGTGAATAGTGTTGCAATAAACCTGGAAGTGCTAATATTTCTTCAGGATCCTAATTTCAATTCTTTTGGATAAATAATCAGAAGTAGAATTGCTGGATGATATGGTAGTTATATTTTGTATTTTTCAATGAACCTCTCTACTATTTTCCAGAATGCCATACCATTTTGTATTCCCACTAACAGTGTGCAAGGGTTTCAATTTCTCAACATTCTCACCAATAATTGTCTTTTTAAAAAAAGTATACAGTACATTATTATTGACTATAGGTACAGTGTTGTACCTATAGTCAATATCTTTATTTTTTGAAAGATTATATTTTCAAAAACAACAAAAAGTACATATATGCAGTGAGTGGCATTTTTTTTTTTTTTTTGAGATGGAGTTTTGCCCTGTCGCCCAGGCTGGAGTGCAATGGTGTGATCTCAGCTCACTGCAGCCTCCGCCTCCCGGGTTCAAGCAATTCTCCTGCCTCAGCATCCTGAGTAGCTGGGATTACAAGCATGCGCTACCATGCCCAGCTAATTTTTTTTTGGTTTTGTTTTTTGTGTCTTTAGTAGAGACAAGGTTTCACCATGTTGGCCAGACTGGTCTCGAACTCCTGACCTCGTGATCCTCCCACCTTGGCCTCCCAAAGTGCTGGGATTATAGGCGTGAGCCACCGTGCCCGGCTGAGTGGCATTGTTTTAAATTTTTCCAAATTTCTTTAATTTCTCACTGAATAGAAGACAGATAGATTCTCTTACCTCTTTTGCCTTCAGTCTGTTGTGATATCACATTTAAGGTAGCCATTGTGAACTTATGAGAGAATGAGAATGAAAAAGGCAAATAATATGTTAGTATTATTATGAAAATTGTTTTAATCTTGTGGATAGCCAGACCACATTTTGAGAACCTTTGCAGTAAAGAGGTCTAAGTTTCAAATTTTTGTCTTTTTTTTGATAATAGCCTTCCTGATAGTGTGAGGATTAACAAATCATTGTGCTTTGATTTGTATTTCCCTGATAAGTAGTGACATCATACTTTTTTTCATATGCTTGGTAACCATTTATGTATCTTCTTTGGAGAAATTTCTATTCAAATCTTTAGTTCATTTTAAATTAGGTCATTTTTTTTTTGCTACTGAGTTGTATAAAATTCCTTATATAGCTTAGAGATTAACTCCTTATCAGATATATTGTTTGAGAATGTTCTTTCTCATTCTATAGTTTATCTCTTCACTCTACTGATTGCTTTCTTTGCTGTGCAGAAGCTTTTTAGTTTGATGTAGTCCCACCTTTGTTTTTGTTGCCTGTGCTTTTGGTGTCATATCTATGAAAAGTCATTGTCAAGACCAAAGTCATAAAGATTTTCCTGTTTATGTTCTAGAAGTTTTTACAGTTTCAGGTCTTATGTTTTAAGTTAAACAATTTTGAATTGATTTTGAACAATTATGAATCAATTTTGAGTTGATTTTTGTATATGGTGTAAGATAAGGATCCAATTTCATTGTTCTGCATGTGGGTAGCCAGTTTTCCCATCATCATTTGTTGAAGAGACTATCCTTTCCCTGTTTTGTATTCTTGGCACCCTTGTGGAAGATCAGTTAATTGTATATGCATGGATTTATTTCTGGGCTCTGCATTCCATTGCATTGGTCTACAGTAGTCCTCCACTTGTCCTCTGTTTCACTTTCTGTGGTTTCAGTTACCCATGGTCAACCATGGTCTGAAAATATAAAATGGAAAATTCCAGAAATAAATAATTCATAAGTTTTAAACTACATGCTGTTTTGAGTAGTATGATGAAATATTGTGCTGTCCTGCTCCATCCCATCCAGGATGTGAATCATCTCTTTGTTCAGTGTACGCATGCTATATATGCTACCCACCTGTGAGTCACTTTGTAGTTTTCTTGGTTATCAGACTGAAAAAACATAGCATATATATAGTTTGGTATTGTCTGTGGTTTCAGGCATCCATTTAGAGTCTTGGGACATATCCCTTGTGGATAAGGGGGGGACTGCTGTTTATGACTCTCTTTATGCCAATATCATAATGTTTTGATTACTGTAGCTTTGTAATATGTTTTGAAACAGAAAATGTGATATCTACAACTTTGTTCTTCTTTCTCCAGGTTGATCTGACCATTCATGGTTTTTTGTGCTTCCATATGAATTTTTGAATTCTGTTTTCAGTTTCTGGAAAAAATGCCACTGGGATTTTGATAGGAATTACACTGAATCTGTAGATTGCTTTGGGTAATATGAACATTTTAACAATATTACATCTTCTAATTCATGAACACAGGATGTCTTTCTATTTGTTTTTGAGTTCCTTAAATTTTCTTTCATTAATATTTAGTAGTTTTCAATACACAGTCTTTCACCTACTTAGTTTTTTCCTAAGTATTTTTTTTGATGTTATTGTAAATAGGATTGTTTTCTTGGATTCCTTCTCAGATAGTTCATGGTTAGTGTATAGAAATGCAACTTATTTTTGTATAATGATTTTGTATCCTGCAAATTTACAGAATTAATTGATTAGTTCTAAGAGTTTTTTGTTTTTATTTTTATTTTTGAGACAGAGTCTTGCTCTGTTGCCCAGGCTGGAGTGCAGTGGCATGATCTCAGCTCACTGCAACCTCTGCCTCCTGGGTTCAAATGATTCTCATGCCTCAGCCTCCCTAGTAGCTGGGATTACAGGCATGTGCCACCACACCCAGATAATTTTTGTATTTTTAGTAGAGATGGGGTTTTTATGTGTTGGTCAGGCTGGTCTTGAACTCCTGATCTCAGGTGATCTGTCCGCCTTGGCCAAAGTGCTGGGATTACAGGCATGCGCCACTGTGCCCGGCCTCTAACAGTTTTTTAAATGGAATTTTAAGGGTTTTCTATATATAAGATCATGTCGTCTGCAAACAGGGACAATTTTACTTATTCCTTTCTAATTTGGATGTCTTTTATTTCTTTTTCTTACCTAATTGCTGTAGCTGGGACTTCTAGTACTATGTTGAATAGAAGTCGCAAGAGTGGGCATCCTTACCTTGTTTCTGATCTTAGAGGAAAAGCTTTCATTTTTTCATGATTGAGCATGATATTGGCTGTGGGCTTTTCATACTTGGCCTTTATTATGTTGAGGTACTTTCTATTCTAGGTTTGTTGAGCATTTTTATCAAAAAGGGTGTTGAATTTTGCTAATGCCTTTTCTGCATCTATTGAGATGATCATGTGTTTTTAATTCTTTATTTTGTTAATAGGTGATAAGTTTGGATATGTGTCCCTGCCCAATTTCATGTTGAATTGTAATCCCCAGTGTTGGAGGTGGGGCCTGGTGGGAGTGATTGGATCATGGGGCTGAATTTCTCATGCATGGTTTAGCACCATCTCCTTGGTACTGTTCTTGTGATGGTGATTTCTCATGAGACTTGGTTGTTTAAAGGTGGGTGGCAGTGGGTTGCACCTCCCCCGTCTCTCCTGCTCCTGCTCTTGCCATGTGACGTGTAAGCTCCTGCTTCACCTTCTGTCATGACTGTAAGCTTGCAGAGACCACCCCAGAAGCAGATGCCAGTGCTCTACTTCCTGTACAGCCTGCATAACTATGAGCAAATTAAACCTTTTTTCTTTAAAAGTTCCCAGTCTCAGGTGTTTCTTTATAGAAATGCCAAAACAGACTAATACAATAGGATTATCTTATTAATTGATCTTTGTGTGATAACCCATCCTTTCATGCTAGGGATAAATCCAATTTAATCATGGTATACGATCCTTTTATTGTGCTGTTGGATTTGGTTTGCTAGTGTTTGTTGAGGGCTTTTGCATCTATATTCATCAGAAATATTAACCTGTGGCTTTCTTATAGTGTCTTTGACTGCCTTTGGTATCCGGGTAATGCTGGCCTCATAAAATGAATTTAGAAGTATTTCTTCCTCTTGGATGTTTTGTAAGAGTTTGAGAAAAATTGGCATTAATTGGCATTAATTCCTTTTTAAAAGTTTAGTAGAATTCACCAGTGAAACAATCTGATCCTGGACTTTTCTTTATTGGGAGGTTCTTGATTACTGATTCAATCTTCATACTAGTTATAGGTCTGTTCAGGCTTTCTATTTCTTCATGATTTAATCTTGGTAGGTTGTATGTTTCTAGTAATTTATCCATTTCTTTTAGGTTATCCCGTTTATTGGCATATAATTGTTCATAGTAGTCTCATGATTCATTTTACTTCTGTGGCATCAGTTATAATATGTCCTCTTTCGTTCTGATTTTATTTATTTGAATATTTTCTCTTCTTAATTAGTTTAGCTAAGGGTTTGTCAATTTTATCTTTTCAAAACACCGACTCTTAGTTTTATTGATTTTACTATTTTCTATTACATTTATTTCTGCCCTACTCTTCATTATTTCCTTCCTTCTGCTAACTTTGGGCTTAGTTTATTCTTCTTCTAGCTCCTTGAGGTGTAAAGTTAAGTTGTTTATTTGAGATCTTTCTTCTTTTTTAATGTAGGCATTTATTGCAATAAACTTCTCTGTAGTGTTTTTGCTGTAACCCATAAGTTTGGTATGTGTGTCTTCACTTTTATCTTGAGATATTTTTATTTTTATTTTATTTAAAAATATTAATATTTTTTCCTGAGACAGGGTCTCACTCTGTTGTCCAGGCTGCAGTGCAGTGGCAACTGCAGCTTCAGCCTCTCTGGCTCAAGTGATCCTCCCACCTCAGCCTCCTGAGTAGCTGGGACTATAGGCACATAACAACATGCCTGGTTAATTTTTTTATTCTTATTTTTTTGTAGGGATAAGGTCTTACTATGTTGCCCAGGCTGGTCTTGAACACCTGGGCTCAAGTGATCCTCCTACCTCAGCCTCCCAAAGTGCTGAGATTACAGGTATGAGCCACTATGCCTGGTCTCAAGATATTTTTAAATTTCCTTTTCAATTTCTTCTTTGACTTAATAATTGTTTAAGAGTTTGTTATTTAATTTACATATTTTTGTGAATTTCCCAGTTTTCATTCTGCGATTGATTTATAGTTTCAGTCTATTATGGTCAATAAAGATGTTTGGAATGATTTCAGTCTTCTTAAAATTTTTAGACTTGTTTTGTGACTTAATACATGACCTATTTTGGAGAATCTTCAGTGTGCTTTTGAGAATATGTATTCTACTGCTGCGGGGTGGAATGTTCTGTATATGTTTCTTACATCCATTTGGTTTATGTTATTCAAGTCCTCTGTTTCCTTATGGATCTCTCTCTGGATGTTTTATCCAGTATAGAAAGTGAGGTATTGAAGTCTTCTACTATTATTGTATTGCTATCTGTTCCTCCCTTTAGCTCTGTCAATTTGCTTTATATATTTATGTGCTCTGATGTGAGGTACATATATGTTTATAATTGTCGTATCTTCCTGGTAGATTGACCCTTTTATCATTATATGGTGCCTTTTCTTGTCTTGTGATGGTTTTTGACTTAAAGTCTATTTTGTTTGATACAAGTACAGCTACCCCTGTTCTGTTTTGGTTACCATTTGCATGGAATATCTTTCCCTATCCCTTCACTTTCAGCCTATGTGTGTCCTTAAATCTAAAGTAAATTTCTTATAGACAACATAAAGCTGGGCCTTTAAAAAATTTATCAAGCACTCTTGTCTTTTGCTTGAGGGAATTTAATTCATTTACATTGAAATTAATTATAGATAGAGAAGGATTTACTATTGCCATTTTGCTAATTATTTGTTGATGTTGTAGTTTTTCAGTCTTTTTTTCTCTTACCATCTTTTTTGTGTTTTCTTGATTTTTAAAAATATTGATATGCTTTTATTTCTTTCTATTTTACTTTTATTTAACTTCTATAGGTATTTTTTGTACCTTAGAGCTTACATAAAATATCTTGTAGTTATAGCATTCCATGTTAAGTTCAATTGCATACAAAAACTCTACACTTTAACTACCTCCCACATTTTGTTATTGTTGTTGCCACAATGTACATGTATTCATATTATGTATCTTTAAACATATTTTAGCCACTTATTTTAAAAACTTTTGTCTTTTAACTTTTATACTAGAATTAAAAGTGATTTACTTATCACCATTACAGTAATACAGTAATACAGTATTCTGGATATGTCTATATTGACCTTTACTAGTGAGTTTCATACTTTCTTATGCTTTTGTATTGCTATATAGTGTACTTTAATTTTCCCTTGAAAAACTTCCTTTAGCATTTCTTATAAGGCATATATAGTGGTGATGAATACTCTCAGCTTTTGTTTGTCTGGGAAAGTCTTTATCTCTTTTCATTTTCAAAGCATAGTTTTTTTGGGGTATAGTATTCTTGGTTGGCAGTTCTTTACTTTCAGTATTTTGAATATATTATCCCACTCCCGTCTGGCCTGCAAAGTTTCTGCTGAAAAATGTGTTATAATCTTATGGGAGTTCCCTTGAATGTGACAAGTTGCTTCTCTCTTGCTGCTTGTGAAATTCTCTCTTTGACTTTTGATAATTTGATTATAATGTACGTCAGTGTGGATTTCTTTCTTTTTTTAAAAGCTAAACCAGAGATCCTTTAATCGGTGTGAATTTCTTGCATTCATTTTATTTGATGTCTTTGGGTTTCTTAGATACAGATGAATCTTTTCTTTCCCTAGGTTTGGAAAGTTTTCAGCCATTATTTCTTTGAATAAGCTTTGTAGTCCTTTCTCTCTTCTCCTTCTTTGATTCTACATAATGTATATTTTAGTCTGCTTGATGGGTTTCCATAAGTCCCTTAAGCTTTCTTCACTCTTAAAATATTTGCTTCTTTAACAGCATTATTTTCAATGATCTGTCTTCAGGTTCATGGTTCCTTTCTTCTACCTGACTCAGTCTGCTATTGGACCTCACTAGCGAATTTTTTTAGTTCAGTTATTGTGTTCTTCAGCTCCATGATTTTTGTGTGGTATTTTAAAATATTTTCTTCCCTTTGTTGAAATACAAACAAAGAAGTATCTCTTTGTAGTTCTCTTGACTTTGGTGAGCATCTTTATGACGGTTATTTGAATTATCTGTCAGATGAATCATATATTCTGTTTTATTAGGGTTTATTTCTGGAGTTTTATCTTGTCCCTTTGTTTGGAATATCATTTCCTGATTTTTAAATTTTCCTTGATTTTCTATTTTTATGTCTGTGCATTAGACAAAACAGGCACCTTTCCCAGTCTTCACTAACTTTCCTTGTATAGAAAAAGACCCTCACCAATCAGCCCAGCCAGAGATTCTGGGTCCTCTCCCAACCTTTCCCTCTATGGTGAGAAGGTAGTTATAGTTTTCATCTGCTCACTCTGTGCTGAGCTGGGATCGGGGGCAGCAGGGGAGTTTTGGCGTCTTCCAGTCCAAATGCTATCTCTGTTCTCTCCCAGGTGTCTAGACTGCCATTCATCCTGTCAGAGCTCCAAGACAGGAAAGACAAGCCAGTTCTCTGGGGAGGCCCCTCAGAAAAGTTGGGGTACTGGATACACAAATCAACTCCTTCCCTATTGTGGGAGAAGCTGGGAGGTGGGGGTGGGTCTTTTCCTGATTATATGGTGCTGTGCCAGACATAGAAATTCTGGCAAGGTGTTTTGAAGCTCCCTATCAGCTTTGGTGAGTCAGTTTTTGAGGATGCGGGAGCCGTTCAATTTGTGTCTGGATATCTTACAAAGCAAATTTTTCTGTCAGTTGTCGCTGAAGTGGTGTGTCTTTGGGAAAAAGAAGGATCTAGGGCTTCCTACTCTGCCATCTTGTTGAAGTCCTGTGACCCATTACTCTTGAACCAAACTGCTGTACCTCCCTTCTGTCTTTTCTCAGGATAGGACTTACTCTAAAGGGTCCTTAGTACCTCATATGAATTGACTCCTTATGTTTAAGTGTCTTCAGGCTCAAGCTGAAGTTTTCACTCCTGTAGATTTTAGATGTGGGTCAAAGCTGGCCTTGAAGCTCCTAATATAGGGGTCCATAATGCCAAAAACCTGAAGGGGGAACCTTCGTTTGGTTCACTGTTCTCACAGTGTGAGATCTCCCATCACAGGGCAGTGGAACCATATTTCTATGACCCCGATGCTCTACAATAACACAACCAAGGCTCCCACTGACCAAAGTGGAAAGGGGAGAACTTGCCTTTGTTATGAGCCTCTTATCTCTCTCTACCTCTGCAACCCTTTAATGTTTGTTGCTGGAGGTGTGGTGTGTTTTTAAGTTCTACATGCTTGCTAGGACTCTCTGTGGTGCTGCCTGACCTGGCCTCACCTGTGCTGTGAGCCTTTCCTCTTCCTTTCTTCCCATCAAAGCTTACCTGTTCAGGAAGCCATTCTATCAAGAGCTGATCTCTTCTGGAAAATGATAAACTACTTTAAACTGATACGTTGAGTAATGATAATCTCTTAAGCTAGTTGTTCCTGATGGATGTGATCAGAATTGTGAGGTGATACCCACCTTTTGGGTTGCAGAAATAAAGACTAAGAGCCTTGCCATGAACATGAAAATGACAGCTTACCTGGAAATGAGTACAGCTCCTGCCTATGGAGACAATCCATACATGTAGTCCTTCACTTACTTCTTCACCTTCCTCCAGGGATCCTTATAAGCAAAACTTACGGTTGGACAACTGTTCAGATCCAGAGCATGCTGCTTCTCTGAAAAGGCACTTTTGCCTGATAATATTTAAGATAATAATATAGTATTGTCTTTTCTGCTAGAGTAAAGAAGGCTGACAGATAAGACCAAGTCTGGGGCTTTATTCAGTAGGCTACAGAGGAGTTGAAGGTGGGTATAATAGAGCTAAAATGGTGATGGATAGAAGTCATGGAGTAAAGAGTAGGTGAGGGTACAAGCAGACAGAAGAGGGCATTGGAAATATTCTACTCCAGTTATTTTAGGGAAATCTGGGTGATGGATATAGAACGGTTATCTTTAAATAAGGCAAGTGGGTGGAGAGAAAGGTACTAATTAGGTTGGAATGAACATTCTTTTTGGATGAGGTTAAGATCATTGTTTAAGTAAGGACAAGGATAATGGTACTTCTCTGGGTGCTTTGGATGCTCACACCCACAGCAGTCCTTGTTGAGCAGATGGAAGAAAGGATGATTGAAAGAATGAATGAATATTGCCAGTATACTCATATGTCTCTGAGCTTACAAAGACTTGTTGGGTGAGTCAGAGTTATTAATATAAATAGTTACAGTGGCAACAATATGTCCTAGTGACAGTCCTATTTTAAAAAATAACTTTAAAATCTATTTTAGAATTTTATTCTAAATCCTATGCATGTTCTTTTTTGCATTCCTTTGCTCAAGTCTGTTATTTACAGTGTTTATTACTTTTAAACATATGGGAGTACATATGATGTCTGTCCACTTTTTTCTAGAGCAAGTAAACAAACTGGGAACAGGACCAACGTGATCATATTCACTCTGCCATTGACCTTGTCGATACGCTCCAAGGTCAATAGTGGTGGTTGAGTTTTTGTCAGGATTGACTTGTTTTCAGCAGGGCTGATCTCCCGCCCACTAACATTTGTAATCTTCCCTTACTATCTAGCCTGCTGTAAAATTACTAGTACAGTTTCCCCAGGCAATGACTTTGTGATTTTCAACTTTTTTTTTTATTGATCAATAAACAGTGTTAAACCAAAAAACCCCACAGTGAGAATAGAAACTTATTTGGTACTTGTAACTACCTGCCTTGGAGAAGAAAGAGGCACCGGAAAGATAAGAGCCTCAGGCGTCTGCTGCCTTCTTGATGCTAACACCACTGGATGAAAGTAGAAAAATGCGGCCATAGGTTAACAAAACAACATTTGTCTACACTATGCTAAATAACTATTTTTTCCTATGAAATTAACCCATTGTTTCTATGACCCATGGATATATGCATCACTCTCTGCAAACTTCAGAGGTCAGGCTTTGGCTGTTGTGTTCACTGTTTTTTTTCCCTAGTGCTAAGCACAGTGCATGGCAGAGTTAATATCCAAGGAATATCTGTAGAATAAATGATTGAATAAATAATATAGCTACCAGCCTTGAGACTAAGAGGCTGAATTTGTTCATATATTACAATGAATTAATGAATAAATTCATTATATTTGTTCATATATTACAGGGGTTTTCTAGTAATTTCCATGCATAAGTCTGAGCTCTCCAGCTAGACTTAAGGAGAGACCCTAGACCCTATGTGTTTTCTATTCCCTGTGGTAGCATATTTAGCTTATGACCATGGAAATACCTCTATTTAGTAATGACTGTTTCCAGTGGTTACAGCTTCCCACTATTCTATGTTTTCTTTTGGATTTGTTTGTGAATTGAATTTAAAAAATAAGTTTAGAAAATAAAGTAAATCCAAATCAATAACCAGCTAAGAATAGCAGATAATTTGTGATTTGAATTGAAAACTGTCCACATGGGCGCACTTTGAAGCCTGGGAGAGGTTTCTCACGTTTGTTGATATCATTTGTTTTATCCAAGGAGCAATTGGAGGTAGGATGAAGTGGAAGCATTTTTTTTTTTTTTTTTTTTTTTTTTAGCAGCATTGTATCATTTTTGCTTTCCTGATAAGAAATGTCAAGAAACAGCAGACTTTTGGTTTTCCTGTTTTCCATGGTGACATCAAATGACCAACACCTGTTGTCTGTGTGATGCTCATGACCCACAGATGACACATTCAGTGACAATGTGGGTAGGGCATCAGGAAAAAAGGAAGGCTAGAAGACCTAGTTTATAGTCTTTGAAGTAAGAATATGCTTTTCATAAATATTTAAATAAAAACATGCTTTTATTCACCACTGTGGAGTCACAGGCATTGGGACGTGGAAGGGGCCTTGGGCGGCTCTATTACAGTCTTCCCTTTTCACACACAAGGAAACTGAGATCCAGAGCAGCTCAAGACAGACTGAAGTCACATAATGAGTCAGCAGCAGAGCCCGCCTGATATGGTTTGGCTGTGTTCCCATCCAAATCTCATCTTGAAATGTGCTCCTATCATTCCCACATGTTGTGGGAGAGACCCGGTGGGAGATAATTGAATCATGGGGCAGTTTCTCCCATACTGTTCTCGTGGTAGAGAATAAGTCTCAGGAGATATAATGATTTTATAAGGGGTTTCCTCTTTTGCTTGTCTCTCATTCTTTCTTGTCTGCCACCCTGTAAGACGTGCCCTTCACCTTTCACCATGATTGCGAGGCCTCCCCAGCCATGTGGAACTATGAGTCCATTAAATCTATTTTTCTTTATAAATTACCCAGTCTCAGGTATGTCTTTATCAACAGCATGAAAATGGACTAATACACCGCTAATCTGGACCCTAGCCATGAGATCTCTGTGTTGCTGTGTAGCCCCCGGCTGTTTCAGGTTATGAATAGGGATTACAACCCCGCTATGCTAATAGTGCACCCGCAGGAAATGGACATATGTTCCCATTCTTGATGGGAGCTCAAGGAGCCATTTCCCTCAGTGTCTTTGCTGGTCTGTGCTCTCTTGAGTGGTCTCCTCAGGTTACTTGGTGCCTTGACAGAGACCTGGGGATGCCACAAGGAGTGAGGCTTATTGCTATCAGGTACTTGACCTACTTTCCACACTATGAAGGTTGTTTAGTGCCTATGGGCTCCATTTGTGATGGCTCCAGCCCAGCAGACCTGAGCAGCAATGAGGCATAAGGCCCTTTGCTCAGCCCATTGATGCAACTGATAAAAACTCTGTCCTTTTCAAAATGTTCCAGAAAGCCAAAATAACTCATATTTCCCACACAATGTTAGAGCAGATTTATGCCCCTTTAGGAACACATGTGGTGTAAAAAGATGAAGGCAAGGAGGGCCTAAAGTTTTACATATGGTAGCAAGGTAATCCTAGCCGAGTTGGCTTCTCTAGAGAGTGCCTGCAGGGTATAATTAGAACAGAGATAGCCATCCCAACAGATCTATACTTGAACAAATCATGGCTAAGACAAAATTGGAACCAAGGATAAATTTATCAATAACAGGGTTTAAAAACGGAAAAGAAGACAAATGAAGTTGAAAAATTTCCTTGTTTATTTTAATATCCAGAATATTTTCTAGCTGATTTATGCCACAGCTTCAGTGTATTTTTTATTTATTTTGCAGTTAATTAGATTTCCAGGTTTTGCATCCAGTCACTGCAATTGATTCCTGAAAAGATGGATTTATTGCTTAGCCAGGCAGAATTCTGACAATCTTCGGAGGATGGAAAATAAAAGAAAACAGCCCATACATAGAGCACTGTCGGTCATCAGTGGGTCAGAACAGCAAGATATGTTACAGCTGGCAGTTTTATGCCAGAACTTCAGCACAAGTAATCTTCTTGCTAAATGGGTAGCACCAGGACCCATTGGAATATTTTATCGAATATTGTCAGTGATCCATGCTTACAAGGAAGTGTAACCCAGGATGGCAACCCTGAGGCTGATGTCAGGTCTCAGACATCTGGGTGGAGAATTGACTAAACTTGAAACAGCTCACACCTTTGCTGGCTCAAGCCAGAATGGGATCTGATTTTGACTGGTGAATAGTTCTGTTGAAATGCTCAGAGTGTAGAACTAAGAAGGGACTCATTCCTGCCTTCATCTACTCTTCATAGAGAGTCCTGGAAATCTGTCAGTTGAGAAGCAACAGAACACTGTTCTCAGCTCTGAAAAAGACTGACATCAATCCAACCATTAATTCATCTATCCATCCACATAATACTTTTTTTTTTTTTTGAGATAGAGTCTCATGGTGTCATCCAGGCTAGGGTGCAGTGGTGTGATCATGGCTCACTGCAGGCTCAACCTCCTGGGTTCAAGTGATCCTCCCACCTCAGCTTCCCAAGTAGCTGGGACTACAGGCGCACTCCATCACACCTGGCTAACTTTTGTATTTTTTTGTACAGAGGGGGTTTCACCGTGTTGCCCAGGCTGGTCTTGAACTCCTGAGCTTGTGATCTACCTGCTTTGGCCTCCCAGAGTGCTGGGATATAGGCATGAGCCACTGTGCCTGGCGTACATAACTTATTATTGAGTCTCTACTATTAATATATGCTAAGCACTTTGCCTGGTGCCGGGCATAGTAAAATGAATAAAAAAAATATAGTTCCTATCCTTGTAGAGCTTGCAGTCTATTGGGCAAATAATTACAAGTTTGCTGTCAGGAAAGAAAAGTTCATGGAGCTCCAGGAACATATTACAGGCGAAACTACCCTGGTCTGGGAGTTGGGGAAGGCTTCCAGCAGGAAATGCTATGAATGGAAGGCTGAGAGATTGAATATACAAATGGACAATAATCAGACCATATATAAAATAGAACACTCACCCACAATCTGCAGGAACCAGCTCTGGAAACTAACCAATTATCTGCAGTAACCAGCCTACGAAGCCAGCCTACTGTCCATAAAGCAGACTTGTAGGAAGTTGGACCACTATCTCTATTAACCAGCTCAGGAAGCCAAATAATAACCCTTATAATTGGCCCCAAATGGCCAGAACTTCATCAATAACTGACAACCTCCCTAATTTTTTGTCCCTACTTTCAACTTAGGAGCAACTGGAGAAAGCCAAGTATGCACCCCTAACCAATCACATAGGACACCTTCTTCTAGCAGTCCCACCTACAGCTTCCCCATGCCAACAGTCTCTAATCAGGGCACACTTGAGGTCTTTCCTTTTTCCACTATAAAGCTTTCCCACTCCCCTGCCTGCCTCTGAGTATCTGCCAAAACACAGGTGGTAATGGCTGACTCCCTTGCTAAAACAAGCTCTGGATAAATGGCCTTTGCTTGTTCTCACTTTTTTTTAAATTTTCTTTTTTTAAATTCCACAGACCTGAAGAATGAGTCATTGTAGGCCACACAGTGATGGGAAAGAGAGTGTTTCAGGAGACTGAACAGCACATGCAAAGGCCCTGAGACAAGAAAGACTAAATTACACCTTGCAAGCTATAAAAAGTTCAATGTGACTGAAATGTAGGGAGTGAGGGGGAGACTGGCATGAGATGTAGCTGGGGATGGGGGTTGGGGATAGGAGTGAGTTTGGTATCATGCAGGGGCTTGAGAACTGTGTTGGTAATTTTGGCCTTTATCCTAACCAGCACCTCATTTGTCGCTAGAGCATAGCAGTTTTCCTCTTAACCAGGGCATTTCCATTGTGATTGCTCTCTAGCTCCTGTCTGTTGCTCCTTATGTGAGCTTCTGCCTCCTATCTGAGGGCCAGCTTGCTTTGAGACCTTGTTTTCTGTTAGCATTGTTTTTGTGAGGCAGGTGCACAGGCCAAGACATCTTACCATGTGAGTCTTGATCCTTGCAAGGACCAGCTCTCCTGACCTTCTGGGCAATAGTAAGGTAAGCCCTGGCTTGCTCAATCTTCTCCCAGGCCCTGTGCCTAGCAGGGCCTATGAGGAAAGGGCAATGTAGAAGAGAATGGGAATTATCCCCATGTCTGTTCTCACCTTCTATAGTGACAGAGCATATGGTCAACCAGATTAAAGATACTTCCTTGGCCAGGCACAGTGGCTTATGCCTGTAATCCTGGCACTTTTGGAGGCCAAGGTGAGAGGATTGATTGAGGCTGGGAGTTCGAGACCAGCCTGTGCAACACAGCAAGACCCCCATCTGTAGAAAAAAGTAAAACAATTACCCAGACATGGTGGCACACATCTGTAGTCTCATCTACTTAATAGGCTGAAACAGAAAGATTGTGTGACCCCAGGAGTTCAATTATAGTGATTGTACCACTGCACCCTAACCCGGGTGACAGAGTGACATGCTGTCTCTAAAAATAAAAAATTAAAAAAAGATATTTCCCAGACTCCTTTGCAGTGCAATAATGGCTTTTTTCCAAGGTTGGGCCATGGAATGTGAGAAGGAGTGATAAATACAACTTCTGGAACATGCACTTGAAGGGTCAGGGTGTGTCCTCCCTTTCCTGCTGGCTGGAGTGTAGAAATAGTACTGGAGAGCCATTTTGGGCCATGTTTCCCCAAGATGGTAGAAAAAACAGAAAAAGTACCATGACTGATGGGTGCTACTTACTTCAAGAAATTAGGTGAGAGAGAAGTATACTTTTATCTTATTCAAGTCACTGTTATCTCAGTCTCTGTGATCACAGATGACCTATATCCTAATTCAGATCTCAAAGTGTGATCTAGGGGCTACTGGGGGTCTGAGACTCTTTCAGAGGGCCCATGAGATCAAGACTATTTTCATAACTGCCCTAAACTTTATTTGCCTTTTCCACTCTCATTCATTCATAAGTGCATAGCTGGGTTTTCTGGAGGCTACATGATGAGTCATATCACAACAGATTGAATGCAGAAGCAGATACCAAATACAGCTGTCTTCTATTAAACCAGATATTAAAGGGGTTCACGAAAGTGCAAAACAATGCTACTCTTCCCAATAAAAAGTTTTTGAAAATAGTTATTCTTAAAATAAAAACATTTATGTTTGCATGTTTATTATTATTATTTCTATTCTAGAAACAGGATCTTGCTGTCACCCAGGCTGCAGTGCAGTGATGTGATCATAGTTCACAACAGCCTCCAGCTCCTGGGCTCAAATGATCCTCTTGCCTCAGCTTCCTGAGTTGCTAGGACTATAGGCAGGAGCCACCACACCCAGCGTATTGTTACTTTTAAATGAATTAGTTAAAAAATTGTTGAAAAATTTCTCCATTTTGATTTCAAATATAGTAATTATGGAAAGATGTAACCCATGTATCTAAAAGCACTTTGGGGTTGTCAATAATTTTTAAGAATATAAAAAAGATACAAAAGTGTTTGAGAACTGCTGCTATACTAACTAACACAGGCATTTAGACTTTCCCTCTAGGGCCCATGCACTTGCTGGTTTCAGGGTCAGCTGCGCTGGCCACTCCTTCCCCCTTCTGCATCCTGCACCTGATTTCTTCTTTCCTGGTTTTCCCTGATCCTCTAGGAACTGACTTCAGTTTACTTACCTAGAATCTACTGCATATTTCTTCCCTCCCCCATCCTTCATTGATTCACCAATTCATCCAACAATGAAGCCTCTAATGTGGGCTAGGGACTGTGCTTGGTGTGGGTATCAAGGATGACCAGAACATGGTTCCAGCTTTGACTTAGCTCACAGTCCAGCAGTGGAGAGAGGCTGTGAATAGATAGTGGCAGCCCAGGGGCTCATCAGCACCACACTGGATTGCATGGGGCATGGAAATTACAGAGGAGGGGATGATCAACTCTGTCAATCAATTCTTCTAGGGGGAAGAGGGGACAGTGCATCAGGAAGGTTCTAAGGCAGAGGTAACTTTTAGTAAATTGTACAATAAATGTAAATTTGCTGACTGTGCAAGATGGGGGAAGGACCCTTGGTAGCAGAAGGAAGAGGGGCAAGACACTCTGGCTGCACAGGGCAGAGTGTTTTTGGGAAAAAAAAGTCTAAGTGGTTCATTATGGGGTGAGAAGCTGAAAAGGGGGCAGGACCCATTAAGTCATGATAAACAATTTGGGTTTATTCCTAAAGCAGAAGGGAATCATGGAATAATTTTAAGCAGTGTGATATGATCATAATGTGATTTTATAATAGTATCAAAGTTTCTCCCACTTGCTTAGTGGTTGTGCTCCTCACTTGCTTCCAAGAAGTGCTGTTATGCTTAGGCATGACTAATGGGTCGGGCCTCTCTCAGAACATTTATCAAACTCACAGGTGTCCATTAATAGACCCTCCATAAATTTTTTTGGGGGAGAGAAAGGGGATGAGTGATTCTGAGTATGGATAGCAAAGTATAAGCCTTTTTTTTTTTTTTGAGACCAAGTCTCACTTTGTTACCCAGGCTAGAGCGCAGTGGCATGATCTCAGCTCACTGCAACCTCTGCCTCCCAGGCTCAAGCAATTCTGTTGCCTCTTCTGTCTCAGCTTCCCAAGTAGCTGGGACTACAGGCACCCGCCACCACACCCGGCTAATTTTTGTATTTTTAGTAGCGATGGGGTTTCACTATGTTGGCCAGGCTGGTCTCGAACTTTGACCTCAAGTGATCCACCCACCTCAGTCGCCAAAGTGCTGGGATTACAGGCATGAGCCACCGTGCCTGGCCAGTATACACACTTTGGATTTACCTATCAGCATGGACCTCTGGGCATTAGTGTCTGAACTCCAGGAAGGGAGGGACTATAAAATAATTAGAGCTTTTTTTTCTCTAATTATAACTATTTATAAGTTACAATTATAACTCTGTAAGTTTGTAACTAGTGTAAATATTTTGAGCACTCAGTATGTGCTAGGTACTTTTTAAATGTGTGCTGTATATATTAATACCTTTAATTCTCACAGCTACCCCATCTTGTTGGTCCTATATTATCATCCTGTTTTAGTCTGTTGTGCGTTGCTGTAACAGAATACCACAGGCTGGGAAATTTATAATTAAAATACATTTATTTTGTATGGATCTGAAGGCTGGGAAGTCTAAGCTCAAAGGGCTGGCATCTGGCAAGGGCCTTCTCGCTGCATCATCCCACTGGTGGAAGGTGGAAGGGCAAGAGAACAAGCACCAGAGAGAAAGAGCAAAAGGGGGCTGAGCCCATTCTTTTATCAGGCACCCACTCCCCCTATAACTAACCCACTCCTGAAATAATGACATTAATCCATTCATGAGGGCCGAGCACTCATGACCTAATCATCTTTTAAAGTTCCCACCTTTCAACACTGTTGGATTGGGGATTAAGTTTCCAACACATGAACTTCCAGGGACACTTTCAAAGTATAGCATCCCTTTTTAATGAATGGGGTACTAGGGCATGAATAATTTATGGGATTAAACACTATGGTCAGGACCCTGAGGCTGCACTATTGACTGTAACCTTACACTGCCTTCTGGTCAGGAGCAGGGGACTCTACAAAACGGGTAGGGGGATCTGCAGGAAGCTAGTGGTCCTGCAAGGTAAGTGTATTACTGTAATTCCATTCCAACCTAGGCAGAGTGACTAGAGAATGCATGGGTTAGAAGCCTAACCAACAGCATCATCATCCCCTGGGAACTTGTTAGAAAGGCAAATTCTTTGGCCCTGCACCAGACCTACAGAAACTTTGGAGTTGGGGAGGGTGGAGAACAGAAGCAGGGAAACAACTAGAAGCCAAGAGCACATTTCTGAGATTGTTGCCATCACTAGCATAAGAAATTGGAGGCTGAAATCAGATTCTCAACCTGGGCTGCATGTTAGAATTATCTGGGGGACCTTTTAAAACATACCAATGAATTGGCCTCACCCCAAACCTATTAACTCAGAATCTCTGAGTGATAGCACCTTGGCATCCATTTTTTGGAAAAAACACTTCACCAGGTGATACGAACTTGAAGCCAGGGTTAAGAATCAGTAGTTTTCAAACTTGAAGACATGTGTCAGAATCTTCTGGAGGGCTTGCTAAACAGAAGCTACTGAGCCTCATCTCCAGAGTTTCTGATTTGGTAGGTCTGGGCCAGAGCCTGAAAATCTGCATTTCTAACAAGTTCCCAGGTGATGTTGTTGCTGTTGGTCCAGGGACCACGCTTTGGGAATTACTGACTTATATTTTCATCAATAGCCCTAGGAAGTTATGCAGAATGGAGGTTGTGAGAACAAAACATAGGACAGGAGCTTGAGGGCCCCCTTCCTCTGCAGTTTACTGGGGTAAGCCCAGCTATGACCAGGGTGTGCCAGTGTGTCTATGATGTGATTTATCTGGCTGAATAAGTGAAAAATTCTAGTTAATCATTTAGATATTTTCACCTGTTACACATAAATTTATTACTTAAATGTTTAGGCTTAAAATTTGCCTTTCCCCAGGACAGTGGCTGCTTGAGATTTCATTAAGGAAACCTAATTTCCAGGCATTTCTCGGTTTCACCCCATCAAGGATTTCCCTACATATGACTTGCAGAATGCAAGTGCTCTGAGGGGAAAGCTAAGGTTTGAGTTATCATTTGAGATCTGTAGTCAGAAATTAGGCTTTTAGAATGATCATAGTTATGGGGCATCCAATAAAATACTCATTGCTCAAACAACTTCTGAAAATAGTCCAAGGCAATTTAACTTTTATGTCCTCCATAGTGCTTGTCACCATTTATTAATCTTAATTTCCCTCAACATTGCATATCAGATGAGAGACCGATTTTTCTCCTCTGTTTCCATAACATTAATATTTAAATGGCAGAGTGTGAAACTCATAAACAGCTGTGGAGGAGAAGGGTGATATTTCTAGGAAGGAAAACCTAGACTAAATGCCATACCAAGGCTTCTTTTTTAAAAAACACCCAAAACAAAGCCAAGAAAATGTGCAGGTGCACCTTGCAGTACAGAATAGAAAGATGAAGAGGTTTTTCTGTGAAGAGAGTTATGTAAAATGAATAACATTGTTCCAGAGACTTCCATTATAAAACTGAAGAAGCATTTGGGAGATGGAGGCTGAAGCCTGTGCAGGTGGAGATGCTGGCAGAAGAAGTCTTTCTACTTTGAATGCTAATGCAGTTCCAGAAGAATCTAAAGTATGTTCTCTGCTTGGTTTCTGGCAGGAGAGAATTCAGTGGTATTATTTTGGATATCTATTTGACGCTGGTTATGTGCTTGGCCCTGGGCCACCAGTGGTAAGAACACCAAGATTGATGAGGCCAAACCCCAGTTTTCAAGCAGCTGGTAGACAGGATTAGACAAAAGCCCAAATCCTGTGGGACATGTGCCAGGGAAAGATGTAAACAAAGGGATGGGGCATATCATAGTGGGGAGAGATTAGGAAGGCATTGAAAGGTGTTTTGAAAGACAGGATTATTAATAAATCAGAGCTATGGGTAAAGGGAGCAGTACTGATTCACTCTACATTTCCAAAGCATTCATTGAGGCTTTACTTTATGTCAGGCACTACACTGGGTTCTGGGGATATAAACATGATATGAAATTTTCCTGCTCTCAGGGAGTGGGGAAAACAGGCAAGGCCAATTAGAGCATGGTGAAGTCTTCCTGGAGGAAGTAATTTCTAAGCTGAGTCCTAAAGAACTGGTGGGGGTTATCCAGACAAGGATGGGAGGGAATGGGGAAGGAAATCACACCAATGAGAGGGGAAATAGCATGCACAAAAACCTTTAAAAGAGAGAGCATCAGGTATTTGTGGAACTGCAAGGACCCAGGAGGGCCAGAGAACTGAGTGTTGGGGCAGGGAGAACAGGAGATGAAGCTGAGGCATCATGGGGACCAGATCCAAAAGGGCCCAACTCTTAGACATTGCCCCGTGCAACCAATGTAGGCTTTTTCTAGAAATCATGGAGAACCGCTAAGGGAATTTTCCATGGGTACTATGTGAGAACTTTAGAGTTTAGAGAGGCTCTTCTGGCTGTGGCATGAAAGAGGGATTAGGAGAAAGCAAGACCGGATACAGGTAATGGTTTAGGAACTTACAGCAGTAAGACAGGTGAGAGATGATGAGGGTTGATAGAACTGGTGAGAAAAAGAGTTGGGCTAAAGTGTTATTAATGAATCAGTAGGACTTGATGGCCAGGAGAGTTGTGGTAGGAGAGAGGGTCAAAAATGATTCCATTTTTTTTGGGTTTAGCCACATGCATAGTGGTGCCATTCACAGAGTTAGAAAATGATGGAGGATCAGGCATGAGATGAGAGGTAAGACAAGATGATGGGTTTTGGACATGTTGAGTGTTAGGTACTTGTGTAATATTCAGATCAAGAGGTACAGGAGACAGTTGGATACATTAATTAGGATAGTCTAGACAGTAACTCAAGCCATGGAACTGGAAGAGATCACCCAGGGTGAGTGAGAAAGAGAAGAAATCAGGAAAGGATGCTCTCTATTACTACTTCACTTCAGCACTATATTGATGATTCTAGACAGTTTAGTAAAGTAAGAAAAGCATATTAGAGGTATAAGGATTGGAAAGGAGAAAATAAAACAGTCATGATTTGCAGATATACGATAATTTACATAGAAAACTCAAATTAGTCTACAGACAAATTGTTAGAAATGATAGGAGAGCTTGGTAAGGTGGGTGTGAGATTAATGTAAAAATCAGTTGCACTTCTCTATACCAGTGAGAAGCATAAAACAAAATTAAAGAGAAAACAAATCAACAAAATTATCATAGAATATCAAGTATCTAGGATTAATCTAATAAAAGGTGTAAAAGACCTCTACAGGGGAAATTATAAAATCTTATTATGGTATATTAAAGATTTTAATTATCTGTAGCTTCAATATATTTCCAATCAAGATCCCAGGGTCTTAAAAATGATACTCGATAAAATGATTTCCAAATTTACATGAAGGAGTAGGGGATCAAAAATAATCAGTATATTTCTGAAAAGTCAGAGCAGGGAGGAATGCCAGTGTGGATTGGTACAGGGATAGACAAATAGACTAGAAGAATAGAATGGAGAGCTGTCTATGAAACTGTGGCATATGACAGAGGTGACAGGTCAGCTCAATAAGGAAGAAAGAGTGATCAACAAGTGGAGATGAAAAAAAGGTTATACACTATCCATGTGGGAAAAGGTGAAATTGGACACTTGCCTCATATTATATCAACTCCAAATGGATTTGAGATTTAAAGACACCTTAAAGAAAGTTGAAAAACAAGTTGCAAACTTTAGCAAAATATTTATAATATACACAACTGCAGAGTAGTAACATAAAAATATGTAAAGAACTCCTACAAATCTGTAAGAACACACACACACACATGCACACACACCTGCAGAAGTATGAGAAAAACACATGAACAAAAAAATCAGAAAACATGTAAAGGGATGCTCTACGTCCTTAGTCATCAGAGAAATGCAAATCAGAACCACAGTGAGATATCATGTTATATTTATTTAATTAAGTAAAAATGAAAATGTCTGACAATGCCAAGTAGGAGTGCAATATCTTTGGAAAAAAGTTTGACATTATCTCCTAAAGCAGAACATGAAATCAGTCTGGAAAAGAATTTAGCATTGTCTTCTAAAGTTGAAGATTCATATTATTCATATTCCTTATACCCAGCAATTCAATTCCTGGGTATATACCAAAGAGAAACTCTTGCACATGAACAACAGGATACATACACATGAATGATCATAGCAGCATTGTTTATAACAGCAAAAACCTGGAAACAACCTAAATGACCCAAAGTAGGGGAATAGGAAAATAAATGGTAGCATATTAATGGAAGAGATTATTATAAAGATTTTAAAAATAAATCTGAACCACAGTAGCTTGAAACTATATGGATGAATCTAAACACCATCATGTTAATGGGAGAAAGGTAATTCTCCAAAAGTTACATTATACATTATATAAATATAATGTATATACATTATGTGTGTGCGTGTATGTGCGTGTATATTAGTGCTTTAAAAATTGGCCGGGCACAGTGGCTCATGCCTGTAATCCCAGCACTTTGGGAGGGCGAGGTGGGCAGATCACGAGGTCAGGAGTTCGAGACCAGCCTGGCCAACATGATGAAACCCCGTCTCTACTAAAAATACAAAAAATAGCTGGGCATGGTGTTGGGCACCCGTAATGCCAGCTACATAGGAGGCTGAGGCAGGAGAATCGTTTGAACCTGGGAGGCAGAGGTTGCAGTGAGCTGAGATCATGCCACTGCTGGGCGACAGGGCGAGACTCCATCTCAAAAATAAACAAAACAAAAAAACACTTTATTTTGGCATCATGCTGCACATAATTTTTATATGTAACATATATATAAATGCAATCAAACTATATACAAAGGAAAGCAAGGGAATTAACCTGAGATTCAAAAAGATGGTTATCTTGGGTGGAAAAAGAGGGAAAGGAGGCAGGAGGCAGGTAGACGGAATGGGGTGGGGGGAGCGTATGGTTAGATGTAGATCTCTGTCGAGGTTCTGGTTTTATTTCTTGGATAATGCATTCATAAACACTTAGTACTTTTCTTTTTTTTGAGACAGGGTCTCATTTTGTTGCCCAGGTTGGAGTGCAGTGGCACAATCTTGGCTCACTGCAATCTTTGCCTCCTAAGCTCAAGCAATCCTCCCGCCTCAGCCTCCTGAGTACAGCTGGGACTGTAGGCACGTGCCACCATGCCTGGCTATTTTTTTTTTACTTTTTGTAGAGATGGGGTATATTCTCCAGGTTGGCCTTGAACTCCTTAGCTCAAGCAATCCACCTGTCTCAGCCTCCCAAAGTGCTGGGACCACAGGCATGAGCCACCACGCCTGGCACTTAGTACATTATTAAAAATAACTAAATAAAAGTAGTTCAGGCACTGACCAATGGTAAGAATATCGTTAATAAAGAACTGTTATGAAGCCAATTCTGTGTATCAGGTTTAATTAGAGAAAAATAATTTTCATGAATGAATGAATTGAAAATCAATGACACTGGTCACAGAGAAGCCTTATATAGGCAGAGCTTTGTGAAAACTACTGAATTACATAGCAGAATGTAGTTGCCAAGGCATCTCTTTAAAAGATTATAAGTGAACTCAAGGAAATTCTGGAAAAACAAATTAGTAGGGTAGGTTATGCTTTACCTAAAATATTCCTGGGTCATTCCTAAAAACTATATCAGTTGCCATCTCTCTATAGCTTTAGGGGTGCAGTTCTTTTATGCTTTCCTCTTGCATCTTTGCCCTGCAATTAAAGCGAGGTGCTATTGGATGATCTGCAATTGAGTTACATGATCTAAGTCATGTGGGACAAAGGAGACATATTGAAAACATAATCTTTCTATTTTAAATCGTTTTAAATAAAGCACTCAGAGACTTAACAAAACTCCAATTTTCTAATATGATACAGTACTTTCAGTATATTTTAAATTTTATACAGTTATTTTCTTTCTTACCATTGCCATCAACTAAAATTTAAACCAACTCAGATTCTATCCCCAGAGTTTCATTAGACTCTTCCTCTCTCTCTCATTCTGAATCTTATAATATTGCAGTTGGACTGCTTAGTTCGAACCACCCACTATAGCCTGCCCACTTCATGTGACCAGCAGAAACCTCAGCTCATGGAAGTGCCCGCTAACTGTGGATGACTATTGACCCAACTTTTTGAGAGCAATTTGGAAATAGTTTACTTGTTATGCAGCAACATCTGCTCTTTACCTGCTCTAAAGATGTGTTCCAAAGAATGAGGGACAAGAAATGAAAACTCTTTTGAAGCAAGCAGCCTTTGCCATTACTTTTAATGGCAAAAATCGCATTTACTTTTCCAGCAACCTAACACATCATGTCATTTGCTTCCATCATTTCCTTCTACACAGTAACTTTCTCTTTATGACCATAATGAACTCTAATGAGCCTCACTTCCCTATTTTGAGGAAAAAGTGTGTTTGGGAGTGAGACCCACACTATGTGTGTGTGGTGGGGGCCAGAACACTCTTCTGGGTATAAGCTTTCTCATAGAGCTTGACTGAGTTCTTCCTTTCTCTCATTAAAAGAAAAACCAGATGTATAGATTGTGAAGATTTTCTTCCACTCTGTGGGTTGTCTCTTTACTCTGTTGTCTCTGTGCTGTGCTGTGCTCTTTACTCTGCTGTGTTTACTTTTGCTGTGTAAAAGCTCTTTAGTTTAATTAAGTCCCAACTATTTATGTTTGTTCTTATTGCATTTGCTTTTGGGTTTTTGGTCATGAAATCCTTGCCTAAGACAATGTCTAGAAGGGTTTTTCGATGCTATCTTCTGGAATTTTTATAGTTTCAGGTCTTAGGTTTAAGTCCTTAATCCATCTTGAGTTGCTTTTTGTGTAAGGTGAGAGATGAGGATCCAATTTTATTCTCCCATATGTGGCTAGCCAATTATCCCAGCACCATTTGTTGAAAAGAGTGCCCTTTCCTCACTTTATGTTTTTGTTTGCTTTGTCAAAGATCAATTGGCTGCCACATTTTCTGACCATGGAATACTATGCAGCCATAAAAAATGATGAGTTCATGTCCTTTGTAGGGACATGGATGAAATTGAAAATCATCATTCTCAGTAAACTATCGCAAGAACAAAAAACCAAACACCACATATTCTCACTCATAGGTGGGAATTGAACAATGAGAACACATGGACACAGGAAGGGGAACATCACACTCTGGGGACTGTTGTGGGGTGGGGGGAGGGGGGAGGGATAGCACTGGGAGATATACCTAATGCTAGATGACGAGTTAGTGGGTGCAGCACACCAGCATGTCACATGTATACATATGTAACTAACCTGCACGATGTGCACATGTACCCTAAAACTTAAAGTATAAAAAAAAAAAAGATCAGTTGGCTGTAAGTAGTTGAGTTTATTTCTGGGTTCTCTATTCTGTTTCACTGGTCTATGTGCCTATTTTTATACCAGTACTATGCTGTTTTGGCAACCATGGCTTTTTAGTATAGTTTGAAATCAGGTAGTGTGATGCCTCCAGATTTGTTCTTTTTGCTTAGTCTTGCTTTGGCTATGTGGGCTCTTTTTTTTTTGTTGTTGTTCCATATGAATTTTAGAATTGTTTTTTCTAATTCTGTGTAGAATGATGGTGGTATTTTGATGAGTGTATTTTGCATTGAATTTGTAGATTGCTTTTGGCAATATGGTCATTTTCACAATATTGATTCTACCCATCCATGAGAATGGGATGTGCTTCCATTTGTTTGTGTCATCTGTGATTTCTTTCAGCAGTGTTTTATAGTTTTCCTTGTAGAGGTCTTTCGAGTCCTTGGTTAGGTATATTCCTAAGTATTTTATTTTATTTTTTGCAGCTATTGTAAAAGTGGTTGAGTCCTTGATTTGATTCTCGGCTTGGTCGCCGTTTGTGTATAGAAGAGCTACTGATTTGTATACATTAATCTTGTATCCAGAAACTTTGCTGAATTCTTTTATCAGTTCTATACATCTGACAAAGGACTAATATCCTGAATCTACAAAGAACTCAAACAAATCAGTAAGAAAAAAAAATCCCATCAAAAAGTTATATATATATATATATATATATATATATGATAGAATACTACTCAGTCATAAAAAGGAATGAATTAACAGCATTTGCAGTGATGAGATTAGAGATGAGATTGGAGACTATTATTCTAAGTGAAATAACTCAGGGATGGAAAAGCAAACATTGTATATTCTCACTGATATGTGGGAGCTAAGCCATGAGGATGCAAAGGCATAAGGATGATACAATGGACTTTGGGGACTTGGGGGGAAGAGTGGGAGGGGGCAAGGGATAAAAGACTACAAATATGGTGCAATGTATACTGCTTGGGTGATGGGTGCACCAAAATCTCACAAATCACCACTGAAGAATTACTCATGTAACCAAATACCACCTGTATCTTAATAACTTTTGGGAAAAAAAAGGAAAAAGAAAAAGAAAAACCAGTCAGTCCCTAGCTCATAGTTTCCACTTCTCTGGAACTGTGCCTGGACATTTTGAGCTTGTAGTTGCATTACATCTTTTCGTTGCCCACTTAACTTCTCCCCTGTTACAAGTTAGTAAAGTATTTCTGAGGCAAAGCCAAAAAACAAAAGAATCCTAACAACATGTAACATAGTTGCCATGACCTCACTGTTGCAAATTTTCACATTTCTGTCGTGAAATCTCTTTCAAACCTCAGGTAAAATTTATTCTGAATGTTCTCTTGTAAAGGATAAAAGTTCTTTTAGATAATGACAATGGAAAGTTCATTTCCAAGGCAGGTAAATTGTTCCACTAGATCGTAAGCCCCTGGAAGGAATAGGTGTGCTTTGTATGACTTTGTCTCCTTGGTGCTTAGCACCAGGCATGATACATAGTAAATTTTAGGGACTGGAGATGAGATTTTGGTTAATGTGATGATTTAATGGCCTGGATACTCAATTCATGTCATTCCCGTCTTCCCTACCTCCTCAAGATCTTCCTAAGGAAGCTAAATTTATAATGACAGTAACAAAATAGGAATTTAAAGTACTACAAAAGCAAGCAACTAATTTCAGTTTAGGACTTTGATAAAACTGGGTAGAATACGTGGCTTAGGTTTGAGTATGAAGTGGGGCCCTCACCTCCTTAGTACTCACTAACCTGAATCTTAGGACCATAATGCTCGGGCATGCCTGTGAAGAAACAAAGTGCAGAGAAAGTGGCTCAACCCATCAAGGGATCTGGGAACATTTCCCAGCCAGCCCTCAGACTAGAAGAGTAGAAAAGGGAGGCTAATAAGGATGGCTGATGTCCCTGTAGCACCAGGACCTACCTGGGTCTGAGGCAGACAGGAAAGGGAGCACTGCACCTGGGTACTGACTTTTAGAGCGAGGTGACCCTGCCCACTGGAAAAAAGTGGCCCCACTGAATGTCCTGATCAACCAAGACTAGAGCAACAATTCCTCCTCCTTTACAGGAGGGCTAATAAGAGCTGAATAGGAACAAAGATGGTGGAGTCCCCTCCTCTATGGCGAGCACTCAATATGCATTTGTTAAAAAAATGAATGAAAAGAGGCAGTGTTGCTAGGGAATTGTTACTATGTGAAATACCATTTGCATGCAAATTTTACATTATTAGCAACCAAGAGCCTCTAGCAAGAAGGCTGATGGAAGGGTCAATGTGCTGCTTTTCTGAGTGAGATCTGGATGGAGAGGAAAGCCATTGGCATTCTGCAGAAGCCTGACAGAGAAGCTTGGCTTTAGCTATGTTAAGTTTCATACTATGGTATCTGGTAGATGAGATCTGGAGGCACTATAGGAACAGAAATGAATTTCAGGTGAAAGTTCAGAATATTGAATTTTCTTTTCTCTTCCCCAATCCAGTCCCCTATTCCTCACAAATGGACAAAAGGAAATATGGGCACTAGCTCCTATGAGATACCAAACTGAGCCAGAGCTAGCTGTGATGTTTGGCTTCCACATTTGAAAACTTATAGAAACTGGAGACAAATCAGGAAATAATATGCAAATTATTAAAAAGTTGGGAAGTACTTGGAGTAGAAGTTATGCCATCCAAAGGAGAGGGTGGGATCGCTCTATCTATTTGGGAAAGACTTCATCTCAGCTAAAATAGTAGAGGGTAGGTGTGAGAGTTGCATCAAGATAAATTTCGGATTGGAAGAACTTTCTGATGGAAGGAGGATAAAAAATTGGGAAATTCATCTGCATATCCATAGCCTAGTGTATGGTGCCTGTGAGATGATAAGAAATGTTTTCTGAGTGAATGATCAGGTCATGGAATTGTTCTTGAGGATTTTTATCACCAGTACACGTTGCTTTGCATTTTGGATGTTTAGGAATAATTAAAATGACCAGATGATTTCCTACATCCCTTCCAGCTCCTGAATTCCACGAATGACCCAAACTGGTTCATTATTTACTCCAAGGGACGTCTAAAGTGTGTCTGGAGGGCACAGGTAATCTCATCTTTGCAGCACAAATCCACATTCACACTCTGATTTTCCTCCAGAAACATTCAGACTTTCATCTCTATTGGAGAATTGCTGTCATTGTTTCCTTTCTGTAGCACCATTATTTATTCTAATTGCTGAGGCTGTGTTACTTTGTCCCTCAGATACACATCACTGCAAGTTATACATGTGCTTCAAGAAGGGAAGAATGAACCTCTAAGCTGTAGTCAAATTGGTTTCCTAAATGATGCTGCACATTTTAACTGAAGTTTGTGTAGTATTCTAGTGGAAAAAATAGGTGGGGGGTAGAGGGAAGGGTTCCTTTGGTTTTCAGGCTGTTAACTGTAATTAGCCTGGTTTCTGAGATGTAATTATCTTGCAATCTCAAAGCAAACACCCTGGAGGAAATTGCACTGTTAAAGACAGCATGGCATTAAAAATAAATTATTACCCCAGTGCTTTGTTTTTGCTGCTTATGCCTTGTGATTTGTCAGGGTTTCTGATAGCAAGCACTTGCTTAGGGGTGGGGCTGTGTAGTCACGTTACCACTGCTTGTACCACAGGGATGGTAGGCTTGGTTTGCTTTGTTGTAACAATGGTGTGAAACTGATCACTATGGAAGTGAAGGCTGGTGTTGCCGTATCCATACCCTCCTTATCCATTCCCATCACCAAAATGGCTCTTGAAGTCAAGGAAAGAGACCATTGTAGGTCTTCTTTAGTGGTGGACAATGATGAATGAATAGAGTCAGGCATCATTATTCAAAGCTCAGGTAATTCAAACTATCTGCAAAGAAAAATTCAAATTGCTTGAGTATGACTGAGAGGAAACAAGAAAAATCCCTACTATTTTAGGAACAAACAATGAAGGATCATGAATCATCATCACTGGCCAGACACAGAGGCTGGAAAGACTGTGGGGCTTGGCATCAGAGATCTGTGGGTTTGAACATATAATTGTGCAAGTTGTACACTTCACAAAGCCTCCCCACTGAGGAGACAAGTGGAGGCTGACATTTACCAGTGCCCCCGATCTAGCTGTGTGCTCATGGGGCTGCATTCACTCTGAGGAAGGGCAAATTTTTCTAATGGTCTCCTTTATAGGAATGGTTAAAAAATTTATCTGGTGAGAATATAACAGAAAGATGTCATAAAGGCCACTATTTATGGTCTGTGTGACCTTGGTCAAATTGCTTATTCTTTCTGAGACTCAGTTTTCTCGTGTGTAAAAAGAAGGATGATAATCACAACAATAATAATAACTCTTATGATTATTTTGAAGACTTACAACTGAATCTGAAAAGCGTTCAGAATCAAAAAAGCATATGCTCAATTGATAGCAGAAGTTGTGATGTTAATGATAATTCTGACCAGGACAATCATTATCATCAAGTATTCACCTGGTTTTGAGCCTGCACCAAACCCTGAGCCAACCATGGGGGCCTGAAAGGCATGAGAGCTTGTCTCCCTCTCTTACAGAGCTGACAGTTTGGTTGGAAGGACAAGACACAAACAGCAATAGGTAATTAATTGTACCATGTTCTGTGTGAGTTCCGTAAAGTAAAAATTCCACAGCTCCTGTAGCCATTTATCTTGGCTGTTAATTCAGTTGGTGGAACTGGCTTTTTTGTGTGTGTGTGTGTATCAGAAGGGAAAATGGGGGAAGACCCTATAGAATTTGGAGTTGAGACTGTGATAGTACACATATGGAGGAGATGGCGATAGTGAGGTACAGGAGGATGGAAGGGAAATGTGGGAGCTATTAATAATCCAAAGAAAGCTTTGACTAGCTAGAGATATTTTCTTTTCTTTCAATGAGCCAAGCTTATTTGTGTTAGAAATAATTTGAATAACTGAAATCCACAGCTTTTTATTGCAAAACCTCATTTTATTCCCCATGTCTATTTTTCCCTTGTTAAATTCTGTCCACACCTCTGATGTTTCACTAAATGAATTATGAAATGGAAGGCCAATTAAGTCTACACAGACTTATATAAAGGTAAGTTTGCTCAGAGCTATTAATGGTGGGTTATTAACAAAACATACAAATCCCTCCCCAGTTTTATGATCTTCAATACTGGAATAGAACATGTGCCCAAAGATCATTTCCTTGGTTGCCTTAACTCAGAGAGTGACTTTACCAGCATTGGCTCAATGAGTGGTTTATTTGATTCTTAAAGAATAAAGTGTAAGGGGAAAGTTCACAATTTTCTTGTCAAACAAAGCCATATCAGTATTCAATATAGTTTGAAAACAATTTGTTGGTGTCCAACCTAAAATTTTTCCCTTCCTCCCTCCCTCCCCCTCCCCCTCCCCCTCCCCCTCCCCCTCTTCCTCCTCTTCCTTCCTTGTAACTACTTTGAAAAAGAAAATTCCTTGTTAATAAAAAAGTCCTTATTTATTTAACAAATGTCAACTAATAAAAAATTTACTTATGCAAAAATGTGAGCCACAGTGCAAATTAAAATCCATTCTTCCGAGATGTTAGAAGGAATAGCCATGAAGATTTCTCTTCATGGCAAGTTATCACAATTACCCTGAAAGGCCTCTTCTGACATAACAAAAACAACAATAAAATAAAAACCTAGAATGCTGAAGGAAATGAAATGAACAATATTTTATTATTTATATTTAAAAATAAATTTTATTGTGTATATTTAAGGTATTAAAAATGATGTTATTAGATACATATGTATAGGAAAGCAGTTACTATAGTGGAACAAGTTAACATGTCCATGATCTCACATAGTTACCCATTTTAAACATCATTTTAAATATATAGCAGAGTTTCCAGGAATTTAGGAAAGGAAAGATCCAGGGATCCAAATATGAAGAGGAAGCTGAAAACTAGAGTAGTAAGGAGGCACTCACTGCTGCAGACCTGAGAGGGTTCCAGTCTTAGTTAAGCGGGTGACTTCAGTTGAAGAACCGCAAGGAATAGGAGTTGAGATTTTGGGCATTCCTGCAGCAGGATGTTAGAACTGAGATCCCCTCCTGACCATAAAGCTCTCAATGGGCTGTATTCTCAGTGAAATGGTGTCTAAAAACATCAACCTACTGGTAAAAAAACCAAACCAAACCAAACCAAAACAAAAACCCATAAGGGTACTTGGTGTCTAATGAGAATTCATAAGCACCTTCTTGTTATACTTACTTGTGTGATCTGGGAAATCCAACTAAAGAAGTTAATATAGAATTGGTACCAGACTAGTAAAACCTAGGGGTCACCTCTGTGGAAGGACATGCTTTAAATCCTTATCACACAGTATTCCTGCAGCTAAAGCCCTGCCAGACTCAAGATCACTATTCAAAATTACAACATTCTCAAAGAACTAATTCCCCACAGTTGAGAGTTAGCAGAAACAACAAAAGAATTAAGTCCCTAAAGCTTCAGATACCAGAATCATTGGATACATCCTCTAAATGAAGTATGTTTAAAGTGATTAGAGATGCAAAAGAAGGATTGAAAAACGTGATAATGAAATATAGCCTATAAAATTATCAGCCAGTTTTGGAAAAGAATAAAATAGAAACTCTGTTTTCTTCTTATAGAGGTTAAAACATAAAATAGCTGAAAATAAAAAAATTCAAATTATATATTACATAGCAGATTAGGTAAAGATGAAGACTAAACAAATTAATTGAGAGGTCTTAAAAGAGAGATACAAAGAATGAAAATATGAAAGAATATTAGTCATAAAAAGTAGAATGAAAAGGTGTAAGATAAATAGAATAGAATTTTTGTGAGGACATAATAGACATAATGGGAGAAAAGTAACATTAAAAGAGATAATGCCTTGAGAATTTTCCAAAATGTTAAGAGGCAAAATCTCAGGTTCAGGAAATACGAATTCCAAACATTTTATTTTTGAGTAAGATAAAATTTACATCAGACACACCTTAATGAAACTTATGTGTAGTACACACATAAATATAGTACAAGGAGAAAATTGTAAAAGCAAATAGAAAGCAAATAGAAGATCACAGAAGAAGGAAATTAGACTGACAGCATACTTCACTACAGGGAAAATAAAAACCGGAAGACAGTGGGATAACATCTTTATTGTGCTAAAAGAAAATAATTGTCAACATGGAATTTTATATTTAGCTACCTTAAAATTCTGTGATAAAGGCGAATGTTGTAATAAACACTTTCAGACAAAAACAGAATTTCTTGCTAAGAGATCTTTGGTGGAAGATTTTCTAAAACATAGGTACTCTACCCCGACTGTACATTGGAATCACCAGTAGATGTTTGCCATATGTTGCTAGTCTCAGAGATATATATTTAATTGTTCTGAGGCATAAATTGGGGTTTTAAAAACATTTCAGGGTGATTCTAATGTGATGTCAAGTTTGAGAGCCATTGGTATAAAAAAGATGTACTTCATGAAGAATGAAACTGAATCCAAGAAGGGGTTCTGGGGTTTAGTTTCAACCCAAAAAATCATTAAACATGTGGTTAGATACAAATATTCACTGACTGAATGAAGAAATAATAATAATATTGACAAAGGGAATATAAAGGTACTATAGAACTAGATTACTAGGCCAAAATAACATGTAAGAAAACAGTGAGGTAACTGAAAGTTCAAGGCATTTAAGGTCTTTTTATTATTCAGGAGGAGAGTAGATAACTGATTAACTTTGTTAAATAATTATACTCTAATTTATGGGTAATACTAAAATAGTAGGAATGTAATATGTAATTTCTAAACTGGAAGAAGTGTTAACCTGGCAGAAGTGTGAAAGGGGGTTATAGAATGTAGGGAGGCCTTAAACAAATTTAGTTACATGTACCAGGCATGTGGTGATGAGGGGTCCACCAGAACAGGGGCAGTGGAAATAGGAGAGGGTAGCACAGTTGCAGGAGATTCTACAAATTGACAACCAATATGACCTGGTAATTAATTTGCTAAAGGAATGTAGTCAGAAGGGGCAGAAGGAGTACAATCCCACCCCAACCACAGCACCTACAATTTTCAGTCAGGGTGACAAAGAAAATGAGCATGAGAAATTTGGAAGTCAAAAGGCTGGACGGACTGGGTGGGGAGGTGATGAAGGTTTCAAACATTTGCAGGCAGCATTTAGGTGGTAATTCCAGGCAGCTGAACTGGATCCCAGGAGGGCAATGACTGTGGAAGTTGAAGACGAATCAGACCATCCATCTAGGAAGAGGATAGAGAACTCAGAAAAGAGGGTAGAGGGCTAAACATGGGTGTCCACATTTAGGAAGCATAGGGAAGAAGTTACAACAGAGAAGTAAAAAAGAGGTTTATGTAAAGATAATCATTTGCATTTGGGTTATAATATTCAAAGCAAACCTTTAAGATGGAGAAGACATCAAACTTCCAAAGACTTAGTTTACATCACAGCTTGACTTTTTATTGGTGGATAAAAGTGAGACTGCTTAGAATGTTACCACTTATACCTCTCTAACTTTTTTATAAGTAAAAAAAGAGTTTTGAACTGTTGTTAAATAGAAAAAAAGGTTACCAGGTAAGACCTTCTTCACTATTTTCCTTATCTACTTGAAACATCATATCACTTTGTCTAGCCTCATGATGGACTTGTGGTGGATTTAAAATGGCTGAAAATTCTTTAATGGAGGTGAGGTCCATTTTCTTTACTCTTCAATCTGGGATAGTTTGTGAGAGCCTTTACCAACTGAGTATGGACATAAGAGACTATGCCAGTTCTAGGCCTGGAGTTTAAGAAGACTGGCATCTCCTGCCTTGGTCTTTTGGAGCCCTGAGTCACCATTCAAAAAATTAACCAATTTTTCTGAAGATCACTGTGCTGTAAGAAACTCAAACCATATGCAGAGAACCTAGAGGATGAAGCTGTATGTAGAAACAGGGGCCAAGGAGCACAGAGGTACCAGGTAGGTGAGTGAAGAAATGATCTTGGGAGAGGATCCTGCGACTCTGGCTTTCCTAGCTGAAAATATGTGGATCGGATATTAACAGCCCAGCTAAGCTCTTTCTGTAGTTTTCATCCACAATGCCACATAAAAACAAAATAAAAATGGTTCTTTTAGGTCACTTAATTTTGAGGTAATTTGCTACGGCAATAGCGAATCAGAACAAGACTACTTCTTTCAAAGGCTAATCACTCCAGGGATTCCAGACACCACTCCTAGGACTTTCCACCACCACTCAGCTTCCTTTGTCTTCTCTAGATTTTTATTCGTTCCTCTTCATTCTTCAAACTTTTATCCTTAGTTTACAAACACAGCTCCAAACATTTCCCCCATAGTTTTGCTTTTGTCTCAGACTATTGGGATGTCTTTCATTCTTCTCATTTCTATTAATGCCATAATTATGAAAAGAGTAATCTTCACTCATTCACTCACTCATTCATTTTCCACTTACTCTGTGCCAGGTACTCTTCTCAGTTCTGGTGATAAATAGGCAACCAAAGTGACATGACTCCTGCTCTTCTTTATCTTATAATGTGGTGAGGAGGTAGCAATTGTAAAATAGTAATGTGAGTGATTGCAATTATAGCTGAAATGAGTTGACAAAGGATAGGAACGTGGTTACATGAGGACATACAATGAAAGAATCTGACAGGGTATTGGGGTAGACGGAAATTCAAAATCAAGGTGTTGGCAGGGTGAGTTCCTCCTTGGGGGCACAGAGGGAGAATCTGCTCCATGCCTCTCTTCTAGCTTCTGGTGGTTGCTGGCAATCCTTGGTTTTTGGTGGCTTGCAGCTGCATCACTCCAATCTCTTCCTCCATTGTCATGTAGGCATCTTCCCTCTGTAGGTCTATATCTTCACATGGTATTTTCCTCTCTGTGTGTCTGTCTCTGTGTCTCTTCTCCTATTCTTATAAATATGCCAATCTTATTTGAATAGTATGAGCTTATATTAACTAACTATATCTCTAATGACACTATTTCCGAGTCAGGTTGCATTCTTTTTTTTTTTAGATGGAGTCTCGTGCTCTGTCACCCAGGCTGGCGTGCAGTGGCATGATCTCAGTTTACTGCAACCTCCACCTCCTGGATTCAAGCAATTCTCCTGATACTCCTGCCACAGCCACCTGAATAGTGGGATTACAGGCACGGGCCACCATACCTGGATGATTTTTGTATTTTTAGTAGATACAGGGTTTCGCCATGTTGGCCAGGCTTGTCTCGAACTCTTGACCTCAGGTGACCTGCCCGCCTCAGCCTCCCAAAGTGCTGGGATTACAGGTGTGAGCCACCATGCCTGGCCCAAATAAGGTCACATTCTATGATTCCAAGAAGGACATGCATTTTGGAGGGACACTATTCAACCTGGTACACCATGCATCAGCAAACCCTAATGCTGTTACTTAAAAAATATGTCCAGTATCTGACAACTTCTTACCACTTCCACTGCTGCCACCCTAGTCCAAGCCACCTGAATTGTTACAATAACCTTCCTACTGGTCTGTCATTCATTTGTCTGACATACGTTTATGGAGGCACAGCAACATGAAGAATTAAGCTGGGTTTACATAAGCCTGCCCACTGCTGACCCCAGCTGTGTGGCCAAGGGAAGCCCAACTCCCTACTCTCATTCCTGACAATGTCTGAGAGATACAAAGACATGAAATCAGGTTTTTCTCCCTCCATTGGAGAGAACAGGCTGAATTCCAATGACTAACATGAATGAATGCCAGGAGGTTGTTCAAACACCAATGAGGTTTGCTGTGTAGCCTTTCAGGATGCTGTGGATAAAATATGTGTAAGTCTTGAGAAATCCTATTTCTATGAGCTCTGTCCCTTCCAGGGCATTTAGTTCTGGACCACAGAGTGGTATTTCTGTGTGGCTTCCCAGTGATCCTACATCTTGGAAAGAGAGAACTGTTCCAGGCTGGAAGGCATCCTGGTGGGCATGGAGAGTCTTTGACCCTTTATTCAAGGCTGTTAGAAAGTTAGTTGACTATTTCATTTCATTTGCCTTTCTTGCCACTGGTAGTTCACATTTTATTTACTAAAATCTTATTATAATAGCCTATCAGAATGAATCAGAATTAATGAAAAATAAATTATAGACTTTTTTTTACTTATAATGCAGACATTTTTAAAGGAATGCAGTTTTTATTTGCAGATAACAGCAATCCACACTAACTGCTAAGTGCTTTTAAGCTGACATTCGTCTAAGCCCACTTTAATGAACAGATAACTCATTTATAATTAGCAGTGCCAATTAATTGGCATGCAAACAATTAAAGTGATTAAAGTGCTAAAGTTCTTAAGAACAGTTTTTCCTAAGTAGGTTATAGACAAACCCTCCCTGACCCTGCATCTTGTTTACATGATTAAATTGCTGAGGAAGACTTTCTTTATAGATAGCACATGAAGAAATTTTAACTCAGCCTTGGTGAGTGATCCCTGATTTGGAATCAGTAATGGAGAATTTATTGTACTCTGATTTTCCCAAATCAACACTTTTTTTTAGTGTAAATTATATAACTTTGTGGGTCTCTTACATATTACTATGCCCCTGCCACCAGCCACTGGGCTTCAGTAAACTTGAAGCTGTCAATATCCCACCCCAGTCACTTTTCTTTTCATATCTATCTCATATCCTAGAAATATGAATAGAAACCTGTGGGGTTTTATTTATTTTTATAATTGACAAGGAAAAATGATATATTTTTACAGCATTCAACCTGATGTATTGTTATATGTATACATTGTAGGATGGCTAAATCAAGCTACTTAACACTTACATTACCTTACATACTTATTTTTTGTGATAAGAACATTTACAGTCTACTCTCTTAGGAATTTTCAAGTCTACCATATATTTTTATTAACTGTGGTCACCATGATGTATGATAGAACTTTTACATGTATTCCTCCTCTTTAACGGAAATTTTATATCCTTTGACAAACATATCCCCAATTCCCCCACCCCTAGCCTCTGGTAATCACCATTTCACTCTGTTTCTATGAGTTTCGCTTTTTTTTTTTTTTAAACAATCCACAGGTTAGTAAGATCATATGGTGTTTGTCTTTCTGTGTGTGGCCCATTTCACTTAGCATAATGTCCTCCAGGTTCATCTATATTGTGGCAAATGACAAGATTTCCTTATTTTTTTTAAGGCCAAATAATATTCCATTGTTTATATATACAATTTCTGTGTCCCTTCATTGTGGGGTTTTATTTTAAATGGCTGCAAATTCTTTGACAGTCCTCTCATTAAGGACAGGTTCTATGTCCTTTACCCTTGAGCCAGAGTAGGTTTGTAACTTGCTTGTAACCAATAGAATGTATCAGAAGTGGCACTGTATGATTTCTCAGGCTAAGCCAAAAGAGACATTGCAGCTTCTGTCTTGTCCACTGGAACACTGGCATTTTAGGCCCAGACCTGCCACATCAAACATTGAAGCTTTCTGAGGCTGCCATGCTGTGAGGAAGCACAGGCCACGTGGAGAGGCACGTATAGGTGCTTTTGTTGACAGCCGCAGCTGGGGTCCCAGCTAGCAGTCAGCATCAACATAAGACATGAGTGAAAGGCCTGAGGGTGGTTCCAGACCCCAGCTGTTGAGTTACCACCAGCCTTCATGTCTTCCTAGCTGAGGCACCAGACATGATGGAGCAGAGACAAGCCATCTCTCCTGTGCTCTTTCTGAATTTCTCACCCACAAAAGCTGTCAGTGTAATAAAATGGTCAGTGTTTTATGCCACTACCTTTGGTTTGTTTTGTTTTGTGGCAATAGTAACTGGAAGAAGGGCTTTTTTTCTTTTCACTTTAAGGTGCTGTACAATATCCATCTCCTATTTTTTCCCCTTTAACAAGCTTCTTTTGGTTTCTATTTTATCCTTGAATATCTTCTGCTACACTGTTTGCGTTTGTTGGTTTTTAAAAACATTTCCCTCATGAGCAATTGGAAGTGGGACTTGAATCCTCTTTGGAAATTTATTAACCCATTGAGTCTCAGCCACCATGATGGTGGGAGAATTATATCTACCTCATAGGGTTGTTGTGAGAATTGGGTATATTGTAGGAAAGTACCTGGCATATAGCAGGCATCCATGTATGGATGGCAAAATAGGCAGGCAAGACATTTCTATATCCATTTACAACTGTGGATACAGATCCATTAGGTAAATGGTAATTAATATTAGAAGTTTTCAGAGACAAGTTATGGAACTCTGAACTTCAGTTTCCCATTTGCTCAAAGCACATTGATCTAAATGAGGGTATATGGTATTCTCAGAGGAAGTTTGTGTGCATGTGTTTGTGTGCACATACACATGTTGTCTCCTCTCTGTTGGATAAATGACCGCATGCCCTTATAGCCTATACATCACTGCATGAAGTTGAAAACAACAGCAACAACCAAACCAAACCAAATCAAAGCAAACCAACAGAAAATTACCCAAAACTCTCATAATGGTTATATTTGTCCAAGGACATTTGCAAATCATAGAGGTCAGATTATGAAGCAGAACCCACTGAATGGGCTGGTCTGTGGCACAGCCTCAAGTCTGGAGAGAAAAGTCCACCCCCTCCTTGGCTGGAGGCATGTTTGCTTTCTGGAAAAGTACATTTGGTACAGTGGAGACCTTTGACATTTTGATGGGCCAAGGACACTTTTAAAATCTGTGGATCTTCTCCCCAGAAAAATGAACACTCTCATTCTCTCACAACAATTTGCATACCATTTTAGAGTATTCCTAGTTGCTATAAACAATTGAACCCTGGTAAAGAAGACAATAGGATTTAGAGTGCTTTGCCTTATGATCCAGGGGTAGTGAGTTTAGTTCTGACTAAAACAGGGAGGCTGTCATTTTTGGCTTCCTGTGTCACCTTACAAGATGGAAGCCAATTTCTGTAGAGCATCTATTGCAGATCAGGCTCTGTCCCAGGGGCTTCACATGTCTTAATTTAATCCCCAGGAAATCCAAGTAGGTAAGTATTTTGTCTCTATTATGAGGTTGAGAGAAAAGTGATTTTTCCAGTCTTACAGCTAATAAGTAGTGGGGCCCAGGTTTTAGAGATGCCAACATCCAATGTTTTCCTATTACTTTCTGTTTGTGTCTGGGGTGCTGGCCGAGATTGCTCCAAACAGATCATGACTGAATAACTTGATAGTCCTGGGCTTGCTGTTTAAATTTTCCCTCTTCCCCTACCCATCCCAGTCTACCTCTGTTCCTTTTGGCTGCCAGAGGACAGTATGGGGTGAGGGTGGAGGGGATGCTTTGTTGCCGGTTAGATTTAAGAAAAACAGTAAAAGCCAATGTGAGAGCAAGGGCCCCTGAGTCTGTATGTTTGGGCTGGAATCCACTGGGCCTTTGCAGACAAGAGATAGCCCAGCATTTTATTTAGCGCCTTAGCTTTACAAAGAGTTTTTCCATTCAGTAATAAAATAGGCAGGCAAGACATTTCTATATCCATTTACAACTGTGGATACGGAAACTTTTTCAAGGAAATTGTCTTCCCAGGCCTTCCCATTCTGGTTCCAGGTCTTTTTCCAATACCTTGCAGCTGCATCCCATGCAGAACAAGGTTAAGAAATGCCATTCTGGGAAATTAAGGCTGCAGAGTGAAATCACAATGGCTTAGAGCAGTAAGTCATAAGTCATTGTGATTGGGATATGGCTGTCCTTGCACATGTTCTGGGAAGCAGCCCTCACAAATGTAGCCAATGTAGGACAAGCAGTAATCTGGGAAATTGTAATGTAAGATCACATAATGGCAGTGGCTTTTGAATGATAAGGTAACTGATAAGGACTATTAAGAAAGGAACACAGGAGACTAAAAATCTGAAAGATTTCCTCTAACACTGCCCAAAAAGAGTGTGATCTGATTTTAGATGAATTGTACTGGTTCTTTGGACTAAAATATCCCTCCAGCAGAGAAAGGCAATTCATCAAGCAACCAGAGCTAGAAAGTAATTCTCTGAAAGAACATCCGGCTGCCCTGGCTCGTGGTCTTTGCTTACCCAGAAGAGAATCTGCAATTTGGCCATCTGAGTGCTGTTGACCAGCATGGGTTCTTTTAGTGATGATCCTGCTGGGAGATAATATGGGATATTGGTTTATCAATCACTCTCTGGTGAGTTCAGATTCACAATTTAATCTCTTGTTGCCTGATCATCTCTGCTGGAACTGATACAGATCCTGAACCTGCTCAGATGTTAAACAGCTTTTGGGCTTTGGGTTTTCAATTGGGTCCAGCTATACTTAGGAGGCCCTCATTTGAAGAAAACAGAACCTTTCTCATTAAAAGGCCTTGGGAGCTAATAGGAACCATAATCTTGTTTTGTCCAGAAACCCAGCATGTCCATCTAGTTCTAAAGCTCCAAAGAACAGAAGTTTAAAAGAGCATAGGTGTGTGTTTGAGCAAGAATCTTGCAAAAGCATTCCTAAGTGTAGCCTCAGTGTGAGGATCTCAAACTTACTCGGGTTAGTACGCTCAAATAGAGATGGAGTGTGGTTACTACTAGCCTACTACAAGGTTAGGTGCTTTGGAGGGTCCTCTGGGCCTAGGTTATTTTGAAGTTTAGAAGAAGAAGGCTCACATGGGTAGTCTGAAGGGGCAGAGCAGCATCTCAGGAGGCAACCTGGTGGTATAGCTTGCTTTTGGGCAAAAACTGGTCAAGTCCTGGGGCACATGGAGGGGATGTGAGCCCGGGGGAGAAGAAAGGGAGGTTCTCATTGGATTGGAGGCTGGGAAGGTAGTTGGTGATGATGCCAGTCAGATTTGGTTCCTGGGTTCTCTTCAGAGATCCTTCCCATGGTCCACTCACCTAGCTTTGATAGTGTCCCTTCTCCATTATGGGAAGTTACCTGAGATAGGATGGGTTAGGGAAGCAGATACCTAACTAGTGGATGTAACACTCTCACATCCCATCATGCAGAAGTCATAAAGTGGATGCAGGATCTGACTTACTGGGGCTCAGCAATCCAGACAGATGGGGAAGCAGCAGAAGCTGAATTGCCTGGCTGCTAAGGCAGCACATTACACAGTATCCTGCTGGCATAGCAGGGTTTGGTGAACACAGGTATAGTGAGGGGAGGGAGTGTCTCACTTGGTGGCTGGAATTGGGGTAAAGTAGGTGACACCTAAGTCAGAGGGTGTCTGTGTACGGGTTCCATGCTATATATCAGAATTACATGAGATAATATATAATACAATCTTTATACTACATCTGATAAGTGCTTAACAATGACAACCACTACCATCATCATCATCATCAGCAGCAGCATCTTGCATAATACTTTATACCCATGTCCATGTAACATTCAGAAAGTCTAATAGTTGGTTATAGAAATGATAGTAAATTGTACTACAATTGAACTCAGTCCAGTGTTGGTCCATGGTAGAGCCTGGGCCCTCAGTGGCTTCTTAGAGCTGGAAGAGCCCATGAGGACCAAATATCATAAACTCAAGATCAGAGCCAGGCAGGTATCATGCATATGGTAATCAAGATAATATAGAACATTAGGGAAGGTTGGAGGCTGGGGGGACCTGGAGAGCATATACCACATCAAAGGGCAGTGGCTCCTCAACTCTAGCTGATAGTTGCCATGTGAAGATGCGGGCCCAGGGATTATAGCTCTTCTGATTATTTTAGAAAGATAGAAATCTAGATTTTAAGGTAAAATTTTACAGTTTAAAAAATATTACAGACCAAACAAAACATATGTGTAGGCTGAATGGGACTCGTTAGCTGTCAGTCTGTGACACTCTTCTCTGAAGCAGAAATGCCCTTGAAGGCCCTCCTACCCTGGGGTCATCCAGCTAAAACTTCATGGGATGATCTGATTGTTCTTTGTAAGTCTTACCTTTCTGGCAGTATTATAAGTCACCAAAGTCACCCAGCAGGGCTGGGTCAATAGGGCTGTAACTGTAGCTACTTGCTATTGCTTACCTGCTGTTTTAACAGTAATTGGATTGGACACAGATTCTTGCCCTCCACCCAACATCATTCAGCCCCCAGGTCTAAACTCACATTTGAGCAATTGGGGGAGTTAATGTTGCTCTTGTTTACATCCTTGATGCTGAAGCAAGGCCTTGTAAAACCTACAGAAAACGGGAGTTAATGTTAAGCAGGAAACCCTGGGCAGTCCTAACATGTAAATGCAGGATGGACCAGCTACATGGATATGCAACCTGTGCAGCTGCACGTACCTCATACTTGGTGTAATGTGCTCTCTTACTGTCTTGAAATTCTTAATAATCTTTGAACGAGGGGGTCTGTATTCTCATTTTGTACCAGGCTCTACAAATTATGTAATTGTCCTGCATCAATGTGATCAGAGTTGAAATGAAATCATGTAAGTAGGATTTTTTAGAACCTCCTACAACTTGATTAGTTTGTGCTTTTGTGTGAGCTTAGGTAAAGCCCATGGAAGCCAGGGAACGGAAAAATGTTTTCCTGGCCATTATAAAAGATGGGGATGTTCTCCCCTGCTTTGTGTTGAGTGGAGAAAGTGGGAAAGGGTCCATTTCCTGTGATGTGACCCCTTCCCAGGGCTTTTCTTCCTTGTCTCAGGTGCTGGATCAACATTAGCTATTAGGCAAAGGAGACACAGGCAGGCATGGAATCACTTGTGGGGGTGGCTATTGCGCTGGAATTAGAGGAATCTGGAGACTAGATGACATCCCAGGGGGAAGAGAGCCAGGAGACTCAGATTTTTTTCCTGATCATTTTCAGGTCAGCAAAACCCTAGAGTAGCTGAGGAATGGGTATGTGCTGGGCATTAGCACAATTTTACTGATGCATTTTAGTTGCCTCTACAAAATCAAAACACAGAGCGCCGAAAAGCTACTAAAATATCCTTTTAGCCTCTGCAAGAGATTCACTGGTGCTGGAGTCATGATTAATTCCATTTCTATTGCTGCCTTATTCATTATACATATGGTCTGCTGCAGAGATACCAATTGTGGGATTTTGGGTACAGTAGGAAAATCCAATAGAGCAAGCCTTAAAAATGAGGGCTTCATCTTCATGCTTTGGCTTTGGCCTTTTAGCAAAGAATTTAGTGACTGCAGCTACCGAACTTGTTCTTAGTGAGAGGGGAAGCAGAACTTGAGAGAATCTGTTGTGTTAATGCCCTCCCTAAATCACAAATAGTTGCAGATCAAGAATTTGCTCTGCAAACTAGGCAAACTAGTTAGGATGGCCAGCTAATGATGACTAGAACAACCCATCAATCTGAGGCTGAATCAATAAAAACAAGTATTTCTTTTGGATAATCACCCATCCCTTCCCTAAACTCAAACACTCACATTTTTGAGACTATCATTACATTAACTGTACAGATGAATTTGGGAAAGAGTTGACATCTTTATTGTGGCAAATTCTCCTACCTAGGAACATATGATGTTTCTCAGCAGATTCAATTTTTACTTTTACGTCCTTTAGTGAAAACTTATGGTCCTTTTTATTTAGTCCTGCATATTTCTTATTAAATTTGTCTCTGAATATTTAATATTTTCAATGGTATTTTGAAAGTAATCTTTTTTCATTATATTTTCTAACTAGTTAATTAGTTCTTACTGAGATATTTAAAAGCTATTTTTATATATTTATTTTGTAATTACTACTGAACTCTTATTAGTTATTATATTTTTATTTTTTTGCTCAATAATCACGTAATATGCAATATGTGGCATAAATGCTGCAAGAATTTCTTCAGTGTCAGTGGCAGAAACCACTAATAGATTATGTCATCTTTCCCCATCAAGGCTGGATGCAGTAAATCCTTCTCAATCTACATTCTGTTGGGAGACGATTTTCCATGAGTCTGTTATGTTTCTACACATATTCTGAATGAGGCACTCACTGCCCATTGTGCTAAATTATCTTTTCAAAATTGTTTGTGTTGGGGCTTAGAAATAGATACCCCCAAATATGGCACTTTGACATGCTGAACTAAAGAAGCAGCCTCTATTCCCTGGGGAATTCTCCTTATTCCATGTCTTGTCTCTCAGTCCTCCACCTCTTCCAAAGTACAGGATGAGGCTCTAGTTCCCTTATCTACCTAGAAACTGGACCCCAAAGAGGAACACAATTGCCTTCTATCTCTTCCCTGAAGTTTCATTAGCCAGAGAAGATTAAAACTCATATCACAGAGGAGGAGACTGAAAATCAAGTACCACACCTAGACCCCGGGCAAACTTTGTCTCAAAATATTGTCTATTCTAAGGTTCCATTCAGTTCCCCAAAAGAATTATGTATTGCCTGAGCACTGGGACCATTCATTACTTCTAAAAATAATTTACTGCATATTTTCCCATCTCACTTTCCCCTATAAGAAATGGTATATAAGCATCTGTACCCCCATTGGGTTATTGGGTAATCATTCTCTTTTAAGTCCCCTGTACTATGCATGTTAAAATAAACTTATATGCCCCTTCTCCCCATTAATCTGCCTTTTGCCAGTTCATTTTCAGCAAACTTTCAGAAGGTGAAGAGAGAAGTTTTTCCTTGGCCCCTACATTTGTATATCAAATAGCCTTAGAAGATAGAAATAGTGTTGCCCTCATGAGTGAAGGGAAGGCATGCTAGTAAGGATGAAAGATTCAAGTTTCTTGAGCTCAGGATTCTTCTGTAACATATCTCATTGTATGTGCTTGTGTCCTCTGTCGCTCTTCACATCAAGTGGTAGGAATTGGGGTTCAGGGAACTGGTGCAAAAATACGGATACTCTGGCTACTTCTGTTGACGTGAGTAATCAATGGTCCCTTATCTCTGACCCAGGAATCTTGTGTCTTCTATCAGTATCCATGAAACCATGTTAGGGAAACTTGTTAGCTTACAAGTAGGGCACAGTCTCAGACCCTCTCATTTTGTTACAGTTTGGGTGATGAGGATGGGATGCTAATAGAAACATGACTTTCTGGAAAAGGAAAGGTGAGTGCCTCCTGGGTTTACTAATGGTGCCGGGGTAAGGTCCACAGAGTTGGTAGTGGACATGTTCACTAAATTGTATGGTCAACTGAACAATAAATTGTCTTCCGTTTTATGGTCTATTAGTGAGAGGCATTGGAGAGGTGGTTGCAGAATGAGTATAAGGAAATAAATTAAAGACAGACACCTAAATGGTGCCCTGGTTGTTGTTAATTCTCCCCCAGACAAAAGGACTTTCTCACCAGTCCAGTGGTCAGCCTCAATTTTAAAAGCTACTGCTGATATTTTTTTCTGAGTGGAAATAAGTTTCCACTCCATCCAGACAATAGTTGCAGAGATGCATACCTGGACTGAGCATAAAAGGAGAAAACTTTGTGAATGTGATGGGCAGAAATCATTAAAACTTTGGCTGGCTACTTGGGAGACAGGGTGGATGTGTTAAGGAAGAATGGCAATAGCTGAGACTTTGGTGGCTCCACCTCTTCTGTGATTTATTATGTCAAATTTACGTCCATTGGAGACAAGAGTAGAGCTCTCTCAGGTGTTTTTTTTGTGTGTGTGTTTGTTGTTGTTCTTTTTTCTTCAGAAAGTTCTGACTACTATAAGGGAGATTTGAGCTTTGGCCCTCTTGGAGAGATTCCCTGATCTGAGAAAGACAAACTTCCTTGGGAAATCATGGTTGAGACATTGACTAGTATCTGGGCTCTAACTGTTATGGATTGGGTTTACAATGCTAATGAAAGTGACTCACTAGAGAATGAGAAACTGAACCAAAGAAATTGAGACAGATTCTTACGACTGGCTCTACCACTCTGGAAAATCCCCTTAGCTCTTTTGATGAAATTGGGCCAGATCTTAATGGATATTATCTTGATAATAATGTAGCACAAGGATCGGTAAACTTTTTCTATAAAGAGCCAGATAGTAATTATTTTAGGCTTTTTGGGCCATACTGTCTCTGTTGCAACTACAACTTTGCCACTGTAGTATAAAAGCAGCCACAGCATTATGTAAATGAATGGATATAGCTTTGTTCCAATAAAACCTTATTTACAAAAGCAGGGAGCAGGCTGGATTTCATCTATAAGCTGTAGTTTACTGACCCCTGGCAATAACAGATGCCTTGGATTAAGGTGGCATCATCAATGAAGGTTGCTGCTGTGTAAGCTAAGCCTGAGTCAGCAAGAGGATGCAAATCCCCATGGTTCCAACCAAAAAGCAATGTGAAAAAAATGCTGCTCAGTGAAGGGGTTCTCAAGATTGACATAGATGGTATTGGCCATGAGGATCTTCTGCCTAATACAGAGTATTAGTTGGGCAGAAAACATTGGGAGTTCATTTGGTTGAGCTGCGAGCTACTGCCATGATGCTTAAAATCAAATGTAAATGAAAACCTCATTTAATACATGGAGCCACTCCATCCCTCCATACTCCCTGATCCCCACTCTCTATCTACCCTGACTTCAGCTACTTTAAGGAGAAGGATGAATAAAGGTGGGATGAGGTATTTCTGTCTTCAAGGAAGATTAAAGATGATACATACTCATCTGCATATGCTGGGGAATTTTAGGAAGAAGAAGGATTTAAATTTTTCTGACTTTGTTGGATATGAGTACCTAAGTCACTATCCTACTCAGACCTGTGGGAGGACAAGGCACCCAGATTCAGCTATTGTGTCTATTACACAGAGTGATGGCACTTGGCATATTGTCTTGGATGTGTCAACACTTTCTTTTTCATACCACTGACATCTAAGGATTAAGACTGGTTCCTGTTAACACTCAAGGTCTCCAACATATGTTAGTAGTATTCTCCCAGGTGTACCTAAAGTCTCCTGCCATTTATTACTAGGGGGTGGACTAGAATTTAGTGAGTGTGCCTCTACCCTTTCATGTCCACCACTATCACTATATAGATGATGTCCTGTTGGTTGATGCTACAGACTGAACTGTGTCCCCTCAAAATTCATGTGTTGAAGCCCTGACTCCTAAAGTGACTGTATTTGGAGATAGAGCCTTTAAAGAGGTAATTAAGGTCTGGGTGTTGTGGCTCATGCCTGTAGTCCCAGCACTTTGGGAGGCCGAGGGCGTGCATCATCTGAGGTCAGGAGTTCAAGATCAGCCTTGCCAACATGGTGAGAACCTGTCTTTACTAAAAATACAAGCATTAGCCGAGCATGGTGGCTGGTGCCTGTAATCCCAGCTGCTTAGGAGGCTGAGGCAAGAGAATCACTTGAACCCAGGAGGCGGAAGTTGCAGTGAGCCGAGATCACGCCACTGCACTCCAGCCTGGGGGACAGAGTGAGACTCTGTCTCCAAAAAAAAAAAAAAAAAAAAAAGAGGTAATTGAGATTAAATAAAATCGTAAATGTGGGGCCCTAATTCAATATGACTGGCATCCATATAAGAAGAGGAAGAAGAAGAGACACCAGAGGTGTGCGTGCACAGAAAAAAAGCCATTGAGGACAGAGTGAAAAGGTGGTCATCTGCAAAGGCCTAGGGGTCTTAGGAGAAACCAAACCTGCTGACATCTTGATCTTGGACTTCCAGCCTTCAGAACTGTGAGGAATGAATTTCTGCTGTTTAACCCTCCTGATCTGTGGCATTTTGTTATTTCAGCCCTAGCAGACTAACACAGCTGGCAAGTCAGAAGCCTCAGACTCCAAGACCCTGACTGCAGTGCTATCACACCTCTGTCAGCAGAGTTGGATAATGAATCTTGGAAAAATCAGAGGTCTTCTCACAAAATAAGGATCCTGTGAAGGAGAGTTATCAAGGAAAAGCTGCAATCTCTTCAGACCTCTATCATCAAAAAGGAGGCCCAGTGCATTATTGCACTGAGAAGTTCTCTGTAGGGGTGATCATAAGGGACCTTCAAATGTTTGAGGAAACAACATCAGTAGATAATGTAGCCCTCAGACAACTGCACTGTTTCTCTGCAGTAAAGCTACCCTTGGTCACTCGGGAGCTTCCTAGAGATTGAGTAATTATTTGGGCACACCTTGCAGACAGTTATCTTTATCATGGGAGTCATCCAATAGAAAAGGCGGTATAAAACCTGTCCCTGATGTTAGCTAAAGTGATTAGTTACACTATCTTTGTCCTGGAAAGCATTCAGATTAGCCTTAACTTTTTAGCCAGGGTTGTTATGGTTGACAGAATTGCCTTAGGCTTTTTTTCTGTGGGCCAATGCAGAGGCTGTGCAATCACTAGTCCATCCTGCTATGTCTCGATCAATAGCTTGGGCCAATTTGAAAGGTCAATACAAAAACTTAAGGAGAAAGCCACCTGGATCTCTAAGGTAACCCTGATAGCTTACAGGATTTGTTCAGCTGGGTCTGGGACTCTTTGGGGTACAGTTGAGGTCAGTACTGCAGGTTGGCTCCATCCTGTTACTTGAAGTCCTGTTGATACTGGACTAATTACATGCTGTATGAGACAGATTGAAAAGATTTGGTTTCAGCCTCACCTCATCTGATTAATTGAAGTGGTCAACAGTGGGAGATTCATGGGAAGATTCTCCAGAAGCTAAGATGCTATAGAAATGAGGGGTGAGTATTGTTCTGAGATAATCCTTCACAAGTCTCTTGCATATCTGCATATCTCATGAGCAAAGCACTCACTGTTGCTCTTTGTTTTAGACTATTTTTCTAAGATCCAATGTCTCTTTCCAAGAGAAGGACAGGTTTGCTTACAGTCTGGGAAAATAGAGAAGATAGTGTCCAGAGCAAACGGCATGCTGAAATTCATTCTAAAAGATTTGGATTTCCTAAGCTCAGGGTTCTTCTTGTGCAGCGCATCTGTTGTGTGTGCGGCAGTCACCTGGCACTCTTCATGTCACCTTGTGGGAATTGAGGCTTGGAGAACTAGTGTAAAAATGGTGACACTGTGGCTACTCTTGCTGTGAGTGCTAGATGATCCTTTATCCCTGACCTAGGAATCTCATGCGTTCTACTAGCATCCATAAAACTTTGGCAGGCTAACTTTTTAACTTACAAGAAGGATAAATTCTCAGGCACTATTCAGTTTTTAACACACTCCAAGTAGCCACTCCTAATCAGTTGGATGAGATGAAACCAATTTTCTGTCCTCGGCCCAGAGAATGTAAAGTGGGCAGTGGGCATGTGATAGGTAAGAAAAGGCCAGAACAAGCAGGACTAGCAGTTCAGCAAGGTGGGGAGGGTGGGAGTGAGGGGTAGGGAAGGGATGGTAGGGTGGTGGGGGAAAGAAGAGCATAGGCCGGGTGCAGTAGCTCACATCTGTAACCCCAGCACTTTGGGAGGCCAAGGTGGGTGTATCACTTGAAGTCAGGAGTTAAAGACCAGCCTGGCCAACATGGTGAAACCCTGTCTCTACCAAAAAATACAAAAATTAGCCGGGTGTGGTGATGTACGCCTGTAGTCCCAGCTACTTGGGAGGCTGAGGCGAGAGAATCGCTTGAACCTGGGAGGCAGAAGTTGCAGTGAGCCAAGATGGCGCCACTGCACTCCAGCCTGAGTGATAGATTGAAACTCCATCTCAAAAAAAAAAAAAAAAAGCATAGGGCCATGGTCATGCCAGGAGGGCCTATAAAAGATCACTTTGTCTCTAGGCATGTCACAGAAAGTTTTTCACTTAATATGAAACAGAATTTAGACCTGACTTCTTCCTGCTTTATTTACTAAAAGTAGTTTTATTTGACCTGTCTTGCTAGGGATAGGCCAGGTTGCTATGAGGGGATTTAGAAAAACTTGTCATCACCTTCTAGTTCCTATTTTTGTGTCCCTTTGCTTTCCCAGATGCCCCTTTTCCTTAATAAAAACTTATTTATATGGAAGAAACCATTAGTGACCAATTACATCCTAGTGTTGATTCAAATTATTGGTGTGTTAGGGAACATTCTTTGGACCGTAGCTATATTTTTGGAAGGAATGGCTCTTCCACATAGAAGACATTCACGGCATTTTCAAGCAGGAAGGGATATTTGGAAGGATTTCCTGGTGCCCTTACATTGTACTGTGTAGGCAGCAACTCTGCTTCATAGATCTGACTGGCAGCAGTGCTGATGGTTGGCTCTCTGGCGCCCCTTCCCCACTAGCAACAATCCTTGGTCTACTAAAATAAAGTTGCACTAACATAAAACTGTAAAGAAAATAAATCTAGTTACATATCATCTTTTGGTGTCTTTTGCAAATCTTCACCAGCTGTAATACCTCAGATCTTAATTTTCATGCTAGGGGCTTTTTTTTTTCAGAAACTTGGAGAAATCTGAAGGAAGAGAGAATTTTTAAGCATTCTCATCCTAATTAAGTTGGCCTATTTTTTTTTAAGAAATGGGAATGATTATCTCAGAGATTAATTAAGATCGTTAAAGGTGGTGGCAGACCAGAACCTAAATACTCCCATAAATTTTTCTCTCCTGGTCTAGAATGAACATATCATGAGCAAAAGGGCAGAGGTTATTAAAGTGAATGAGGTCATTGCCTTTTACAGGTTGATGGTGCCCTTTCACTCTGCAGCAGCAGGTAAGAGAGAGGAGGAGAAATCTTCATCACCTTTACATTTGGATCATATAATGCATTCCCTAATGTATTATGAAATATCATCCTGATGAATTCGTCTTAAACATGATACTTATCAGAGTAATGAACAGAATGCCTAGAAGTCCAGGACTGCTCCTGTTAGTTACATCAGAAACCACTCAGAGAAAGTAGTTATCATCCAATGCCTCATTTCAAAGAATTTAATGGCTCTGAAAGTTGTGGGGAAGAATAGTTCACACCTTAAGAAATGCCTCTGAAACTACTGTATTTTTATTTTCAATTAGGGAGAAAAATATCTTGTCCACTGGTCCTTAAAAGGTCTCAAACCTTTGGGCTTGAAGTGATGGAACCTGGAACAATTCAAGAATTGGATCTTTCTAGCTAAATGAGACCCTTAGATCATACATAACCTGGGACAGACTTGTAAGGATTCAGTTCCCTCTCTTGTCTCCTGCCCTGGGAGAAACATTTCAGAAAGGGCTTTGCTCCTCTACACTGAGTGGATGGAAGGAGACATGCTCCAACAGGGAGGGCCATCTCTCTCTGGCATTTTTTAAAAATTTTTAATTTTTGTTGGTACATAGTAGATGTATATGTTTGTGGGGTACATGAGATATTTTGATATAGGCATGCAATGTGTGATAATCATATCAGGCAAGGTAAATGAGTATGTATCTCCTCAAGCATTTATCCTTTCTTTCTGTTACAAGCAATCCAATTATACCATTTTAGTTATTTTAAAATGTACAATTAAGTTATTATTGACTGTAGTCAACCTGTTGTTCCATCAAATACTAGGCCTTACTCTTTCTAACATTTTTTTTGTAGCCATTAACCATCCCCACTCTCCCACCATCCCACTACTTCACTACCCATTCCAGCCTCTGGTAACTTTCCTTCTACTCTCTATCTCTTTGAGGTCAATTGTCTTAATTTTTAGCTTTCACAAATAAATAGAACATGAGAAGTTTATCTTTCTCTGCCTGGCCTATTTACTTAACATAATGATCTCCGGTTCCATCCATGTCATTGCAAATCAAGATCTCAAGATATTGAAGATATCTCTTCAATACATTAATTTCCTTTCTTTGGGGTGTATACCCAGCAGTGGGATTGATGGATTGTATGGTAGCTCTATTTTTAATGTTTTGAGGAACCTCCAAACTGTTCTCAATAATTGTTGTACTAATTTACATTTCCACCAACAGTGTACAATGGTTTCCTTTTCTCCACCTCCTCACTAGCATTTGTTATTGCCTGTTGTTTGGATAAAAGCCATTTTAACTGGGGGAGATGATCTCATTGCAGTTTTAATTTGCATTTCTCTGCCAGTTATATGTCTTCTTTTGAGAAATGACTATTCAGTTGTGCAGAAGCATTTTTGTTTGTTTGTTTTTGTTTTTGTTTGAGATGGAGTCTCACTCTGTCGCCCAGACTAGAGTGCAGTGGCGAGATCTTGGCTCACTGCAACCTCTGCCTCCCATGTTCAAGCGATTCCTGCCTCAGCCTCCTGAGTAGCTGGGATTATAGGCACATGCCACTAATGCCCGGCTAATTTTTGTATTTCCTTTTTTTCTTTTATTATTATTATGTTACTTTAAGTTTTAGGGTACATGTGCACAATGTGCAGATTAGTTACATATGTATACATGTGCCATGCTGGTGTGCTGCACCCATTAACTCGTCATTTAGCATTAGGTATAACTCCTAATGCTATCCCTCCCCCCACCCCCACCCCACAACAGTCCCCAGAGTGTGATGTTCCCCTTCCTGTGTCCATGTGTTCTCATTGTTCAATTCCCACCTATGAGTGAGAACATGCGGTGTTTGGTTTTTTGTCCTTGCGATAGTTTAATGAGAATGATGATTTCCAATTTCATCCATGTCCCTACAAAGGACATGAACTCATCATTTTTTATGGCTGCATAGTATTCCATGGTGTATATGTGCCACATTTTCTTAATCCAGTCTATCATTGTTGGACATTTGTGTTGGTTCCAAGTCTTTGCTATTGTGAATAGTGCCGCAATAAACATACGTGTGCATGTGTCTTTATAGCAGCATGATTTATAGTCCTTTGGGTATATACCCAGTAATGGGATGGCTGGGTCAAATGGTATTTCTAGTTCTAGATCCTTGAGGAATCGCCACACTGACTTCCACAATGGTTGAACTAGTTTACAGTCCCACCAACAGTGTAAAAGTGTTCCTATTTCTCCACATCCTCTCCAGCACCTGTTGTTTCCTGACTTTTTAATGATTGACATTCTAACTGGTGTGAGATGGTATCTCATTGCGGTTTTGATTTGCATTTCTCTGATGGCCAGTTGATGATGAGCATTTTTTCACATGTCTTTTGGCTGCATAAATGTCTTCTTTTGAGAAGTGTCTGTTCATATCCTTCGCCCACTTTTTGATGGGATTGTTTGTTTTTTTCTTGTAAATTTGTTTGAGTTCATTGTAGATTCTGGATATTAGCCCTTTGTCAGATGAGTAGGTTGCGAAAATTTTCTCCCATTTTGTAGGTTGCCTGTTCACTCTGATGGTAGTTTCTTTTGCTGTGCAGAAGCTGTTTTGTTTAATGAGATCCCATTTGTCAATTTTGGCTTTTGTTGCCATTGCTTTTGGTGTTTTAGACATGAAGTCCTTGCCCATGCCTATGTCCTGAATGGTAATGCCTAGGTTTTCTTCTAGGGTTTTTATGGTTGTAGGTCTAACGTTTAAGTCTTTAATCCATCTTGAATTAATTTTTGTATAAGGTGTAAGGAAGGGATCCAGTTTCAGCTTTCTACATATGGCTAGCCAGTTTTCCCAGCACCATTTATTAAATAGGGAATCCTTTCCCCATTGCTTGTTTTTCTCAGGTTTGTCAAAGATCAGATAGTTGTAGATATGTGGTATTATTTCTGAGGGCTCTGTTCTGTTCCATTGATCTATATCTCTGTTTTGGTACCAGTACCATGCTGTTTTGGTTACTGTAGCCTTGTAGTATAGTTTGAAGTCAGGTAGCATGATGCCTCCAGCTTTGTTCTTTTGGCTTAGGATTGACTTGGCAATGCGGGCTCTTTTTTGGTTCCATATGAACTTTAAAGTAGTTTTTTCCAATTCTGTGAAGAAAGTCATTGGTAGCTTGATGGGGATGGCATTGAATCTATAAATTACCTTGGGCAGTGTGGCCATTTTCACGATATTGATTCTTCCTACCCATGAGCATGGAATGTTCTTCCATTTCTTTGTATCCTCTTTTATTTCATTGAGCAGTGGTTTGCAGTTCTCCTTGAAGAGATCCTTCATGTCCCTTGTAAGTTGGATTCCTAGGTATTTTATTCTCTTTGAAGCAATTGTGAATGGGAGTTCACTCATGATTTGGCTCTCTGTTTGTCTGTTATTGGTGTATAGGAATGCTTGTGATTTTTGTACATTGATTTTGTATCCTGAGACTTTGCTGAAGTTGCTTATCAGCTTAAGGAGATTTTGGGCTGAGACAATGGGGTTTTCTCGATATACAATCATGTCGTCTGCAAACAGGGACAATTTGACTTCCTCTTTTCCTAATTGAATACCCTTTATTTCCTTCTCCTGCCTGATTGCCCTGGCCAGAACTTCCAACACTATGTTGAATAGGAGTGGTGAGAGAGGGCATCCCTGTCTTGTGCCAGTTTTCAAAGGGAATGCTTCCAGTTTTTGCCCATTCAGTATGATATTGGCTGTGGGTTTGTCATAGATAGCTCTTATGTTTTTGAGATACGTCCCATCAATACCTAATTTATTGAGAGTTTTTAGCATGAAGCGTTGTTGAATTTTGTCAAAGGCCTTTTCTGCATCTATTGAGATAATCATGTGGTTTTTGTCTTTTGTTCTGTTTATATGCTGGATTACATTTATTGATTTGCGTATATTGAACCAGCCTTGCATCCCAGGGATGAAGCCCACTTGATCATGGTGGATAAGCTTTTTGATGTGCTGCTGGATTCGTTTTGCCAGTATTTTATTGAGGATTTTTGCATCAATGTTCATCAAGGATATTGGTCTAAAATTCTCTTTTTTGGTTGTGTCTCTGCCCGGCTTTGGTATCAGGATGATGCTGGCCTCATAAAATGAGTTAGGGAGGATTCCCTCTTTTTCTGTTGATTGGAATAGTTTCAGAAGGAATGGTACCAGTTCCTCCTTGTACCTCTGGTAGAATTCGGCTGTGAATCCATCTGGTCCTGGACTCTTTTTGGTTGGTAAGCTATTGATTATTGCCACAATTTCAGATCCTGTTATTGGTCTATTCAGAGATTCAACTTCTTCCTGGTTTAGTCTTGGGAGGGTGTATGTGTCGAGGAATTTATCCATTTCTTCTAGATTTTCTGGTTTATTTGCGTAGAGGTGTTTGTAGTATTCTCTGATGGTAGTTTGTATTTCTGTGGTATCAGTGTTGATATCCCCTTTATCATTTTTTATTGCATGTATTTGATTCTTGTCTCTCTTTTTCTTTATTAGTCTTGCTAGCAGTCTATCAATTTTGTTGATCCTTTCAAAAAACCAGCTCCTGGATTCATTAATTTTTTGAAGGGTTTTTTGCATCTCTATTTCCTTCAGTTCTGCTCTGATTTTAGTTATTTCTTGCCTTCTGCTAGCTTTTGAATGTGTTTTCTCTTGCTTTTCTAGTTCTTTTAATTGTGATGTTAGGGTATCAATTTTGGATCTTTCCTGCTTTCTCTTGTGGGCATTTAGTGCTATAAATTTCCCTCTACACACTACTTTGAATGTGTCCCAGAGATTCTGGTATGTTGTGTCTTTATTCTCGTTGGTTTCAAAGAACATCTTTATTTCTGCCTTTATTTTGTTATGTACCCAGTAGTCATTCAGGAGCAGGTTGTTCAGTTTCCACGTAGTTGAGCGGTTTTGAGTGAGTTTCTTAATCCTGAGTTCTAGTTTGATTGCACTGTGGTCTGAGAGACAGTTTGTTATAATTTCTGTTCTTTTACATTTGCTGAGTAGAGCTTTACTTCCAACTATGTGGTCAATTTTGGAATAGCTGTGGTGTGGTGCTGAAAAAAATGTATATTCTGTTGATTTGGGGTGGAGAGTTCTGTAGATGTCTATTAGGTCCTCATGGTGCAGAGCTGAGTTCAATTCCTGGGTATCCTTGTTAACTTTCTGTCTCGTTGATCTGTCTAATGTTGACAGTGGGGTGTTAAAGTCTGTCATTATTATTGTGTGGGAGTCTAAGTCTCTTTGTAGGTCACTCAGGACTTGCTTTATGCATCTGGGTGCTCCTGTATTGGGTGCATATATATTTAGGATAGTTAGCTCTTCTTGTTGAATTGATCCCTTTACCGTTATGTAATGGCCTTCTTTGTGTCTTTTGATCTTTGTTGATTTAAAGTCTGTTTTATCAGAGACTAGGATTGCAACCCCTGCCTTTTTTTGTTTTCCATTTGCTTGGTAGATCTTCCTCCATCCTTTTATTTTGAGCCTATGTGTGTGTCTGCATGTGAGATGGGTTTCCTGAATACAGCACACTGATGGGTCTTGACTCTTTATCCAGTTTGCCAGTCTGTGTCTTTTAATTGGAGCATTTAGTCCATTTACATTTAAAGTTAATATTGTTATGTGTGAATTTGATCCTGTCATTATGATGTTAGCTGGTTATTTTGCTTGTTAGTTGATGCAGTTTTTTCCTAGTCTCGATGGTCTTTACATTTTGGCATGATTTTGCAGCGGCTGGTACTGGTTGTTCCTTTCCATGTTCAGCGCTTCCTTCAGGAGCTCGTTTAGGGCAGGCCTGGTGGTGACAAAATCTCTCAGCATTTGCTTGTCTGTAAAGTATTTTATTTCTCCTTCACTTATGAAGCTTAGTTTGGCTGGATATGAAATTCTGGGTTGAAAATTCTTTTCTTTAAGAATGTTGAATATTGGCCCCCACTCTCTTCTAGCTTGTAGAGTTTCTGCTGAGAGATCAGCTGTTAGTGTGATGGGCTTCCCTTTGTGGATAACCCAACCTTTCTCTCTGGCTGCCCTTAACATTTTTTCCTTCATTTCAACTTTGGTGAATCTGACAATTATGTGTCTTGGAGTTGCTCTTCTCAAGGAGTATCTTTGTGGCGTTCTCTGTATTTCCTGAATCTGAATGTTGGCCTGCCTTGCTAGATTGGGGAAGTTCTCCTGGATAATATCCTGGAGAGTGTTTTCCAACTTGGTTCCATTCTCCCCATCACTTTCAGGTACACCAATCAGACGTAGATTTGGTCTTTTCACATAGTCCCATACTTCTTGGAGGCTTTATTCATTTCTTTTGATTCTTTTTTCTCTAAACTTTCCTTCTCGCTTCATTTCATTCATATCATCTTCCATCACTGATACCCTTTCTTCCAGTTGATCGCATCGGCTCCTGAGGCTTCTGCATTCTTCACGTAGTTCTCGAGCCTTGGCTTTCAGCTCCATCAGCTCCTTTAAGCACTTCTCTGTATTGGTTATTCAGTTATACATTCGTCTAAATTTTTTTCAAAGTTTTAAGCTTCTTTGCCTTTGGTTTGAATTTCCTCCTGTAGCTCGGAGTAGTTTGATCGTCTGAAGCCTTCTTCTCTCAACTTGTCAAAGTCATGCTCCATCCAGCTTTGTTCCGTTGCTGGTGGGGAACTGCGTTCCTTTGGAGGAGGAGAGACACTCTGCTTTTTAGAGTTTCCAGTTTTTCTGTTCTGTTTTTCCCCCATCTTTGTGGTTTTATCTACTTTTGGTCTTTGATGATGGTGATGTACAGATGGGTTTTTGGTGTGGATGTCCTTTCTGTTTGTTAGTTTTCCTTCTAACAGACAGGGCCCTCAGCTGCAGGTCTGTTGGAGTTTGCTAGAGGTCCACTCCAGATCCTGTTTGCCTGGGTATCAGCAGCGGTGGCTGCAGAACAGCACATTTTTGTGAACTGCGAATGCTGCTGTCTGATCGTTCCTCTGGAAGTTTTGTCTCAGAGGAGTACCTGGCCTTGTGAGGTGTCAGTCTGCCCCTACTGGGGGGTGCCTCCCAGTTAGGCTGCTCGCGGGTCAGGGGTCAGGGACCCACTTGAGGAGGCAGTCTGTCCATTCTTAGATCTCCAGCTGCGTGCTGGGAGGATCACTGCTCTCTTCAAAGCTCAGATGGAAATGCAGAAATCACCCATCTTCTGCGTCACTCACGCTGGGAACTGTAGACTGGAGCTGTTCCTATTTGGCCATCTTGGCTGTCCTCTGAATTTTTGTATTTCTAGTAGAGACAGGGTTTCACCATGTTGATCAGGCTGGTCTCGAACTCCTGACCTCGTGATCCACCCGCCTTTGCCTCCCAACGTGTTGGGATTACAGGCGTGAGCCACTGCGCCTGGCCATGAAGAAGCATATTAACTTGATGTGATCTCATTTGTCCACTTTTGCTTTGGTTGTCTGTGCTTGTGGGGTATCACTCAATAAATTTTTGCCCAGATAAATGTCCTGGAGAGTTTCCCCGATGTTTTCTTGTAGTAGTTTCATAGTTTATGGTCTTAGATTTAAGTCTTTATTCCAATTTGATTTAATTTTTGTATATGGCAAGAGGTAGAGGTTAAATTTCATTTTTCTGAATATGGATATCCAGTTTTCCCAGCACCATTTATTGAAGAGACTATCCTTTCCCCAATGTATGTTCTTGGCACCTTTGTCAAAAATGAGTATGCAGATGAATGGATTTGTTTCTGGATTCTTTATCTGTTCCATTGGTCTATGTGTTTGTTTTATGTCAGTACCATATTATTTTTGTTACTATAGCTCTGGACAATAATTTGAATTATAATGTGATTCATCTAGTTTTGTTCTTTTTGCTCAGGATAGGTTTGGCTATTCTGGGTCTTTGTGGTTTCATATAAATTTTAGGACTGCTTTTTTCTATTTCTCTGAAGAATGCCATTGGTGTTTTGGTAGGGATTGCATTGTATCTGTAGATTGCTTTGGGTAGTATGGACATTTTAACAATACTCATTTTAACAATATTGAATATAAACAATTTTAACAATATTGATTCTTCCAATTATGAACATGGAATATCTTTCAGTTTTTGGTGTTCTCTTCAATTATTTTCATCAATGTTTTATAGCTTTCAATGTAGAGTTCTTTCACTTCTTTGGGTAAGTTAATTCCTAGGTATTCGTAGCTTTGTAAATTGGATTACTTTCTTGATTTCTTTGTAGATCGTTCACTGTTGGCAATAGAAATGCTGCTGATTTTTTTATGTTGATTTTGTATCCTGTAACTTCACTGAATTTGTTTATCAGTTTTTTTTTGTTTCCTGTTTTTTTTTTTTTTTTGATGGAGTCTTGCTCTGTTGCCCAGGCTGGAGTGCATTGGTACTATCATGGCTCATTGCAACCTCTGCCTCCCAGGTTCAAGTGATTCTCCTGCCTCAGCCTTCCAAGTAGCTGGGACTGCAGGCATGCACCACCATGCCTGGCTAATTTTTTTTTTTTTTTGTATTTTTAGTACAAACAGGGTTTCACCATGTTGACCAGGCTGTTCTCGAACTCCTGACCTCAGGTGATCCTCCTGCCTTGGCCTCCCAAAGTACTGGGATTACAGGCATGAGCCACTACACCTGACCTGAATTTGCTTATCAGTTCTAATAGTTTGTCTTTTGTTTGTTTGTAGAGTCTAGGTTTTTCCAAATATAAGACCATATCATCTGCAAACAGGTATCATTTGACTTCTTCCTTTTCAATTTGGAGGCCCTTTATATCTTTCTCTTCTCTGATTGCTCTAGCTAGGACTTCCAGTACTATGTTGAATAACAGTGGTGACAGTGGCATCCTTGTTGTGTTCCAGGCCTTAGGGGAAAGACTTTCAGTTTTTCCCCATTCAGAATGATACTAGTTGTATATGGTTTTTATTATGTTGAGGTATGTTCCTTCTATTCCCAGTTTTTTGAAGGTTTTTATTAAAAAGGGATGTTGAATTTTATCAAATGCTTTTTCAACATCAATTGGAATGATCATATGGTTTTTGTCCTTCAGTCTGTTGATATGACATATTATGTCGATTGATTTGCATATGTTGAATTATCCTTGCATCCAAGAATGAATCCCACATGGTGTTGTTGAGTTGGTTTTCTAGTGTTTTGTTGAGGATTTTTGCATCAATATTCATCAGGAATATTGGCCTGTAGTTTTGTTTTTTTTGATGTGTTTTTGTCTGGATTTGGTATCAGGGTAATACTGGCCTTGTAGAAGAGTTTGGAAGTATTCCCACCTCTATATTTTGGAATAGTTTGAGTAGGACTGGTATTAGTTCTTCTTTAAAAGTTTGGTAGAATTTGGCAGTGAAGCTATTGGGTCTTGGATTTTTCTTTGCTGGGAGACTTTTTTATTATGCTTTGATCTCATTACTTGTTATTGGTCTGTTTGGGTTTGGATTTCTTTATGGTTCAATCTTGGTATGTTGTATGTGTCTAGGGATTTGTTCATTTCTTCTAGATTTTCCAATTTATTGGCATATAGTTGCTCCTAGTAGCCAATAATGATCCTTTGAATTTCTACAGTATTGGTGCATCTCTGATTTTATTTATTTGGGTGTTCTCTCTCTTTTTTCTTAGTCTGGCTAAAGTTTTGTGAATTTTGTTTATCTTTTAAAAAAATAACTTTTTGTTTCATTAATCTTTTGCATTGTTTTCTTCATTTCAGTTTCACTTATTTCTGCTCTGATCTTTATTATTTCTTTTCATCTATTAATTTTGGTTTTGATTTTCTCTTATTAATTTTGACCTTGCTTTTCTAGTTCTTTAAGATGCATTGTTAGGTTATTTATTTGAAGTTTTTCTTCTTTTTTGATGAAGGCATTTACAGATATAAACTTCCTTCTTAGGCTTTCTTTTGCTGTATCCCATAAGTTTTGGTATGTTGTGTTTCCATTATAATTTGTTGCAAGAAATTTTGTAATCTCCTTCTTAATTTCTTCATCGACCCACTGGTCATTCAGGAGCATATTGTTTAATTTCCATGTGTTTGTATAGTTTCCAAAATTCCTCTTATTGATTTCTAGTTTTATTCCATTGTGGTCAGAGAAAGATGCTTGATATATTTCAATTTTTTGAATGTTTTAAGACTTGTTTTGTGACATAATATATGATCTATCCTTGAGAATGATCCATGTACTGAGCAGAAGATTGTGTATTCTACAGCTATTGGATAAAATGTTCTGTAATTATCTATCAGGTCCATACTGCAGATTATGTCTGAGGTTTCTTTGCTGATTTTTCCATCTGGAAGATCTGTCCAGTGCTTAAAGTGGGGTGTTGAAGTCTCCAGCTATTATTGTATTGGGGTCCATTTCTCTCTTTATCTCTAATAATATGTGCTTTATATATACGGGTGCTCCAGTATTGGGTGCATATATATTTACAATTGTTATATATTCTTGCTGAATTGATCCTTTTATCTTTATATAATGACCTTCTTTGTCTCTTCTTACAGTTTTTATCTTGAAATCTATTTTGTCTAAGTATAGCTACTCCTGCTTTTTTTTGGTTTACATTTTCGGGGAATATCTTTTCCCATCCCTTTATTTTCAGTCTATGTGTGTTTTTATAGGTGAAGTGGTGTTTTTTGTAGGCAGCAGATCATTGCGTCTTTTTATTTAAAATCCATTCAGCCATTCTATGTCTTTTCATTGAAGAGTTTAGTTGATTTACATTCAATTTTGATATTGATAAGTAAGAACTTACCCCTGCCATTTTCTTATTTGGTTTCTGGTCTTCTCTTCCTCCTTTCCTTCTTTCCAGTCTTCTTTTTAGTGAAGGTGATTTTCTCTGGTGGTATAATTTATTGATTTTCATTTTTTGTGTATCTGTTGTATGTTTTTTGATTTGAGGTTATCATGAGGCTTGCAAGTAATATGCTATAACCCATTACTTTGAACTGATGACAACTTAACACTGATTGCATAAACAAATAAACCCTAATAAAAACTCTATAGTTTAACTTTGTTCCCCCACTTTTTAGATTCTCATTTCTATCTATATTATATTTTATTGTACTGTCTATGTCTCAAAAGGTGTTGTAGTTATTATTTTTGATTGGTTCATCATTTAGTCTTTTTACTTAAGAGTAGTATACACACCATAATTACAGTGTTATAATATTATGTGTTTTTCTGTGTACTTATCATTACCAGTGAGTTTTGTACCTTAAGATAATTTCTTATTGCTCAGTAACAACCTTTTCTTTCTGATTGAAAAACTCCTTTAGAGTTTCTTGTAGGGCAGCTCTGGTGTTGATAAAATCCCTCAGCTTTTGTTTGTCTGGAAAATTCTATTTCTCCTTCACAACTGAAGAATAATTTTGGCCAGATATACTCTTCTAGGAAAAAAGTTTTTTTCCTTCAGCACTTTAAATATGTTATGCTACTCTCTCCTGGCCTGTAAGGTTTCCACTGAAAAGTCTACTGCCAGATGTATTGGAGCTTTATTGTATGTCATTTGATTCTTTTCTTTTGCTGCTTTTAGAATCCTTTTAAAAAATCCTTGACCTTCATTAGTTTGATTATTAAATGTCTTGAGGTAGCTTTCTTTGGATTAAATCTGGTTGGTGTTCTATAACCTTGTTGTACTTGGATATTGATATCTTTCCCCAGGTTTGGGAAATTCCTCGTTATTATCTCCTTGACTAAATTTCTGCCCATATGTCTTTCTCTACCTCCTCTTTAAGGCCAATACATCTTAGATTTGTTTGTTTGAGCTATCTTCTAGATCTTGTAGGCATACTTCACTGTTTTTTATTCTGTTTTCTTTCGGCTCCTCTGACTGTGTATTTTCAAATAGGCATCTTCAAGCTCACTAATTCTTTCTTCTGCTTGATCAGTTCTGCTAGTAAGAGATTCTGATGCATTCTTCCATATGTCAATTTCATTTTTTTCAGCTCCAGAATTTCTTCTTGATTTTAACAAATTATTTCAATCTCTTTGTTAAATTTATCTGATAGAATTCTAAATTTCTTCTCTGTGTTATATGGAATGTATTTGAGTTTCCTCAAAACAGTTATTTTGAATTATATGTCTGAAAGGTCATATATCTCTGCTTCTCTGGGATTGGTCCCTAGTGCCTTATGTAGTTTATTTGGTGTTGTCATGTTTCCCTGGATGGTCTTGATGCTTATGGATAGTTGGTGTCTGGGCTTGAAGAGTTAGGTATTTATTGTAGTCTTTGCAATCTGGGCTTATTTGTACCTGTCCTCCTTGGGAAGGCTTTCCAGGTATTCAAAAGGACTTGGATGTTGTGATCAAAGTCATATCTACGTTAGGGGGCACCCCAAACCCAATAATGCCGTGGTTCTTTCAGACTTGTAGAGGTACTGCGTTGGTGGTCTTGGATAAGACCTGGAAGAATTCTCTAAAACACAGTTTCTCTCTCTGTATTGAGCCACCTGGAGCTGGGGGTGGGGTGACACAAGCACCCATGTGGCCACCACAACTGGGACTGCACTGGGTCAGACCTGAAGCCAGCACAGCATTGGGTCTCACCCAAAGCCTGCTATAACTGCTACCTGGCTACCTCCTATGTTTGCTCAAGGACCTAGGGCTCTACAATCATCAGGTGGTGAACCCAGCCAGGCTTATGTCCTTCCTTTCAAGGCAGCAAGTTCCCCCAGGCAGGTCCAGAGATGCTGTCCAGGAGTCAGGGACTAGAGTAAACAACCTTAGAGATCAGCCTTAGATATTCTGCTGTAGGTGACCTGGAGCTGAAACCATGAGACAAAATTCTTCCCACTCTTCCTCCCCTTACCACAGGAAGAGGAACCTCTCCTATGGTAACTACCACCATAGACCCATAGAGAGGTACTGCCCGTCTACCACCAATGTTCATTTAAAGCCCAAGGGCTTTTCAGTCAGCTTGTGGTGAATGCTGCTTGGCCAGGGACTCACCGTTCAGGGCAGTGACCTCCCTGCTGGCCCAGTGCAAGTCCAGAAATGCTGTCTAAGAGCCAAGGTCTGGAATGAGGGACCCCAAGAGCCCCACTTGGTACTCTCCCCTACTGTGGCTGAGCTGGTACCAGAGGTGTAAGACAAAGTCCTTTTCAGTTTTCTATCTGCTTTTCTCAAGAAGAAGGAGTGTCTCATCATAGCCACCACAGCTGGGCATGTGCTGTATCTCATCTGAAGAATATCTCAGAGTCTCACCCAAGATCCACAGCATGTACTACCTGGGTATTGCTGCTGGTTTTTCAGGGCCCATGGGCTTTTAGTCATCAGGTGATTAACTCTGCCAGGACTGGGTCTTTGCCTTCAAGGCAGTGGGCTCCCTTCTGGCCAGGATGCATCTAGATATGTCATCCAGGAGCTAGGGCCTGGAATGGAGACCTCATGACTCTGCCCAGTGCCTTATCCTGCTGTGGCTGAGCTGGTATCCAAGATGCAAGACAAAGTCTTCTTTACTCTTCCCTCTCCTCTCCTCAAGTGGAAGGAAGGAGTCACTTTTGTTGCGTCAAGCTGCACTGTCTGGGGTCAGGGGAGAGGTGGCACAAATACTACCTTAGTCATCCTGGCCGGTGTCTCACTAGGTTCTGTGCCCCCCACATCCACTGGCTCTGAGCTCAGCACAGCACCAGGACTGGCTTAGGAATTATAGTCCTAGTGGTCTAGTCTGCCTTTCAAATTTATTTAGAACCCCAGAGAACTAAAAGCCCAGGGTGGTGAGGCTTGCTGAAAATCAAGTTCCAACTGCTGGATGGGTGATTCTCCTCTGGCTACGGATGGTCTAAATGCTCCCTCTGTGGGTGGGCATTGGCTTAGTTTAGCCCAGTTTTGCTTTCTGCTGTGATAGGGCAGAACTGAATTCAATGCAGGCTCCCATGATCACTGCATTCTCCCTCCCCAAAGCACACAGATTCTCTACACCAGGCGGCTGCCGCCAGGGTAAAGGGGAGGGGTAATATTCGTAATTCAAGACTGTTTCTCCTACCTGCTTCAGTGCCTCTTTCAGAGAAGTTGAAACCAGGTGCTGTGATTGCTCACTTGATTTTTGGTTCTTACGGAGGTATTTTTTTGGTGTAGATAGTTGTTACATTTGGTGTTCCTGGGAGGGTGGTGGGGGTATAATCAGTGAAGGCTTCTATTTGGCCATATTGCTTTACCCATTTTTCCTGGCATTCTTGATGTGCTTGGATCACTTGGGTATGGTGTTGTACCCCTTGCTTACTAACAGAACCAGTTTTGTTCAGGTATCCAGCTGTTGGGTGCTGGGTCTCTCCTTGGTCCTAGGAGGTAAATCTCTGTTAGCACAAATCAACCATGTTAATTATATTCTCCTTGTCAGTGATTATTTTAGGAATAAACACAAGATGGAATTCAGGCAAATGAGACAGAAGTGAAGTCTTTGTCAGCGAGTGTGCTTCTGGGAATGTTTTCTGTACTTAAAAAGAGACACAGAAAAAGATGTTCTCTCTAGGCCTTTGGGTGTTATGTGAGAATGAGGTGCTTGGAGCTGCTGCAGCTATCTTGTCACCATGAAAATTCAAGCCTGAAGACAAAGGACAACATGCTGAGGATGGCAGAGCCAGAAGGTAGATGGAAAGAACCTGGGTCCTGGATGAAAGGACTGAGCCACTGAATTATGTTGAATATGCTTCAGTTCCAAACTTCATATTTTGTGAAATCAGTGCCCTTTTTGTTTAAGCCTTTTTGAGTTGTGTCTTGAATTACATGCAGCTGAAAGGATTCCAAAGTGGTGACATACAGTCACCATCCTTACCTCCCTTTTCCCAATTTTCTTACCTTGCCTTTCTATATTCTTTTCTTTCTTTCTTTCTTTCATTCTTTCTTTCTTTCTTTCTTTCTTTCTTTCTTTCTTTCTTTCTTTCTTTCTTTCTTTCTTTTCTTTCTTTCTTTCTTTCTTTCTTTCTTTCTTTCCTTCTTTCTTTCCTTCCTTTCCTTCCTTCCTTCCTTCCTTCCTTCCTTCCTTCCTTCCTTCCTTCCTTCATTCTTTCTTTTTCTTTGTCTTACTCTGTCACCCAGGCTGGAGTGCAGTGGCACCGTCTTGGCTCACTGCAACCTCTGCCTCCTGGGTCCAAGTGATTCTCCTGCCTCAGCCTCCCAAGTAGCTGAGACTACAGGAGCCCACCACCAAGCCTGGCTAATTATTTTTGCATTTTTAGTAGAGATGGTGTTTTTCCATGTTGGCCAGGCTGGTCTTGAACTCCCAACTTCAAGTGATCTTCCCACTTCAGCCTCCCAAAGTGCTAGGATTACAGGAGTAAGTCACTGTGCCCAGCCTTTGAAGACTTATTTCTTCATAGATATTCATAGATAGTTGGCACTTGCAAGCTCAAGCATCCATCTGGATCCCACAATGGTGTTTCCCTCTGAGGATATGTATAGGACAGGAATTCTTCAAACCTTCTTTGAATCCTCCTAGATGGCTTGCAAAGGAACACCTTTCAAGTGGCAAACTGATAAATGCCACTTCCACACTCTTCCTTTAGAGTGCAGAGAGGCATTCATGACATTTCAGAGGAATGTCAAGGACCCAGGCTCTTTGGCAGAGTGCTTTATGATGGTCCATTTTGACTTGCCTACCTGACTGGCCCTCTGATCAGGGCATAGTGTCTCACACTGCAGGATTCTTCTCTGGGCTAATACTGCTTGCCTGGGAGAGGGGTGTTAGGTCACTGAACATATGGGCAGACCTCAAGAAATGTTATTTCCTAGAACCTTTTACTTTTTCTTCCTCAAACTAGAAAAACAGGAAAATAAATCCCCCACATATTCCTGAATTTCTTTTCTTCCCTAGTCCTCACATCTCTAAATATATCAAACATGATAATTTTATGAGCAACCAAGTTATACATAATACATTTTATGTTCTTAAATGTATCAAGTGATTTTAGATCTGCAAAGGATGCTATAAAACAAGAACAGACAGTGCCCAATTTGTAAATTAATTTGGAAGTATAACTTTTTTTAAAAAGTGGGTTTCTTGAACTCAGAATGCTTTTTCTCATAGAAACAATGATGGTTGAGCTCCAAGTGTGGACCACAACTGCCCACATAATCCATAATGTTCTGTAGCCTTGTCATTAGCTAATCACACTAATAGATGCTTGCTGAGCATATACTATGTTTGAGACTCATTAATCTAGTCTTTATATGTGTTGTCTCAGTGATTTAATTTTCACAACAGCTCTATGTCAAAGGCAACCAAATCTCAGACAGGTTATGTAACTTGCCTAAGGACACACAGCATGTATATGGCAAAATTAGACCCTGTGGTCTCTCCTGCCCCAGAGTTGGCTGTTTTCGCATTCACCCTGTCCTCCTGATGGGTTTCAATCACGATCTGCATTCACATTTTTATGAAAAAATACATTCCAAATTCCATTTGCAATGCCAAAAGCACATCTCTCAGCCCTGGCAGCTAAAGTCCCCATTTGACCTTCCAATTTTTGTTTTCTCCTAAATAGCCTAAGAAAAGGCGGAGGGTAAGAGAGTGAGAGTAAGAGCAGCGAGCAAGTGTGCGAGCAAGAGAGAGTGCACGTGCGACAGAGAGAATGAATCAGTGTGATATGTTGGCCTGGCATGAACCCCATACTGTTGTTTTCCAGACAGCCTGTGTCCATCTCTTTCAAATTCATTGGCTCCCCAACTCCCATTGGGTAGCTGAGCTGGAAATGCACATACTACTCATTACATTTCTTCTGCTTTTACCACCTGTTTATGGTTCAGCCACTGACACAGCCTTGATAAAAGGGCTTGGTGATTGTTCAAATCCCAACTTGGAGCAGAACTTAACTTTGTAAATTTTCAATAAAATGTGACTTTAAAACAAACATGATGAACTTTCTGATTTTGCCCCCCATTTCTCCCCAGTTGGCATCTCACCAGGAAAGGGCCATCATAACCTTCTTTATGCCTCATCTCACCTACTTCACTCAGCCCTCATCTCCTGTTTCTAGACTAGCCACCCTTTTGCCATTGGATTATTTTGCCCTTGGTTATTATTAATATTACATGAAGGATTCATAATTTAGTTTATGAAATATTTTGGACCTGGATTTCTGCTTCTTTTCCTTCCATTTTCTGGATTTTCCCAAATTTACTCATCTCTGATGCTTCTACCCAAGGGGAAAAAGAAGTCAGGGGGAAGGCAAAATACAATGCCTTAACCAAGGGAAGTTGTTGCAACTGATTAGCTAAGGGAGGTGTTTCCATTCTCCACGGACATCTGCCACTTTCTCCTCTCATTTTCACAGATAATTGGGAATTGGCCTTATAAAGTGGAAATGACATGAACAACAAAATAGAAAAACATTCTCAACATACTCGGCACTGAAAATATGTACAATCTAATGAATGCTTGGCTAAGACATTATCCAGGATTTTTAGGAAGGCATGATTTAAAATCATCACCAACATGAGTGAAAAGTGTTCCCTTTGGGAGCTGAGCATCCATGGTCTCCGAAGACCTTCACTGCCATTAGTTGATTAATTAATTCATTAACACCTCGTAGAGCACAGGATATTGACTCCATATGGCACTGAGCAGGCAGTTTGATTTCTTTAGAAAATTTCTCTTATATGAAAGCACAGAAATAGTAAATAATTAAGCTCCAAGCTGCCTCGTTGTGATCTTTTATTGATCAAGGCAGAGATTTGAGAGGAGGAAGGCTTCAGGCGCTCGCTCTAACCTGACTCTATTTGCCCCATGATGACATGTTACTGTGAGACGCTTGTTCTTATTATAAAGCCTTTAAGGAAGAAAATAAGCCCACAATATGTTTATGGCTTGCGTTACTTCTGTCCGAGGTTAATTGCCTCACTCTTGAAGACAGCATTTTCTGGTGGACTCCCACGAGGCCGAGGGAAGTGATATGACGAGTGTGCTGCTTGCTGCCTTCTGAGTCCTGGCTTCATTAAGCTGGATCTTAATGCCTTTTTTTCCCCTAATAAAGCTATTAGAACAATGACTTATGATTGTGTGGCTCAGTGAGACCTCCAGGGAATGAAGGAGGCGGCGTGAGCAGAAGGGCTTGAGCATGGATCAATGACAGAGGAGGTGGTCTCAGCTTTTCTGCCGAATGGGATTTTGCTGTTTCCCTCTCAAGGTGCCACGTTGCTCCCAACTCCCATGCCTGCTCACCACCCAGCCAACTGTCTGCCTCCCCCCAGATCTCCAGGTGGATCCAGGTGGGAAGGAGAGCCATTGAGATGGGACCAACAGCTGTCCCAGTTCCCAAACCTCTCCCCATCTCGTTCTGCTCCATCCAGTTCTCTTCACTTCTATGCGTTCTTTTAGCCACTACCCTCTTTCTCTTTTCAGCAAAACTTCTTGAAGGAATTGTCTACACCCGCTATCTCTACATGCCCACCTCCCAGGCACCTCCCAATCTGGGATTTCCTGCTTCCCTTGTAGCTGCCCCTTGGTGACAAAACTCATCTCACTCCTCTCGGGGTCAAATCTAATGGACATTCATGTGATTCATCTTCTGCCAGGAGGCTTTGGAAATTGTCCACAACTCCCTTCTTGATATCTCCTCCTTTGGCTTTTCTGGCAACTCTTGATGGTGTTTTTCCACTTACTCCTGGGGGACAGTTGGGAGGATGCAATGCTTATATTCCCCTTTGAGAAAGGACTTCCCATCTAGTTGAGGCTTCTTTAGGATTTCCTCAATCTTTGGGCCAAGGTCTTGCTCTTCTCAAGCAGCCCCATCCAATGACTAAACAATGCAGTGGTAGAAGGGCACAGTCATTTCTCTCCAATATGGATTCCTCTAACGGGAGTGTCTGCTCCGGAGTTCCCCATTGGGTGATGGAGACGTTGTCATGCCTGCATCATGGTCTGACCACTCCCCCTGCCCAATCCTCCTGTCTTTTTCCTTTCACAGGTGTTGCTTCCCAGTAAACCTTTTGCTCTCCTGTCTCAGTGTCTGTTTCCTGGGGAACTCAAATGACACATTCCTTATACTCCTTTGTTGCTGTTACTTTTTGCAAGTGTCTTAAATGATGGTGTTTCAAAGGCTTTGGTCTAGGTGCCCTTTTCTTTTCACCTTACCTTTTGTTCTTGGGTCATCACCTTATTTTCCTACCTGTCATTCACTCTTTGTCACAATGGTGACTTCCAAATCTCTCTCTCAGATCGTGTCTCTCCCCAGTCTTCGATCTGTGTGTCTCTACTTTGCTGAGCTCTCCACTTGGATGTCTTGCAAGCACCTCAACCTTCACATATGCAAAACAGAAGTAATCATCCCAAGCCTTTGTTGCTTGACTAAAAAAATGATCCTCCCACATTTTCTGCTAAGGGAGTGACACCTAACTGTGAATTAAATCTCTGTGCCTGAAACCTTGGTCCTGTTCTTGATTCCTCTGTTGCCCTGTCGCCCACAGTCAACCCCCAGATCCAGATCCCTCCAGATCTTTCATGTGACTACTGTCTCCATCCTTGCTGGAGCTGCCTTTGTTTTGACCTGGATCACGGCAACTGCCTTCTGACTAGTCTTTCTGCTTCTAATCCCACCCCACTCAGTCCATTCTTGAACCCATTGTTAGAGTGATTTTAAAATATAAATCTGCTAACCTTTCCCTGATCTTTCAAACAGTTCGTGTGACCTGATTCGTCCAGAAAGCCAGACAAGAATCTGAGACTGGGGTTAACAGTTGTCACTGGACTGCAAGGCTAAAGGGGCACACTGTAACACATGCCCACTTGGGCTCCAGCACCTGTCTGTCTGCGAGCTCCCCCTTCCCTCAGGGGTTTGAGCAGCGGAGAGACTGAACAGGCGAGCCACACACCTGTTGCACATCCTGTGAGGGGAATCAGGGAACTCTCCCATTCACCTGGACCACCAGTGTCAGCATCACCTGTGAGCTCATTAGAAATGCAAATTCTTAGACCCCAGCCTAGACCTACTGAATGAGGAGCTCTGGGGCCCAGCAATCTGTTTAACAACCTCTCCATGATGCATGCTGAAGTGTATCAGTAGCTTAAGAAGTTATCCACATCTCAAATTCCATCTTTTGTACTCCAGCACTCTCCTGTCCTTCTGCTTGGAACACACTGAGTAACTTGCCTACTCACTAAGGGGCTTCCTTTGCTGGCCCCTGATTTGTCTTAAAAAATCAGTGCAAGTGTCATCTCCTCCAGGAAGCCTTCCCTGACACTTACCTAGCTGAGCTAGGCACTTCTCCTGTCATAGTTCCCTATGCTTCACTCCATCACAGCCCTTATCTCACTGTGTTATAATTGCCTTTTTACCAGGCTGCATCTCCTGCTGGACTGTAAGCTTGTTCAGAAGAGAGATTGTCTTTCATCTCTGACTCTCCAGGGCCTGGCTCACTGCCAGACCCAGAGAAGGGGCACAGTAATGATGTCCTGATGGAATAATATTAAGTACCCACCTTTGCTGGAGTTGCTGGGCTACGGTGGCACTATCAGCTGCCTGCAGCAGGTGTATTTAGCCTCCTCCCACAGCTTCCAGATGCCTCTGGACAGCTACCCTAAAGTAACGGGGCTAGAGTTTGATCTCACTCTGCCTGTTTCATCTTAGCCCTGGGGAGCTAGATGCTGGCATGTGCTAATTGGATGACGGTATTGAGTCCAACTGGATTTGTAAATGTGTGCATAGGCAGTGAACAGAACACATTTCAAACAGAATCATCTTGGAAATGCTTTGATTCTCTCAGATAAGCATTATGACCCTACACTCCTGGGAACCTGGCATCAGTCTGCCATGCTGTTATTGGTAAGACCCTGCCTTGGATATCAGTTCTGCTGGGGAGGGAGCAGTGGCTGCTGCTGCTGCTGCTGCTGCTGCTATATCTTCCCAGACTCTTTAACCCTGAAAGGCCTTAATTTGTCCATCTTCACAGTGGGCATCATTCAGATTAGTCACGTGCTATGCCAAGTGCTCCAGGCATAAGTCTTTCTGAATGAATCTGACTTGAAAGCACAGAGCATTAGGTATGCCGCTTGAAATGCAGCAAAACCAGATGGAGAAAGCTGAGAGGAAACGCTGGTCTTTTTAGGCAGTCTGGGAGCCCAAGGAAGGGCTATTCAGGTTGCAGGTGCTGGTGAAAAAAAAATGGAGTGGAGAAAGGTTACTTCCTAGTCTGAGAAGAGTGATGCTTCTCCTTTTCCATCTCATCTTGGCAGCTCCTGCCACTTCCAGTAGGCCAGCATGCCTCGTCAAGAAGAGGTTTAGACGACAGACTGGAAAAGTTTGAGCTTGCTGACGAGACTGGAAAGGTTTGAGCTCACTGGAGCAGGTTTGCTTTCCTGGTGTGCTCACCTCAATCCCTTGTGAGGCCAGGTTCCTACACTGCACTAGTCAAAGGGACAGCTTTCTCCCATAAGTCACCCCTCAGACCAAGTGCACCACTTTAAGGCAGTCAGTGGTCCTTAATCTATTTTGGAGGATCAGGAACTCAATTTTAAGAATCTGAGAAAATGATGGTAATTCTCCCTGGAAAAAGGAACAGTTCTTCAGAGGTACACATTTTTTGGTCTCCTTTCAGGTGGTCTGTGGAATCCTGAGGTTTATCCATTAACCCATTGGAACATATAGGCTTCTGATAAGGAATCCCTGCTGTAGTTGCCTCTAGTCTTTTCTGCACCATAGGCTCCTTCTCCATTGGCCTTCCTCCTTAAGCCCCAGGCAGAATCACTCCCGTCTCAGAGCTTACACGGCATGTGGCCCTTGCTGCAAAGCAAAGCATAAAAGGTCACATGGCCTCAGTCTCCAGAATTAGGCTGGCCTGGGTTGCTGCCTGGTGTTCCTATCCTGGCTTTCCCACTTATTCACTGTGTGACCTTGTGGACTGATAGATTAACCATGCTGAGCCTCAGTTTCCTTGCTGATTAAGTGAGTATGATCATGCAGAATCTGCATTATTGTGAGAATTTAATGAGACTTTGCATGTTAGGGCCATCCATGTGACCAGGCAGGCAGCAGTAAAAGGGGAGTAGTCTTGACCTCAGCATCCCCATTCTGCTTATGAGCCTGAATTTTCCCCAAAGTTGGAAAGCTGGTCACCCAGCCTAGGACCTGATGGGTATGGATTAAGTGAGATAAGTGGATTAAGTGGAAAAGTGTAGCAGGTGTAGAAGCCCTGGCTTTGGAGCCAGAAATGGGTTCATAACTATCTTCTGACTTTGGGCAGACTTTATCTCTCGAGGCCTCAGTTTCCTTAAATGAAATGAAATGGGACATTGACACCTATTTTGTAAGACTTTTGTGCAGACCAGATTAACAATAAAAAATATTTAACACATGGAAGATGCTGAAGAAGTGGAAGCTATAGCCATGACTGTTAACTGTGGAAGGCTGAACAAATGTGAATTCTGAAAATCCCATTCAGGGTGTCATTGTTCATTTTGGGGTTAGGATTAAGCCTAGCCCTAGACATAGAGGTCTGGGAACATGCCCAATTTAAGGCTGTAAGTTGAAACTGCTTAAATTCAAATCCTGGCTGTACCACTAACTAGCTGGGTGACCTTGGGGGAAGTTAATTAACCTCTCTGAGCTCCAACTTCTTTATCTGTGAAATGGAGATAATAATACCACCTACTGCATAGAGTTGCTTTATTGTGACGATCAAGTGGGAGAATGTATATAACACATTTAGTGCAATGTTTGGCACATAGCAAGTGCTCAATAAATGGTAGCTTTATTACTATTATTGTCTGAGGGAAGGCAAATGAGGAGGTCCATACCCCAAAGCCCTACCTTAGGCTGCAGTGCTCCCCAGGTAGCAGAAGTCAGCCTTAGCCTCTTAAGGAATTATTTTGTTTTGCTTTTGTTTTACAGCCAAGGCTGGACAATTCAATGGCAGGCTGCAGGTGACCTGGTCTGAGCTAAGGCAGGGGAAAGGCCAGGGCCCCACAGACTCCGGGGGCCATGGAGACCCTGTATAGTGCAGGACAGCATGCTGTTTGGAGTTTGCTCTGTTGGAGATTTTCTGTGCACGTTTCCTGGACAACTTATTCTTCTCTTCCCTGGTCCCTGGAGCCCCTGCCGACTGAGGTTTCCAGGAGTAGGCCTGTCCTCTCTTAGGTAAGGAAAGGCCATTTCAGGATACCTGAGGGCAGAGGCTATCTGGGTCTAGGGCTCTATGCAGCCCAGCTCCTCCAAGAGAGCCCCCAGGCCCAGCAAGGCTGCTGGGCTTTGTTCATATTCATCCTCACTTGGAGCTGCACCTTTTCTCCAGGCTGTGCGGGAATGTGCATCACCATGGAAACGCTGGAGGTGAAATCACTCAAGTGTTGGCAAGCGCAGTTTCTCTCTGGAGCTTGGAAAAATGGAGAGCAGGAGAGCAGGCTCATGGTGTCACAGAAAGGAAAGATGCCCTTAAAACAACCCAAATGTTCTCAATTTCACTTGGGGCCTTTCCCTTTAAATAAAAGCTGAACAATAAATGAAAGAGAAATGTTTTCAGTCTCTAGATCGGCTACCCCAGAGAGTCCGCTTGGAATGGACATGTCGATCCTTTCTGGCTTTCCTAATCTGCTACATCTTGTAGACTGGATAACGCATCCTGTCTGGAAAGAAATGGGGTGACATCTCAGAGTTGATATTTTAAATAGATGAAGCTGAAGCTCAGAAGTGCAGACCTTTGTGCCTGTTGGACATTTCTGGTCCTTGGGCTGATTTTTGGGCCCAGGACACATTTTCTAAATGAGAATCTGACAGGCTCCTGATGGCTACAGTCGGCAAGGATGTATTTGCTCACCTGAGGGGTTCCAAGATAAGCTGTGCCCATACCTGTTCACAGACCGCACCACCCACAGGCTTTTAAGGGCTCTACGCCAGCTCCTAGAAATGCTTTTGGCAGTGAAGGACCACATAGCTCTGGCTGCCTGGGGCAGGGAGGGAAGGCAGGGTCTAGGCAGAGTGTGAGTGTGCCGGTGGTGGTTGGCCACTGGAACAGCTTGAGGGAAACTTTGGTTAGCTGGGGGACCTGTGCATGCCCGTAGCTTGGTGAGGGCCATCGGTGTGGACCACCTGATAATTCTAGCTCAGTCTCAGAGTTACATGATTCTTTCTTGTTTTATTTTCCTCCGTTGGATAATTCTTCCTCTCCTTCCATCAAGGGCAATTTTGAACACATTGTGTAAAGGCTTGGCTTCATTCATTTACTCATTCATTCAACAAATATTCATTAAGGGCTGTCATGTGTCAGTGACCTTACGGTAAGGTCTGAGTTACAGTCTTCTTGGAAATAGTCATGGGCCAGGAAGTTAGAATAGATATATCACAGATAAAGAATTTTTTTTTTTTTTTTTTTGCAAAAGACCAGTGCTTTCAGCAAATGACTCTATTTTAACAGTTGTAAATTTTCTGTTTTTATCAGGGACTTTGATTACTATGTCAAAGGATGTTAAGACAAATAGGCAGACAGACAAACAGATAGAAACACCATTGGCCTTGAAACTATAGACAGTGCTTTACTTTGCTAGGTGAAAACAGGCAGGTCAATCCAAATGCCATTGAACTTACTGCATTCTGCGCGATTAAGGTTGCCCTTTAACCTCCCAGTGCTTTAGTTTTTCTCCATATTAAACTTTAGCCAGAACAATTAGAATACTCCACGTGTCAGAGATCCTAACATGGGAAGAGGTAAGGTTTGGAGATGCTGGCATGTGGGGCCAGTGACACCTCTCCTGGTATCTGACTTAAGGGGTGTCATTTACACAGATTGTGGGTAGTGGCTTCTGGAGTTGGTCAGGCAGCTTTGAAGGTTGGGGTTTGGAGTCAGGTGGGAACTAAGCCATCATACATGTTTGGGTTTACTATAGCAGCAAGCAGTACCTTAACAAACACACTGTGAGCCCTGAGTTTTTCCTACCAGGATCTGCTTGGGATCAGGAACTCACTTTTGGTCCAATCAGTTGTGGCAAAGGATTCCTGTAGAGAAAACCATGGTTATCTCTGCTCAGGAAATGGTGTAAGGCTTCTCTCAGTAGGGGCTTCAGTGGGGAAATTTTTCTTGGAAGGGGATTATGAGTATGGCAGTTATTTTGAATTACTGTCTAATGTTGCTAGGTAAAAAAAACCCAAACGAGCTTCTATATAACATAAATCTGCCTTCTAGTAACTTCCCGTCTTATTCCCAGATCTTCTGTTTGTAGCAGTAGTTTATCTCATTCTCTGTTGTCATGTTTCCAGGGGTTCCCTTTTCTAAGCTGCTCCCCAGTTGTGACCTTATTCCTTTATGGAATAAGGTCTTGAAGCATGGGGTTTGGAGTCACAGACATTAGCTCAAATTCAACTATATCTCCACACACTGGTCTTGTGATCGTGAACACATCATTTCTCTGAATCTCAAACTCTTCACCTGTAAAATGGAGATGTATGCACTTTACAGGACTGTTGCATGTAATGAAATCCTGTGCCTGAAGTGCCCAACATTGTGCTCTGTAGAGTAGGTTCCCACTCAGCAGCAGCTGTGATTTCTGTTGGGTTTGATGTTGTGATCTCAGACCCTTCAACCAAACTGGTTAGGGGCTCTGAATATATTGAGGTTGGTTCAAATGCAGTGGCACTTGGATCTGAGCAGAGTTTTGTAGCTGGTATTCAACTGATGTCAGCTCAGGGCACCACTGCTTCTTGTGCTGTGGGTTCAGTACTCATGCTCCTTCCCACTGGTTAGCAGGCCTGTCAAGTCACTGGTCATTTCATGGCACTTGTTCTTGATGGGACCTTTAGATCATTATGGCAGTAGCATTGCACTAACTCACCCAGGTCGACTTAAGACATCACTCTTGGTCCTAGGCCTTGACATCTCAGGGCATCTCCCATGGCACTGCCAGCTGGGAGGTGGTTTTAGGAGCCTGACACTTTTAAAGGACCTTTGAAAGAATTCTGTGGAACAATAATTCTTAACCTCCCTTGGCTCATGGATCTTTTGGAGAATTGGATGAAAGTCCTGGCCCTCCTCTCTAGAAAACATCCACATATACATTTACACAGTGTTTCACATACTATATGGGAAATCTCCAAGGAGTGTGAACCCTTGGCTGGCAAGTTTGGATTGGGAACATGCCTGCCACTTGTGGGGAGCTGTGAACTCTTTCTGGGGAGGGAGATCCAGGCAGCCTGCCCTCCCATGGCCTCAGAAAAGTGAGAAGGATCCAAGCACTTTTCTCATCGAGTTCAGATCAACTGTATGAAACCTCAGAGGGGCCTTCTCTATGCCTGCCTAGCCATCTCAGTCTGAGCAATCCTACAGGTTCTGAACGTTAATCAGTGTCATTGTGAGTCTGTGGATGTTACATGGAAGTTAATTGGTTCTTTGGAGGAAAATGAGTCACCATCCATGAGATTAGGCTTCAGGGCAGCCACACACAGAGGAAAAGGAAAATGAAGCTGCACACAGAAAAGATCAAGTGTGCCCATACTTCTCCTCCTAGACTGCAATCCGAGACGAGCCCACTTCTGCTGATGGGGCTTAAAGAGGTTTTCAGAACCAGTAAGACAAAGGACGCTGTCTCCTCCTCCCCTGTCTTTGTTTCTTTCCCTCCTCTTCTGCATGTGGAGCCACATCTAGTGGAGGGGGAAGGGGACAGACCATCCGCTTGACTGTCAGAGCTGATCACTGCTGACCTTATCAGAACACAGAATCAATACACTCTCCTCCTAGCAGCCCAGAAAAATCATAAGGAGTTTGAACCAAAGCAATTTGAAGTGCAGAATCGTCTGAATCGGGGGGAAGCCAGTAAACTGTTGGACCTCTGAATCCTCCCATGCCCTTCTTCAGAGTCAGGTGATACCAGTAACCTCACTAGAATTCTAGTGCAGGATGGGCACCTGATGTGGGGAGAAATCCAAAGCAGCCACTGTTAATCAGCCCCCATCCTAGCTGGCTGATACTCTGGATTCAGAGCATGAGCTGTGTTGGGAAGGAGGGCTGTGGTGTTGAGGGCAAGAGCCTGGGACAATGGTCTTAGTCTTCGGCAGGGCCCTTTGACAGGTTCTTTCCAAGCCTGGCCCTGGAGCAGAGATCACTAGGTGAGGAAAGCAAAATCACCTAGTGACCATTGAACAGGCCCCGGAGAAAAAACGCCTCATCTGAGGAATTTAGAAGGAACTAAAAACCACCTAGTGACTATCAAACAGGTCATCCGGAGATGAAATTCATTACCTGGGGAAATTAGAAGTAATTAGACTTCCTTATTATCTAAAGCAGGCATCTGGTTCTAGATTTCTTTCCCTCTCCAAAATTTATAAGAATTAGAATTTCTATACATCTCTGGAATGCCATGCTAAAACTCAATCTGCAACCTTTGCTGACATTAAGGCACCAATATGTCTACAATGTCATTTATCATGACCTACATGGCTAATATAATCCAAATTACCCTTAAGCTCATGCCTTAAGGTCCATAAATGCTTCCAAGGAAAAATCCACCTTGGCTTGCTCTGTCTTCTGTCGCCGAGGCGACCCGCTGCACCCTTTTGCAGAGTTCTTCCTTCCTAGTAAACTTTCCTTTTTCAAACCTATACTATTGTTGGTAAATTCTTTTTACCAAGCCACGAGTTGGATCACTTCCCAATGCCAGGGCTCTGACACCCTGCCTGGCACGAGGCTCTAGCCGTACCCTTGTAAAAACCAAGGTTTATCACTGATTTAGAACTAAGTGGCCTTCATCATGTTACCATCTCTCTTTGCTCTCTCATTTCTTCGCTGCTCTATCTTTTCTCCAGGTGTGCTTTTTTGTTTTCTCTTTCTACTTTGCCTCTTTTTTTCCAGGAGGGATAAGACTGGGAAGAAGGAATGGAAGAGAAAACCACTTTGGGTGAAAGGGAAGGGGAGTGAGAAGGGATCACCTGGTACCCAGCAGACGGGCCAGCCTTCATGCAGAAGGTGGGTCACCTCAGTGACGAGTTTTGGATTGAGGTTGGGGGAGCCCAGCCTATCCAGAGCATCAGAGGCTGTTCTCTGGTGGCAGTGAGACCTGAGCTTTTCTTGGCCATGTCTTCCATCCCTTCTCTGGCCTTTTCAGTCCTTCTAAGAACAAACTAATGTCTTGAGTGCTGTGCACCCCCTCATGCCTGGTATTCCTGCCACCTCAGAGCTCTTAGCAGTTGGATCCAATGTAGCCTATGTGCCCAGGGATGGCAGGGCATCAGACATCCTTCTCACACTGTAATTGCCCATCAGTCTTTCTCCCTCATTTGGCAGCAAGCTCCTTGAGGGGAGGATTCGTCTGGTTCACCCTTGTGTCCTGAGAGCCTGTCCCAGGAACCCAACAGAGTAGGCTCAGAGACTGGACTTCCTGAGAAGTGCTCATCAGGAAGCAGGACCAGCTTGACCAGCTGATTTCTTCATTGACCCCCACATAGAGGTGTCTTGTCAGCCCCTCTGTGTCCTCGTCACTTTGTTGTTGAGCAAGAATATGGGCAGCAGAGCTGGTCACCTCCTCAGCCTCACCACACACTTACACAGTCATGCCTTTGCAAAATTGGTGCCCTCTACCCAGGCACAATGAATTGCTCTCTTTTCTAATTCTGAGTTCCCAAAGGACTTTGTATTCACCTTGTTTATAGCACCAATCACATTGTGTTTTATTGGTTGTTTGTACGGCTGTTTCCTCTTAAGCAGACAATTCATCTGTTCCACGAACACTTGTCAAGTACCAGCCTTTGCCAGGTGTTGGGAAACATGAGGAACAGCACAGGCAGGGTTCTGGCCCTGATGGGGCCAAGTGGGAGGATGGATGGCCTAGACAACGCCAGGCACAAAGTAGGCCCACATCATATGCTTATGGAATAGAATTGAGGATGTGGTTACTTGGAGAGGTCAGGCAGGGAAGGGACTTGATGTTTTATTGTTATCATACATAAATAGAGTCTAGAACTGGGAGGGAAGAAAAGTGACTAGAAACCAAGAAAATCAAGTTGGCCGAGGTGGGCTTGGGGAGGGAGCCCAGCAGGTCAGACCATTGTGAAAACAGCATTAATGAGGAGCCTGCCGTCCACAGGGATCATCCAAGGCTGAGGCTGCCCATTCTCTGCCAGCTGTTTATAACTGCCATCACTGTGGACAGGTCTCAGATCTGTGGCTGCCAATGCTGGGGGAGGGGGAACAGTTATCAGGAGAGTGTGCAAGGAGCCACAGTGGCAGGGGGGTCCTGGAGCCGACTTTATTAATTGAGGGGAATGTAATGCACCTGATTTCTTCTAATCACATGGGTAAATGGAGGAAAACCATCCCGGAGCAATCACTAAAGCAGCAAGGAAGAAGTAGCACAGATTGGCGTTCTCCTCTGTATGGATGGAGACAGTGAGGTGGGGAGCAGATGGGAGTGGTACCGTGAGCTTCTAGAGTCACCAGCATGCAGAGTCCATGCCTATGGTGCTGGAGAGAGGCTTGCCAGTTCCCTGCATGGGCTGATGTGCCCTAGTGGCAGGTGAGGCTACCAGTGTACCAGCTGTCAGGATTTCCTGATGGAGGAGCTGGGAGCCGGCCCCTTTGCTCAAGCTCGACCTCTCTTCCCAGAGTCTCCCTTCTCACACAACTGGGCTCCTAGGCCCAGGCATCCTAGGAAATTTTCCATGCCCCAGAACCTCATCAACCCTCAGGCAGGGAGCAGAAACAAACGTGGCAGTACCAGCCGCAGATGGCCACAGTTTCTAAATAAGCATTTCATTTGTCTGGAACCCAGGGAAAACGTGGTTCAAGTTATAGAGAAAAATAGATGAGTAGGGAGAGCCTGATTTTAAATCCTGCTAGTTGTGCTCAGCGCATCCATAAAAATAAGCAGAGTTCTCTTTTTAAGGGGGCCACTGTTAATTAGCCGCGGCACCCATTCAAGCACTTCATCTAGTAATAACGTGGTTATGCCATGCTGGGGAAAAGCGTATGTTTCCACATATCCTTTTTATGCCTACTCCTGTCATGCCGAAATTGGCTCCTTCACTCCGTAACTGTGCTTTATGTAGGAATTGAACAGGAATAGCATTGCTTGTGTTTATACCTGCTGCCCTCCCCTGGAAGGCCAATTCTTCCTTGTTTCTCCTTCCGGAGGTCAGTGCTCAATCCTGATTGGAGTAGACATACAAGTCCATTTCCATGAGCTGCGTGTTGTGTTTCTCTTTTTCTTTCCCCATTAAGTGATGCCCAGAAGTGCTTTCTGTGTCCTCTGTATAACCCCTGTTGGCTTGCACTGAGTTCTTCATGCATCTGGATGAATAGCAGGAGTTCTGCTGCCCACCTTCCCAAGATGAGGCTTCCATTCTCCTCTCATCCTCCCATGACAGGCTTTTCCTGCCCAAGGAGGGGTTTAGACTGTGATTCAGAAAGTCTCCTGCATGCCACCATGGTAAGACATTTTAGCAGGTGACAGGGTAGGCATGGGGCACCTGAAACCTGGCTTGAGTCCCAGCTGCACTGCTGATAACCTCACTGTGCTCCATTTTTCTCATCTGGAGGGTGGGACTGAGAAGCTCTGTTGCTGGGAAGAATGATGGCTACCAAGCTCCTGGGCATCTTCCAACCTGCTTCCTTAGATGTTCATCAGCCTGGGCTTACATGAGGTATGAGGCCAGATGACCTTAAAAGAACCTTAAGAAAGGCTAAAGAGCCTTTTATTTTTAGGCTGAGTCTGGGTGCAAAGGTTCTTGGGTTCTGAGTAGGGTCTGTTTGGTTTGGGTATTCTGAGATGCCCTTGGCTTTTAAAGACCCCATGGATCCTCATTAGTATAACAGCAAGTGATTTTTAAGCACATACCATATGTAAGCTCTGATCTGGTGGTTTGTACTCTTTGAATTATTTAATCCTTTTCACCTCCCTATAAGGTAGGTATTATTATTCTCATTTTATGGATAAGAAAACTGACACTTAGAGAGTCCTGAACAATGGGTCTAAGATCTCACATGTGATAAATGTGAGAGTTGGGTTTCAATTGGTCTGTTGACTCCCACTTCCATCTTTACGCTATTCATTGTTAGCTCTCCAGAAATCTAAGAATCCAAGTTGAGCAACTCCCTGGAGCAGCTCTGTCCATCAGAACATTTTCTGCAATGATGGAAAAATTCTGTTCTGCTGTGTCCAATATGATAACCATTAGCCACTTGAAATGTTGCTAATGTGACAGAACTGAGTTTTAAATTTTATTTGATTTTAATTAATTTAAATTTAGGTAACTCATGTGGCTAGTGGTTACCATATTGGATAGTGCAGCCCTAGAGCTTGCATTTTGCTGATGCAAGTCCTCAAGGAGATTCCAGGAGCTCCTAATCAATGGCTCCTGCTCACACTCCTTCCATCCTACCCCCATATATGGGCACACACTTAATGATTGCTCTCCTGTGATTCTATAGTAAACTGTACTTTAACTTTTGGTTTCTGATCTTTACTCTCTGGGCCTCCAGTTTCCCAGCTAAGCTCCATGTGCTGTTTCTCCTCTGCAGAACTCACTTTGCTTCTTGTCCACTAGGAAGTTTAGATTCTCACAGTCTTATGAGGCACTGGGGACTCTGCCTTGGCTCTGTAGCTGTGATTGATGATCCTTTTAGCCCTCCAGAAGTGGCTGATGCTTGGGTACACAGACTCTTTTCACATTCTTGGCAGTTTGGGTGTCACATTTTTTTCTTTCTCTTTAAAATATCCTTTTTACTGGTTATAAAAGTAATGGATGTTGGTTATAGAAAATGTAAAAAACATGGAAAAAAACCTATAGAAGGAAATAAAAACTTTGAGCCATAGTGCTATTTAGACATTACCACTTTTATAATTTGAGCTTTTTCCTTCTTTGTATATGTATTTCTAATATAAGGGAAATACCATTTATATTCTCAATTTTTATTTAGCAATAGATCATGAAGATTTTGCCATCAAATATACTTCAAAAATATGGTTTGAAATGGGTATAAATTGTTTTCTTGTGTGACTATATCATAGTTTATTTAACAAATGCCTCAGTAGGACATTTAGGTTATTCCCAATCTTTTAATGTTACAGGTAACACTCATCAGTATCCTGGGAGCTGATACAGAGAATTATTTGTATATATCTGTAATCAGTTCACTAGAGCAGATTCCTAGAATTGCAATTGAGAGGTGAAAGGCCATGCATGGCTTAAAGCTCTAACTCGGTATTGTCGAAATTGCTTCCAGGAAGATTTTTACCAAGTTTTATTCCTATTCACAGAGAATGAGAATGCCTGACTATGTAGGGATCAAATAATCTGAGCAAGTGCCCCCGCCTCATATCCACCACTGTAATTTTAAAAAATTGGAATTAGATTTTTCACTTACTTTTGCTGGGTAAGAACTTATCCCAAAACTTATCAACTTAAGTAACCACTTTATCTTATTCACAGTTTTCTGGAACAGTAATTTGGGAAGGTCTTGGATGGACAGTTCTTTCATGGGATCTCTGACACGGCTACTGTCAGAAGTTCACTAGAGCTGGAATCATCTGAAGTCCTTGACAAGGCTAGACAGGCAAGATGGCTCATTCACACAGCTGCACTTGGTGCTTCCTGTTGCCTAGGAGCTCAGCTGGGGCTGTTGACTGGAGTGCCCCTAGTGGAGTGGAGTTCACATGTGAACTCTCTAGCATGGTAATCTTATGGTATTAGACTTTTGACATGGTGGCTGGCTTACTCCAAAGTGAGTGTTCCAAGGGTTCCAAGTGGAAGCTGTGTGGCTTTTTCTGACCTAGCTTTGGGAGTCATACAGTGTCACTTCTACCATACTCTACTAGTCAAAGCAGTCATAAGTTTGTCCAGATTCAAGAAGAGGGAATATGGACTTAAAATAAGAGAAATGTCAAAGATCCAAGGCTATTAAAAAAACTGTCATAGAAGTTATATTACATGTAAGCATTGGCTGAACAGCATTAGTGATATATTCACCATCAATGGTACTCAAGTGTTTGAAGGACCTTTGTCTAAGAAGAGGTTCAAAGACCATCCAGGATATGCAAGGTGACTGTCATGGGTCTTGTGTTGTGTTCATGTATACGTGAATATGGGAAAACATGAGCAGGCTGAGATTTGTTAGTCAATGTGAACGAAGAGTCAAGAGTCCATGGCCTTGACTCAAGGCCGGTGATGGGTTGAGTGCCATCACTGATCTAGGATTGGCTGGCTGATGACTCCCAGGCATCTCTGACATCAGGAAGGAGATTCAGAGACCAGTTAGGCAGGAGGACTCTGTTTTTGATGACTTCTCTGGGGAGTAACCTGGGAGCCCAGCAGCAAGCCTCAAATTTGTGACCAGCCAAGAAGTGGTCAATCCACTGCCCTTACCATGTCTGCACTACAGGAGTCCCATCCCCAGGACCAGGGTGAAGGAACAAAGAGAGATTCACCTGGTTCTGACCATTGACTTTTAGTGAATAGACTTTTGTTTTAGGACCTTGAATGTCAATGCCTGATTTGATCAACCTTGGACAAGATAGTGAAACAGAGAAGAAATCCCAGAAGGCCCTGATAGTTACCTGTGTTCATTGGTACCTCAGTCCAGCCTAGGACATCCATGTTGCCATCTCACCTGAGATACCATCCTTGACTCATTTTTTTAAAAATGTGCCCTACTCTACTTTGTTCCCAGTTGGACAGATGACCTAGCTACCTCTCAGGGTTTGGGGGGCCAGGATCCTGTCCCTGAGCTTTAAAACTCTTCATGACTCCTTGGGTCCATACTCACATTTTCTGCTTGGTTCCCTCTAGATATAATAAGTATCCTAACCCAGATATTGGTTAGGAATGGAGCCCACATCCTATCAATCACCTCTTACCTCTGCACAGCACACAGCAGGGGAGTGTATCAGAATCTTCTGGGGACCTTTTCAGAATACATATGATCAGGCCCTACTCTGGACCCTGGGCTAGATTTCTGGAGAGTGAGAGTTTGGCAGGTCTACTTTGAAACAATTCTTTGACAATTATGCTGCCACTTTCCTCCAAAGAGCCGTAGTTTACAAGGTGTTTTCTTTTACATCTGTCACCTCAGTTGATCCTTGCAAAAGGCAAGACTGGTGTTATTACCTGTTTCACAGAAAAGGAAACTGAAGCACAGGGAGCTTAAGTGACTAGTTTGTAAATCTCAGAGCTACATTTGAATCAAGAATTTCTGTCTCCTCTAGAAACCATTTGGCAGGTTCCTTTCTGTGAAGACCTCATGGGCACTTCCTTCATTGCGGCATTTTTTGGGCTGTGAGCGGTGTGACTGGCAGATGTTTTGTTGGACTGTGCTATAGCTCAGTGGGCCATAGGGTCTGAGATAGGAAAGCTCTGGAGCTTAGACTGAGCCTCCTGCTGTGTACGTAAGGAAAACTTCCTATCTGATCAGCTTGCAAATTTTGGCTGAATTGGGGTTATGAAGGTGACACTTCCTCTGGTGGGAACATTGAAATCATTAGGATGCACAGCACATTTCTAAATGCAACATCTAGGCTCCATTCCTCCAAAATGTAAGTTGGTGGTGGTGAAAAACAACTGAACAAACCTTTATTTTACATTTCAAAGTGCTGCTAGGGGAGGAAGGCCAGCCTGCTCCTTGGAAGTGATTCTGGACAAGAACCAGCTCTTAAAGGCCAGGATGCATCATTTTGAAAGAAAACACAAGGGGATATCTGGAATAAAAGCCTTCATCCCTAGCCAGCAGGAATGGTGAATGCTAACTAGGTGTCTGCCCAATCCTGTATCCATTTGGTGATAAAGACATTACAGTGTCTTCATGCTGGAGGAGATAAGTAAAGATGATAACCACAATATTTAAGAGTTAAAAGTGACCTCAGAGACCCCCTGATCACCTTTTATTATTTTCAGTACAAAAGCCAGGCTCAGAGTGGAGAAAAGTCTTTTCTAAAGTCACCAAGTGCATAAGTGGAACCCAGGACTCCTGCTCATCATGCCACCTTGAAGCTTCCTGGAGCATCAAATGCCTGGTTGAGGGAGAGATACTTATTCTTAATCCATTCATGTTGTCTTTAGTACATGCGACCCAGGGTGCAAAGTGGGGTCAGGCATTTTCTGACTTTTAATGTGGCAAGTTTTCAGTTTTGAACCTTTTTAATGCCATCCCAGCTCTCTTCCTTTGATGAGAGGATGAGCTATGCATTAAAATAGGATATCTACAACTGATCTGTTGAGTTTTGAGTGCTTAGAGAGGTTCCCAAACCACTTCTGCTACAGAGCTCAAATGGCCTCCATTTGTAAGGTCCTCATGATCTCAGTTAGAATGTAAAGCAATGAGCCATTATTAGCCATATATATATGACTTCCAACTTTGTTTTCCTGATGAGTTTAAATAACCAAGGAGATATTTTGATAGGGATAGTGGATAGGTAAGTTTGAAGGCTGGAGGTAGATTGTGAAATATGTGAGCAGTAAACATGGCCTAGAGAAGACATACTAAGTTGGGAATTTCATGGGCCATCAGGGACAATATAAAGGCACCAACGGCCTAAAGGTGGAGGAGGGAGAGAGAACCAACAAAGAATTGAGAGGGCAGGGAGTAGCAGCTCCAAAAACCTCCACTGCCTAGCTCAACATTTTCCTGGGATTCATCCTTGCTACCATCCTTGGCTAAGTCCATGGGATTTCCCACCAGACGTTATGACCATTGGGCTTTCTAATCAATAGTCAGAGAATCTGATTCTCCTTTGGTCTAAGAGTGCATCTGCCATGTCTGTGTGCTAAGAACTCAATATCAAATAAAACTGCACTCTGGAAGGACCCTCTGAGGACATCTAGTCAAGTCCCTTGACTGGGCAGGTGAAGTCCTGAGAGTTTGTGTAGACCTGCTTCAGCCAGCCAGTGGGGCATTGAGCCTAGGACCCCATTCCCCTGACTTCTATCTTTCTCTTTCATAACAGACCCTGAAATAGTGACACAGACTTCTGCTTGTGATTTGTAGCTGGGACTCGGAGCCCCAGCTTTGGCTTCCAGAATCTCTGAATTGACAGGTATTGGGGCAAGGTAGACACTTCTGACATCTTTCTTGGGTCGAATGATCATATGTGCTCAAAAGATGTCTTCATTCTGAAAAAAGGAGTATTCTCTAGACAGGTACATTACCTAGTGGACCACAGGAGTGAGTGAGAACAGGGAAGGAAGAAGGGAAAAGTGGCTGTGTTTTGCAAATTAGATGATGATAAGGATAATTTCTGCAGTTCCGTTTCCTAGAGGGAGTACTTAGTAAGTGGCATATCCTGCTCAGAGAGAGCCCAACCTGTCCACTCATTCTCATGCCTGATCATCCGACACCTTTGATAGTGACCAACAATAATAATTTACATTTACTGAGCACATTTTGCCAAGAAACTAAAAAACATATTATAAATGTCATGTGCTATGACAGGCACTATTATCCTGTGAGAAATATTGCAACAAATCATCCAATAATTAATTTACAAATACCAGAAAACCAGAGGGTACTGGATGAAAACCAACATGACTGTGCAGGGAGCCAATCACATCAGACCGATTTAATTTCCTCCAGGTCAGAATGACAGGTCTGGAAGATAAGGCAAAAGCAATAGACGTAAAATATCCTGACTTCAGTAAGCCCTTTAGCTCTGTTCCATATGATGTCCTCATAAACATGCTATGAAAATATGGTGTTGGCTCTGCTATTGTTATTTTGTCTTTGATTTATCATAGTTCTCTCTCCCTAAAGAATTTGAATGGAGTGCTCTGCAGAAAAATTTCTGCTGCCTGGGAGAGCACTGTAAGGGCCCTGTACAGGACTCAGGCCTGGAATTAGTCTTGTTCAGTAATATGATTACAGAGATAACTCATGGTGACACAACACTTTGACATTTACAAAATGCTCAGAGCTGGGTCTCACACCCAAGTCTTTAGTTTCCAAGCTTAGATTATTTTCTGCTCTCCCATACTGCCTTGAAAGGAGCTAGCTATTCACACAGCTATTCCAGAGAAACTATGCTTTTGTGATGAGGAGGTTTAGAACAGTAATATTTGCAGTGGAAGATGAGGGAAGCTGGTTCCCTGAGGATAGCCCCCAGCCCTGTGCTCCAGGCTTTTTCCATCATGATTCCCTTGGTGGAGTCAAGCAGTTGTGGGTGGGCCTGCTGGTGAGCCTGAAGGCAGATGTGATGCTGGGAGTTTGGTTCAGGTGAGGATGGAGTGAGTAAGGTAGAGAAGGCTCTCCATTCTCAAAGACTGGGGCGAAGAAGGGAGATTTCACAACTCCCTGAGAGGCCCAGCTGCTAAGAGGGCCAGAGGGACCCTCAGAGAGCTGTTGCACCTGTTGCCGGATGCGTGTGGTCCCTGGAAACACTGCCTGAGCCTGCTGACCAGTGGTGCCAGGTAGAAGAGGACTGCCACACTGTCCTGTGTCAGGGAATGTGGGACAGAGCTGCTTTCTTGACCCCTGCAGAGAGGGCGCTTGTAATTGTTGGACAGCTTATTCACTGCCAGCCCACCAGGAGGCACAAATCCACCATCTTTCTGACGCCTTCTGGTTTGAGAGACCCTAAACAGCCCAAACAGTGCGAATGCCCAGGGAACATATAATCATGAGTAGAAAAAGAAAACTCATTATCCACTTAAGGGAATTTAGTAAACAATGAGAATAGGTAGCTTGTACTGAGGTAGAACAAAACGATGTGGCAGAAGAGAGCTTTATTAGACTGGAAGTAAGAGCTCTCAAGGAAAACCAGAGAACAACATGAATTTTCTTAAACAACGAAAAATGATTTCTTAATTTAAAAAATTTCAGCTGGGCACAGTGGCTCACACCTGTAATCCCAGCACTTTGGGAGGCTGAGGCAGGCAGATTACCTGAGGTCGGGAGTTCGAGACCAGCCTGACCAACATGGAGAAACCGTGTCTCTACTAAAAATACAAAATTAGTTGGGCATGGCGGCACATGTCTGTAATCCCGGCTACCCGGGAGGCTGAGGCAGGAGAATTGCTTGATCCCAGGAGGCAGAAGCTGCAGTGAACCGAGATCGCACCATTGCACTCAAGCCTGGGCAACAGGAGCGAAACTCCGTCTCAAAAAAAAAAAAAAAAAAATTTCATAGGCAAACTGTAAAAGAGACTGGTCACTGCTGGGAACCAAATTAGCATTCTGGATGATCATATGGGAGACATAGCTCACCAACTAAGTAAAAATGCAAAATACAAAGATATGGTGCTTATGAGCAAAACGCTAAGAAATATAACCAAGAAATCTAATATGAAAAAAGCCAGGGGTTATAGAAGGGTAGAAGGAGAGATAATAGCTAAAGAAATGATAGATGAAACATTTTCTGACTGAAGAAAGACATGGTCTGTAGTAAGGAAGGGCTCAGTGAGAGTTCCAGGATTGTTGCAAACAGATACACCCCAGGCATAGGAGGCGTTGCTGAGCTCCAGAGAACAAGAAAATTTTACAGACTGTGGATAGAAAAAAATGAGACATTTACAAACAAGGCTTTTACATTTATTTGTGGAACTGGAAACTGGAAGACTGTGGAGCAATATTTACCAATATTGAAAGAAAAGGATTATGATCTAAGAATTCTATACCCAGTCAAGGGAATGATTATCTCTCAGAGAGTTTTTGGACATACAAACCACCAGTGAAGATCCTACCCACATTCCACATGCAGGGTCAAAAATTAGAAGGGACGGTAAAAATGACTGTAGCCCCCCATCAATCATATTGATTTTTCCCTTTGTGAGTGTGTGTGTTCCCGTGTGATAAGGACAGGGCATCCTAATAGTAGGGAATGGAGAGAATGTCAGGAAGTCTGTTAAACTGCTAGGTGGGCTCAGAAGGTTTTGATGCTTGTTTGCATTTAGAAATGTTTACTGAAGAACCGAGTTGACTATAACAAACATAATCTCAGGCTTGTGTGAGGGGGCCACAGACAAACAAATTTGGTTGTAGTGGAATTTCCCAGTGGGAGAAACAAGACATAGTGCTGGAAGACCAGACGTTCCTTCCTGAGCACTTCCCCCCTAAGGTTGCCAGGCTTAGCAAATCAAAATACAGGATACCCAGTTAAAAATTGGAAATGGGAGAAAATTTTTGCAATCTATCCGTCTGACAAAGGGCTAATATCCAGAATCTACAAAGAACTCAAACAAATTTACAAGAAAAAACCAAATAACCCCATCAAAAAGTGGGCAAAGGATATGAACAGACACTTCTCAAAAGAAGACATTTAGGCAGCCACCAGACATGTGAAAAAATGCTCATCATCACGGGCCATCAGAGAAATGCAAATCAAAACTACAATGAGATACCATCTCATGCCAGTTAGAAAGGGAATCATTAAAAAGGCAGGAAACAACAGATGCTAGAGAGGATGTGGAGAAATAGGAACGCTTTTACACTGTTGGTGGGACTGTAAACTAGTTCAACCATTGTGGAAGACAGTGTGGCAATTCCTCAAGGATCCAGAACTGGAAATACCATTTTACCCAGAGATCCCATTACTGGGTATATACCCAAAGGATTATAAATCATGCTACTATAAAGACACATGCACAAGTATGTTTATTGCGGCACTATTCACAATAGCAAACACTTGGAACCAACCCAAATGTCCATCAGTGATAGACTGGATTAAGAAAATGTGGTACATATATACCACGGAATACTATGCAGCCATAAAAAAGGATGAGTTCATGTCCTTTGCAGGGACATGGTTGAAGCTGGAAACCATCATTCTGAGCAAACTATCACAAGGACAGAAAACCAAACACCACATGTTCTCACTCATAGGTGGGAATTGAACATTGAGAACACTTGGACACAAGGTGAGGAACATCACACATGGGGGCCTGTCATGGGGTGCGGGGCAGGGGGAGGGATAGCATTAGGAGAAATACCTAATGTAAATGACGAGTTAATGGGTGCAGCAAACCAACATGGCACATGAATACATATGTAACAAACCTGCACGTTGTGCACATGTACCCTAGAACTTAAAGTATAATAATAAAAAATAAATAAAAATTGGAATTTCAGGTAAACAAAAAAGTGTGTGTGTGTGTGTATTCCTAATTAGTGCATAAGCATCCTGTATTTTACCTGTATTCTCACCTCAACCTGAAGCCACAGAGAACTAACTACAGTTTTCGGGGAGCTTGGGATGTCAGCTATAGATAGATTCTTAATACTGGAGTTTCAATGGGAAGGGAAAAAAAGAAAGCTTGAAGTGAAAGATGGGGTCAGGGCCAGGGTGTGAACTAGAGAAGGAGTGGTTTCTGAGCACCAGCTTGTCTTTCTCCCATTTTAAAACAGATTTGAATTGGCACTTGCCTTTGTGGCATTTGAAATCTAATTATAAAGATTGTGTGTGTGTGATAATAAGAACTAAGTTTCACTGAGCATTTATCACATATCAGCCACTATGCTAAGCACTTTAGCTCACTTATTCTTCAAAATAATGATCCCCATTTTATAGATGAGGAAATTAAACTGCAGAGAGTTTAAATAACTTGCTTAAGGTCACACAGCCAGCAAGTGGCAGAGCTAGGACTTGAACCCAGGTTTGCCTGATCCTGGGAGCTGCACTTTTGCCCTCTATGCCATCCCACTCCACAAACAAGTACAGCAAGCAAAAAAACAAAAACCAGGCATAGTGCTTGCTGACCCTGTTTGCAGGCTTCAGGGTGATCAAGGTGGAAGAGATTGACGGGGGAAGTCTTCTTGGAAAAAGAGACCAGAAAACTGGATTCTCTCCATTGGATTTGAATTTGGGTTGGGGAAAGGAGTGAGCAGTGAGAATGTCAACTGGGACTAGTGGAAGGAGGGGCCAGGTTGGGTGGTCAGTGAGGGTAGGGGTGGATGGGTCATGAGGCGGTGCCCCAACACATCAGAGGAGACAGGAGGAGTTGAGTTGGCCTAGCAGGGACAGTATTTGTGTCCAGTGTGGTACACAGAGGGACCAGGAGAGAGGTTCACCATAGGCTGAAGAGGAGGGCAGAGGAGTGGTGGGGGTGGGGGTAGAGTGGGCAGGTTGGAGCCATGTTTAGGAGGTATGTAGACAAGGCTTAGAGATGGAACTTGATGTAATGTGGGGAGAGGCAGATGGGAGGATGCCCACAGCGTCCCGTGGCAGTGCCTCCAAGGGGAGGGAACCTGGTATACTGGCTTGGGTGGGGGCAAAAGGAAGGAGTCTTGTTGGCTACAGGGGGAAGCTTGTTTCTGGGGTAAGTTGCTGTCCCCAGGAAAGGAGGGGACCAATAGTGTCTCTTCCTGTGCAGGACACAGGCAGGTGGCCCTGGTTAGAAACAGGTCTGCACACCAGCCTCGGGAGTGTGCTTACAGCAGTGACAGGTAGCAACAAGGGGGTCTGTGTGCCTCATCAGCAGCCTGTGAGCAGATCTTCCAGAGGAGCTTCTCCACCCCCAGGGTGGTGCAGAGCCCATGCAGAGACCTAACACAGTGAAGTGCAGGCTTAGGGCTGGCTGCTTTTGACAACAGTGCATTTGACTTTACGCCTCTCAGGCAGTGCCTACCCCCCATGCTGGCTTTACATAAAAGCCACACATCCTTCTATATCACCCACAACTATGGGCCAGGTGCTGTCCCCAACACTGACTGTGGGCAAGCCAAGCTATCGCCATGCAGGGCTGCTGAAATAAAATGTGTGATTGTGCTCCAAGACACCTTAATTGTTTATTAATTACTCCATAAATCATAGTGACACCTGTGTTTGTGCTCCTGTTAATTCGCTCTCACAAGATGGGGGATGGAAGTACAACATACTTTCTTGAGAAGTGCATGGGCCAAAGAATAACTGGGTCTTTGCTGTGGGACGGAAGTACCTGAATTGGGAGGGGGACACCAGGGCTTCTCCTTCATTAGTCAGCCCCAACTACATTCCTGTTCACCCCTGGCCAAGACCACAGCTGGAGCCTTGACAGGGCATGGGTAGGGTGAGGTGCTCTACTTCCTTCATTTGATTTCATCTTCCCAGAAGCCGGTAAAGATAGGAGTTATTGTATTCATTTTATAAGAGAAAAAACGAGGCTCAGAGATTTTGTGCAAGTCCCAAGGTCACACAACCAATTAAATGCAGAGTTTGAACATGAATTTGCTTGACTCCAAATGACGTAACCCTCATGGAAGAGTCAGCCTGGGGAGGAGGGAGCTTTCCTGTTAATCCCTGATACCTCATATGTATCTTTTAGATTTGCTCTTGGAAAGGCAATCTGTTTAAATGTTAATATCCCTCACATGTTTTAAGGATCATATCTAAAATGGAAACAGAATTCATGCAGAGTGCTTTAGCTGGGTGCCACTGCTGGAGTCCCCCTCTAACTGACCTCCATTCCAGACAGTCAGCCATCCCCATCCCTGGGAGCCTCTTTCTGCCCACATCTGTTGGCAGCCATCAGCAACCAAGCGCCTGGCCCTGGAGAGCATGCGATTGCTCCAGATGGCTAATAGAACTTTATTGCCACAATCATTCTTAATGTGGCCATTCCAAAGCCCCTGTCTGGAAGCTCTGCTCCTGCAGTGGTACAGCAGTCCCTCGTTGCTGGGGGTAGGGCCGTTGCTACCTACCCCCCCCTCTCCTGAGCTTGATAGCATACTTCTGCATATGCTATGATGAACTGGCTCTTAGGAAGTCAGAGAATGCCACAAAACTCACCTTCGGGGTAATCATCTGCCCCTGGGGTGAGATCAGCACTTTGAAGAGAGGAGAGAGCACTCAAGGCAGTGGTTGGAAGAGGCTCTCTGTTTTGGGTCCTGAGCATGGTGGAAGAAGGGGGCATGCCAGGAGTGGAGGAAGAGGGCAAGTAGAGGGTGAGAGGCCCTCCATCCTCTCCCAATCAACCCTGCTTGTCCCTCAGGGCTCAGCTTTGAGACCTTCCTGACAAGCCAATCCTGGTATCCTCTGTCTTTCACAACCTTTTCTTTTCTTCCAAGCACTTTCCTCCATTTGTGATGATAAGCTTACTAGTAGGCCAATTTGTTTAATGTCTCTCTCAGACATTAAACTATGCAGGGCTAAAGTTTGTTTTGATTGGCACAGTGCCTGGCATGTAATAAGTACCCAATAAATATTTGTGTGCCCAATAAATAAACGAATGAATGAATATTATTATTGAGCTATCGTTACTCTCTCCTGAAGAATGATTTTCTCAGGATCTACTGATAGAGAGTCTCATGATGTGCTTACTAGTAGGTGATTTAAGATTTGAAGGAAGGAGGAAGTGACACTAAGATGCTTTCAGAGGCTAACAGAGTAATTAGATTCTGGGCCCTGAAGCCTGAGGCTAAGATGCCCGACTTTACCTGGCACACAGTGGTTAGTGAACATTTTTCTTTTTTTGAGACAGAGTCTTGCTCTGTTGCTCATGCTGGAGTGCAGTGGCAAGATCTCGGCTCATTGTAACCTCCACCTCCCAAGTTCAAGTGATTCTCCTGCCTCAGCCTCCTGAGTAGCTGGGATTACAGGCGCCTGCCACCATGCCCAGCTAATTTTTGTATTTTTAGTAGAGACGGAGTTTCACCATATTGGCCAGGCTGGTCTCGAACTCCTAACCTCAGGTGACCCATCCGCCTTGTCCTCCCAAAGTGCTGGGATTACAGGTGTGAACCACCACATCCGGCCAGCACCGAACATATTACACAATAAGTGAATGAACGAGAAAAGGCTAGAAAGAATTTATTTACTCTTTGTAGATGGCAAAGTAAGCAAGTCTGTAGCAAGTAAGCAAGAGAAAACTACCCATGCCTGCCAAAAAAGGAACAGGGTTGTTTGAACCCTACCTGCTATGTTCATGAGGTAATTTCACCACAGCAAGAAGTGGGCATTTGACTTTCTAGCCCTCTACCTCTTCTTTATGTTCTCCCTGAAAGGACCTGCCAAGGCTTAGCACCTTCCAGCAGGGAGGCAGTGAGGTGCCAGGCCATCTCTCTGGGCTCTGGATGTGGTGGGACTGGAGGACATTATTGGTCAGTACCAGGATATGGACAAGGGAAGCCATGGGCCTTGGAAGAGCCACCAGCACAGCAGAACCACCTGTCATCAAGAAAAAGAGCTTACTGGGAGTTCAGGAGGTGGGGATGCCTCCACCTCCCCACTCTGTCCCCTGGTCCATTACTCCACTGGGGCCAGCTGCCTTAAGTGGGCAGGGCCTCACACTGACAGGAGCTTACTGGGAGTTCAGGAAACAGCCAGGGGTGGCAGAGCTGCCCAGCGGGTTGCATGGCCTGCAGGTGAAGCTTGGTCGTGTTTGCTGGACTAGGTCAGTTGTATTTAGTCACTGTGGTTGTCGTGGGGCTGGGGGAGGCCTCATGAGGGGCATGGAGCTTGATTTAGACCCCAAGAGTAGGCTGGACTAGCAGGAGAACAGGGGAGCTTGGAAGGTGGGGGAAGACTGTGAGGACAGGATGGAGGAGTCGGGCCCAGGGGCCCAGGGGAAAGGACGCAGAGAAGATTCAAGAGGAGGCCCACTTCTGGCCAAGGAAGAGCTGCAGAGCTGGACTGTGAATCCAGTGGCCTGGAACTATGCAGTTCTCCCTACAGGCTGGCAATGATAGGACCATAAGGATGAAGGTATGAAGGTAGCACTGAGGACTGAGAGGGGTAAGGAAGGGTGAGAGCCTCCAGCCAGGAGAACAAACTATATATGCCCTGCAGAAAGAACTGGGAGATGTGAACTAAGGCCACAGATTTGATGCCAGAAAAATCCCTATAATGGAGTATTAAACACCTGGTTTATGAAAACTTAAGAAAGATGTTGCGATCATTAGAACTCACCACGGGTTATTAAGTTTTGTAAATTAACTTCATATGTCGGTCAGAGCTTGTATTATAATCTTCCAGGTAGACAGATCAGGGGAGAGGTCATACCTGTGTAAGCCTGGCTTGAGCACATCAGAGACCTTGCAGTCACACATTATCTCCATGATTCAGAGGAAAAAATGTGTGTTTCACATATTATGTCATTGTGAGAGTCATGATGTTGAAGTAGGGGTGGGGGCAATGTTAAAGGTCTCTAGATAGGGTGAACATCTAACATCATGTACATGGGTTCATTTTTGAGAGTAGAAGGAGATGAGTCAGCTGAGTCCTTTGGGAAGCAGACATGAGACAAGAGGGCAAAAGGTTTATTGGAGAGGAAGTGAAAGAAAAGTGAAGGAGGAAGTAGAATGAGGTGGTGGTGGGGTGCTGTGAAAGCACAAGGCAGACCTGCCAGAGTCTTTTCAGTCCAATGGGGAGCTCTGGAGCCAATGCTGACTATTAGAAGAAGACTTTATTGGGTGGAAATGTCTGGGTCCTTGTACTAACTTGCTCAGTCATTGGCCAGGATGACTGGCTCAAAAGCTAAAGTGGTCTTGGGGGATGCAACAGCTGTAGGTAACCACATTCCTTGCAGGAGGCCAGCAAGTCCTTCCTTGAGTATCTGAGTAGCACATCTCTGTGTCTGGCGCCAGTTGCTGTTGATAATAATGTTGGGACAGAAGGAGTAAATCAGGATTGTCCTCAAAAACTAGGACATCTGGTCACCATATTTCAGAAGACTTTTATAGAATTCAGGCTTGGATTTAGTCTTATTCTGTCTTGCTCCTATTCTGTTAATTCTTTTCTTTAACCAATTGCTTGTCTTGACTAATATAGCCAACATTCATTGACCGCTTATTTATATGCCAGGCATGAGCTGAGCATTTTATATAAATTCATTCATTTAATTCTAATGACTTCAAGAGGCAGATACTATTATCATAGTTATTATAAATTACACATATATACTTACTATAATTATATACTTACATATAATACATATACTTAGAAATAATATACAATATAGAACATTTATAATATAAGCTTATATGTAATATTATATGCTTATTTGATTATACTGGTATTATAATATCACTCATTTTACAATGAGGAAACAGGCACAGGGAGGTTATGTGGCTTATTCAAGGTCATATATCCTGTAAGTGGTAGAGCTGGGTTTTAAACCAAGAGGTTTGCTTGCAGGGCCTGAACTTGTGGAATTTTGAGCTAGCAGGATTTCTAGAGGTCATGTCACTGAGATCCAGAGAAGTTATATAACTTTCCAATAGTCACACAGAAGGTTACGACTAGTGCCTATCTCCCTGACTCCTGAGTCCAGAGTTCCTTGAACACAGCATAACTCAGACATGCTTATTGAATTTGTAGATAATAGAAAGTTGGAAAGGAAAATTCTGCAACTGAAGATACAATAGAGGTTCAAAGTGATTTTGATAGACTAGAAGGGGGGCTGAACCAAAAAGATGAAAGTTAACAGAGACATATGTAAGTTTCTACATTTAGGTTCAAAAGCATCAATTGTACAAGTGCCAGCTGGAGAAGACCTTGCCTGAATGCAGTTTGCTGGTAATGAGATCCATCAGAGATGACATGAGGTGAGAATGAGGGGATACAATTTTAGGCTGCATTAGCGAGATGTCATTCAGATCACAGGAAATGAGGATCCTCCCTGTGCATCCCTTCTCCTACATCTGGGAAGTCAAGTACTAAGCTTTGTTCTTGCCACCATGTCTTAATAGGGATGGAGACTCAGATACCAGTATCTGAGTAGCACATCTCCGTGTCTGGCGCCAGTCACTGTTGATAATAATGTTGGGACAGAAGGAGTAAATCAGGATTGTCCTCAAAAACTGATGTTTGAGTTTTTGAAGCCTCAGAGAAGGGTGCCACGAGAACATGGCCTCTAAACTGTTGCATGGAGAGTGGCTGGAGGTGCTGGGGACTCAGTGGGACTGAGGTCAGGTACATTGGCTGTTCAGCCCACATTGCTTCTCTCTCAGAGCTGGCAGGGGCTGGGCCATCTGTAGGCCATCCTCAGAAACCCTGCAGAGGCTGGGAGCCTGAGCTCACATTCGTATATGCAAACATGCTAGCCTTAATACCAGGAAGGTTAAGTTCAAGAAATTCCCAATACTCCAATGTCTCTTCCCCTAAAGTTCCCTGGGACACTTTTACTCTCGTATCCGATGACCTTTCGTTTTGTCATCATTCAGAGTAGTGGCAGAGCCCCCAAGGGCTCACCCAAAGCCTCTCTTGGAAATCTCACAAATATGAGGGGACGGTATTCTTTGCAGGGGGCTAGAGTTCTCAGGTAAGGGGATGGCCCAAGAGCCTCGGGATTTGGGTTGACCATTTAGGGGAATATCTTCTTAAAACTCTGTCCTGTTTTGGCTTCAGGAGATGGTCTATCCTGGTTTGGGTGAACAGACTGGCTTACTGAGCTACTAAGCATCCAAGGTGAGTAGAAATCTGAGAGAGGGTGGATAGGATGAGGTGAATTAGAGAGTGTTGAATTTGAGGTGTGAGTGGGTTCTCCAACTGGAAGTATTTCTTACAGGTTAGGAGCTCAAGAGAGGTGGGGACTAGGTCTGGGGAGTGTTACTAACACACAATTGGTAGATGAAGCTGAGAGTCCAAGGAAACCGGGAAGGTAGACCCTCATTACTGAAAATGAAGTCTATAGACCAGCAGCATTGACATCACCTAGTTAGAAAAGCAGAATCTTGGTCTCACCAGTCACAATCTGAATTTTAAAAACATCCCCAGGGCATTTATGGGCATGTTAAAGTCAGAGAAGCGTTGCTCTAGGCCAGTGGTTTTTGTCTCAACCCTGGGTGCATATCTGAATCTCTGGTCCCTGGGCCCTGCACTGAGATTCTAATTTAATTGGTCTGTGGTGAGACCAAGGCATGCATATATATATGTCAAAACAGTTTCCCAGGTGATTGTAACATGTAGCCAGGATTGATGTAAATCAGTCGTCCTTGAACTTGAGTGTGCGTTAGAATCACCTGGAGGGCTTGTTGAACTACAGGTAGCTAGGTCTCACCACCAAGGTTTCTAATTCAGTAGGTCTGTGTGGGGCTCAAGAATGTGCATTTCTAACAAGTTCCTGGGTGATGCTAATGCTGCTGGTCGCTAGCCAGGACTTTGAGAACCATTGATATATAGAGTGAGGAGAGCCCAGAAGAAGGTCCAGGATAGAATCCCAAAGAAAATAAACATTTATGAAGTCAGTAGAGGAAAAAAAGAAAGAGAAGGAGAGGCTTCAGACACAGGAGGTAAATCAGGAAAGAGAGCTCTCCCTGGTGTCTTTTCCACTAGACTATTAATGCCTTGAGGACTTACTTCATCCTGCTCAGCCTTCCTCTTTGGCAAAGAATTAGTGTTCCAGATTCTCAACAATCACTACTCGAACATTTTATATCTGATCATGTCACCTCCCGCCTTCAGGAGCTGCCCGCAGTTTTCAGAATAAAGCCCAAACTCCTTAGCTCAGCACACAGGCCCAGCATGACAGGGCTGCTGGCATCCTTGGCTCCTCTCTCTTATGGGACCTTTTGCTCCAGGCATTACAACTTACTTGCCAATCTTCATTAAGTTTGCTCTCTCATCCCTCCCTGTCTCTGCAATACTTCTTGAGCCCTCTTCCTCTTCCTCATTTCATTGCTCCTACTCAGCAAGATTAGAATTCCCTCAGGGAAGGTGTCTCTTTTTATTTATTTTTTAATCTCTTTCCACCCTACCCTTTGCCACCTCCAACTTCTGGCTCAGTTCAGACATTGCCTCCATCCCCCAAACCTGCCATGGATCCTCAGGCTAGGACAGGTCCTCCTACCATGTTCCTACTTTCTGTCACAATACTCATCACACCACTTCACAGTTGTTGATTTAATTATCTGCCTCCCTAACTATATGTGGGCGTCCTTTGAGCAGAGAACTGGGTCTTACTTGATTTTTGCATCCCTAGCTCCTAGTACAATGCCTGGCACAGAGCAGGTGCCAACATTTGTTCATTGAATGAAAAACTAGAGCAACTGGTGAGAAAGTGGATACAAGTGCAGACACATTTGAGAACCAATATCCCCTTCCTTCAGCCCACAGTGTCTATCAGATGCATCCTTCCTGTAGATGGTTTGCTTCTTCCCCAGAAGGGAAGAGAAAGGACACCCCTCTGGTCACTGTCTCATGGGAAAGCACCTGCTGATCACTTCTGCAATACTCACAATGGGTTTTTGGTGTCTTTATCTCCCTGACTAGCTAACATGACCACCTCTCTCCAGACCGAAATCATGCAGGACACATGCTCTATTCAGATTGGCAATTCTTGATTTCTTAATGGAGAGCTAGCAAGATGAGGGGCAGAGGGTGGAGGCATCTCTTTCCACTCCTGTGTGTATTCCATGCTCCATGTGGCCCACCCAAGTAGACTGTGAATGGGAAATTCAGCCTCCCAAAACTGCCTGGTGGCCTGAGAGTCAGTAACTCCCTGGGCCCTCAAGGCTCACACACTGTGGTTGCTTGAGCCAGCTACTATCTGGGCAGCTTCCTGACAGGCAATTTAATACACCAAACTGAGGAAACTGCCTAGAGAGAAGAATAAGGAGAGGGGCTTAGAGGAGAGGCCCAAGGATGGTACAATATTGCCACATTGCCAAACACACTCTGATCTTCACAACTGACATGAACAGCCTTTTTCTGTTGAACAAGAGCTTCCACACCTTCTCTTTCTTATTCCTCATGAGGGGCTCACAGGGAGGGAGGGTAGCTAGAGGTCAAATCCTCTTATCCACAGATGAGGGCCCCAAGGGTCAGAGCATGGGTCTCACAGTGTGTGAACATGCCTTTGGATTTGAACCCAGCCTGGTCTGCCATGATCCTCCTTACCTCCTCAATATGCTGCCTACAAAAAAATGTTCAAACATGTATAAACCCATACAGGGTGCAAGTGCAAATTATTCCTTCTGTGGAAGTGCAAAATAGCCAAGTGGTGACGGGAACTTGGCAGGGATGGAGTGAAATGAGTCAGGGACAGCTTTTTGAGGTAGGAGAGCTGTTCTGTGGGGCTGAGAGAGGAGGAGGCATGGCAGGCAGCGGGTGAGGGGAGAGAATTTTAGTGGGAGCAAGACAGGGGAGGAGGGGATGGTACAGTGTGGCCTGCTTGCAGTGCTGGGCTGCGGACGGGAGCAATGAGACCAGGGGCAGGATCAGCTGGAAAGGCCAAGCAACGTCTCATTAATGTGGGCTCCCAGGCCAGAACTGTGTATGTGGGGGTGTGTGTGTGTGTGTTTATGTGGAACATGGGTATGTGTGTGGGATGTGCTGGGGGTAGTGTGTGATGTGTGTGTTCGTGTATATAAGTTCAGGTAGGGTACTGGGCATATCAGAAAGTTTCCAGCTTTAGGTTTCTACTATTCTTCTTTCTTTTCTTACTTGTGGTTAGATACCGCCCTTCATCCATATATACACTGCTCAGTGTTAAACCTACATTCCATTTAGTTTTGGCTATGTGGGATTATGGAATTTATTTAACCAAGTTAAGTAGACATGGACTACTTAGTTTAAGTTTTAGCACACACTTAACTCAGAGTCAGGTATGGCTGCATTTGGGGACTCAGACAACATTTTTGGCATGCTGTTTTTTCTGTCTCTCAGCTCTGCCATTCTTGCTGTTGGATCACAGGCATGCTCTGTTCATGTGATGGTCCTGGCACATATACCCATGTTTATGCCCTCCCAGCTTCAAGCCCAGTGGAAGGAAAACAACTTTTTACCTGTAGTTTCAACAAAAACCCCAAATGGAATCTCACTGGCTAGGTTTAGGTCATGTGTCCATCTCTGAGCCAATCACTGTGGCCTGTAGGATAAAAAGCTTTGATTGGCTGCTCAGGTCACATGCTTATCTCTAAGCTTTGGGAGTGAGTTCGAGCAGCCCAGAGAGAGGACTAGTTCCCAAAGGACCTTTGGGATGCTGGTGCTGGAGGGGGAAGTAGGTGCTGAGTAGTCAGACACAGCACCTACTTCTTCCTGTCAAAATAGGGCTTTCTAGTTGTGTGAACTTGGCCTTCAATCTTGGCCCAGTCTGTGGTTGGCTTTCTCACCTGCCATTTTAAAAATAAACTTCTCGTGAAGGAAAGTTGTTTAAGACTCATACTATGAGATCTGAAGGTGGGCAGAGATTGGAGGAAGGTAGGCTGGCTCAGAGAGGGAATAGTGCCATGCTTGGTTACCTCCTGTGTGTGTCAGGTCCTTTACTGGGGGATGTTCTGACATTGTCTCTTCCGTCTTCACAACCTCCTTGTGAGGTGGGTACCAGTGCACACAGATGAGGCGCTGGTTCAGAGGAGTGACTTCTCAGAGGAAAGACCTGCTTAGGTCCCAAAATTGGGAAGTGGCAAGGCTGGATAGCAAAACTGTACACCTTTTGAGCCCACTGCTTCCTGTAAGGTGATCACGCTCCAGCTGAGGACAAATCTTGAGGCTGGATGGAACCTCAGTATTGCGGCAATACTGTGAGTACCAGATTCAGACTTCCTTTCTAGAATCAGTTCTTGTACTCACTTGTTGAGTCCCAGGCTCCTAATATACAAAATGAGGATGATGATGTCTGTCCTGCTGAGATCCCAGAGTTACCCTATATCAGTCAAATGAGATCAAGGGTGAATGGGCTTTGGAAATGTTGAAGAGCTGAATATACGTGAAATGTGAAGGAAACCAGGGCTGGTTGTTAAAATAGTGACATCTTTCTATACTGAGTAGTAAAGAGCTTCTGCTCTTGCCCACCCTGCCATCACTCTGGTTCCTTCCCAGGGCCCTTGGATCTGGGACTCCTGGGACTGACCCCCATGATCCAGAAACCAAAGGAACAATGCCTTATTCTGGTCACAAGGAGAGGAGGTACACTAGAGGAATAATGGGACCTCCGGCTGCCCCCATCTCCTACCCCTTCCTGTGGGCCCAGATTGCCCTAGCGGCCCTTCTCTCTCCGCAGTCATCTCTCTTCTCCCTCTCTGATTCCCAGTGTTCACCATAAAGCTGCCTGTACTGGAGGGGCTGGGGGTAGGGGATGGGGAAAGGTAATGTCTCCTGCTGCTCTTCTCAGTACCTTGTGGGGTCCCTCACATCCCCAGCCTCACCAAGGTTTTCCTAACCTGTTTTACGTCACAGCTGAAGTGGGAAGGAGGGAGGAAGAATGACTGAAAGTCTCTGAGAAGTCCTATGGGAAGGGAAAATGTTGAAGTTTGTTTAGCCTGTGTTTCTGAATTATGATAAGTAACGTAGCCTGAGGGTTAGGAACATGGGTTTGGGATCCAGATTGCCTGGAATAAACTTGTGCCACTTCACAGTGAACTTGGGCAAGTTACTGATGCCTGTGTTTCAGTTTCTCACCTGCACAATGGGGATGTTTATGGCACCTACCTCATAGATTTTTGAGAGGATTAAGTAAAAGGATGTTTGTGGATCACTTGTGTTTGGCTTGTAGTTAGCTATTATTATTTTTTAACTTGGATTTTTTTGGTAACACCTATTTTTCTTTTTTTTTCCTTCCAACTTTTATTTTAGGTTCAGGGGTTACATGTGCAGGTTTGTTACATGGCTGAATAGCGTGTTGCTGGGGTTTAGTGTAAAACTGATTTTGTCACTTAGATAGTGAGCATAGTACCTGATTGGGGTAGTTTTTTAATTTTACTCCTCCTCCCCACCTCTACCCTCAAGTAAGCCTTGGTGTTTATTGTCCCCCTCTTTGTGTCCATGTGTACTTAATGTTTGGCACCTACTTATAAGTGAGCACACACAGTATTTGGTTTACTGTTCCTGAGTTAATTTGCTTAGGAAAATGGCCTGCAGCTGCATCCATGTTGTTGCAAAGAACATTATTTCATTCTTTTTTATGGCTGCATAGTATTCTTGTATGTACCACATTTCCTTTATCCAGTCCCCTGTTGATGGGCATCTAGCTTGATTCCATGACTTTGCTATTTTGAAGTGTTGTGATATGCATACGCATTCATGTGCCTTTATGGTGGAATGACTCATATTCCTTTGGGTATATACCCAGTAATGGGATTACTGGGTTGAAACATAGTTCTGTTTTAAGTTCTTTGAGAAATCTCCAAATTGCTTTCCACAGTAGCTGAACTAATTTACATTCTACCAGCAGTATATAAGCATTCCCTTTTCTCCAGAACTCCACCAACATCTGTTATTTTTTGACTTTTTGATAATAGCCATTCTAACTGGTATGAGATGATATCTCATTGTGGTTTTGATTTACATTTCTCTAATAATTATTGCTGTGGAGCATTTTTTAAATATGCTTGTGGGTCACATGTGCGTCTTCTTTTGAGAAGTGTCTGTTCATGTCCTTTTCCCATTTTTTAAAGGAATTGTTTGTTTTTTTGCTTGTTGATTTGTTTAAGTTCCTTATAGATTGTAGGTATCAGACTTTGTCAGGTTCATAGTTTGCAAACATTTTCTCCCCTTCTTTAGGTTGTCTATTTACTCTATTGATAGTTTCTTTTTCTGTGCAGAGCTCTTTAGTTTAATTAGGTCCCACTTGTCACTTTTTCTTTTTGTTGCAATTGCTTTTGGAGTCTTTGTCATGAAATCTTTGCCAAGGCCTATGTTCAGAATGGTATTTCCTTTGTATTCTTCTAGGATTTTTATCATTTTAGGTTTTACATTTCAGCCTTTAATCCATCTTGGGTTGATTATTATATATGGTGAAAGGAAAGTGTCCAGTTTCAATCTTTTGCATATGGTTAGCCAGTTATCCCAGCACCATTTATTGAATAGGAAGTCCTTTCCCCATTGCCTGTTATTGTCAACTTTGTTGAAAATCAGATGGTTGTTAACTGTGTGGCTTTATTTATGGGTTTTTAATCCTGTTTCATTGGTCTATGTGTCTGTTTTTGTACCAGTACCATGCTGTTTTGGTTACTGGAGCCTTGTAGTATAGTTTAAAGTCAGGTAGTGTGATGCCTCTGACTTTGTTCTTTTTGCTTAGGATTGCTTTGGCCATTTGGGCTATTTTTTGGTTCCTTATGAATTTTAGAATAGTTTTTTTTCTAATTCTGTGAAAAATAACATTGCATTGAATCTATAAATTGCTTTGGGCAGTATGGTTGTTTTAACAATATTGATTCTTCCTGTCCATGAGCATGGAATGTTTTTCCATTTGTTTGTGTCATCTCTGATTTCTTTCAGCAGTGTTTTGTAATTCCTGTTGCAGAGCTCTTTCACCTCCCTGGTTAGCTATATTTCTAGGCATTTTATTCTTTCTGTGGCTATTGTGAATGGGATTGCATTATTGATTTGACTCTTAGCTTGGATGGTACTGGTGTATAGAAATGCTACTGAGTTTTGTACATTGATTTTGTATCCTGAAACTTTACTGTAGTTGTTTATCAGTTCTAGGAGCCTTTGGGCAGAGACTATGGGATTTTCTAGGTATAGAATCATATCGTTTGTGAAGAGAGGTAGTTCAGCTTCCTCTCTTCCTGTTTGGATACATTTTATTTCTTCCTCTTGCCTGATTGTTCTGGATAGGACTTCCAGTAGTATGTTGAATAGGAGTAGTGAGAGTGGGCATCCTTGTCGTGTTCCAGTTCTCAAGGGGAATGGTTCCAGGTTTTGCCTGTTCAGTATGATGTTGGCTGTGGGTTTGTCATAGATGGCTTTTACTATCTTGTGGTATGTTCTTTGAATTCCAAGTTTGTTCAGGGTTTTTATGCTGAAGTGATACTGAATTTTATCAAAAGACTTTTCTGTGTCTATTGAGATAATCATGTGGTTTTTGTGTTTAGTTCTGTTTATGTGATGAATCACATTTATTGATTTGTATATGTTGAACCAACCTTGCATCCCAGGAATACAGCCTGCTTGATCATGGTGGATTAGCTTTTTTGATGCGCTGCTGGATTTGATTTGCTAGATTTTGTTGAGGATATTTGTGTCTATGTTCATCAGGGATACTGGCCTGAAGTTTTTTTTTTTTTTTCATTGCAACACCTATTTTCATTCTCTGGAATGAATATTATGCAAATACTACTTTTGAAAATGCTAATGTAGAGGAATATTGGACAGATATGGAAGTATATGGTGTGTTCACCATGTGTTCTGATTTTAAATTAGAAATCAGAGTAGATTTCTGTGAGTAGACTGTGATTTGGGTTTTGGCTTAGACACTATGATTGTCATCCGTTTAAGACATAAACAGCTCTTAAATAATCTTCTGTCTAGGCAATTCTTATCAAGCTACTCCCTTTCATAATTATCCATTACCTTTTTATTTTGAGCCAGGAGCTTGTCAGTCCTGCATTCATTCCATTGCTTCATCTGCCTATTCCCAGGCCCGTGTCCTCAAGATTCTTTAGCACTCCTCACCTGCACAGACTCTCCATTCCAGCCCAGTCTGGGGCCATTAACTCTTTCATTCCCATTTCCACCTGTGATGTTCTTCCACTTACTCTTGCCAAACCCAGGTTCTCACCTTTAAAACCCAACTTGGAGATTCTCTTTAGACACCACCAAAGTGTTCTGGAAAGGACAGATGAGGCTTTGGCCTCAGCCTTGTGCATGCTGCTTGGACTGGCTTCACATGTATCTGTGTGATCTAGGCATTTTCTATGGATTATTTTTTCTCATTTAAACTTGCAACCCCTCCTCCCCATCACAGCAGAGGCCAGGCCTATTTCTTCAGTAGCTAGTGCAGGTCTTTGCGTGCAGTAGCTGCTTCTCAGGGAAGGTATGAGGGGCAGCTTCAAAGTTGAGGATGGGGGCCTAGGGTCAGATGAGTTTTCTGAGGCCAAATTATATCACGCTTGAGTCATAAAATCTATTAGGCAACCAGAAAAAAAATTCCCACAGGATAAGTAGTGAGAGTGTTTAGAAAGCAGCTCTTTTACCTTCTTGCTCTGGAGTGGTAGAAATTAAATCCCAGAGAAATTGGCTGAGGACATCACACAGTGGGGACTTTGGGACTGGACTGACTCCCCACCTGATGTCCTTCCACCTCCCACTCAACATGCCTGGCCACAGCTCATCTTCTGCTTAGATCCTCAGCAGGGACCACATCTGCCTTCATGACCCCATCTTTCCTGTCTCTTTAGAGGTGCCACCAGAGGATTAAGATGACTGAGGGCAGTGACTTCTAGTGAAGTCTGGCTTCAAATCCCAGCTTCTTCACCCAGCTATTCTTTCACATGCAGTGAGTGTTTGCAGAAAACATTGAGGCTTAAAGAGGTTAAGTAACTTCCCATGGGCACATATGACTTGACTTAAGATCATGAGTTCTGGAAAGATCTCAGTTTAGAAGTCCTTCCTTTGTGAAGCCTTCCAGACCTCCTCTCTCTGTGCAGAATTTTTCAAGTCCTCCTCAGGGGCTATGCAGCACATTATATTCACCTGTATGGATGTATATCACCATGTTCCCTAGTCACCTGTTCATGGGCCTGTTTCCTCCACAGTCATGTTGGGGAGTAGAGAATGGGAACCTGTTTTTTCACATGCAATGAATGTTTGCAGAAATAAATATATTCAGAGTGACTTCTCCTGCCCTGCTCCTCTATTTTTAAATTTAATTTAATTCATTCATTTTTAAAATAGGCAACCCCTTCTCATGGTTCAAAATTCACAGGAAATATATAGTAGAAATTCTCCCTTCTTTGCCTTTCTCTTTCCCAGAGGCAAACAACATTATAATTTTTAAATTGTTTCCTTCTAGAACTATTTTATATATGTGTATGCAAAGATATGTAAATAATATGTCAGTATTCTTTTTGCACCTCCATTTTTGATGACTTCTCTGTGTTGTTGATGTCGTATAGCCCAGGTTTGAAGCCAGATTGCCTGGGTGCAAGCCCTGGCTCTGCCACTTACTACCTATGTGATTTTGAGCCAGAATATTACCTTTTCTCTGCGTTAGTTTACTTATCTGTAAAATGGGTATGTAGCAGTTGCTGTCCCATAGGATTATTTTAAGAAAATGTGTAAAGCATTGAAAATAGTGCTAGCATAGTGATATAGTTTGGATATTTGTCTCTACCCAAATCTTATGTTGAAATGTAATCCCCAATGTTGGAAGTGGGACCTGGTGGGAAGTGTTTGGATCATGGGGGTGGATCCCTCATGAATGGCTTGGGCCATCCCCTTGGCGTTAAGTGAGCTCTGGCTCTGAGTTCACATGAGATCTGATCATTTAAAAGTGTGTGGCATCTGCTCGCCCACTCTCTCTCTGACTTCCTTCTGCTCTCGCCATGTGACATGCCTGCTCCCTCTTTGCCTTCCACCATAATTGTAAGCTTCCTGAAGCCGCCGTAGAAGCCAAGCAGATGCCAGCACTATGCTTTCCACAAGGCATGCAGAACTGTGAGCCAACTAAACCTCTTTTCTTTATAAATACCAAGTTTCCAGCATTTCTTTATAGCAATGCAAGAACAGCTTAATATACATAGGGTAGGGGTTCAGTGATGTCATCTATTATTTTGGGCTGCCATTCATTCTGTGCTTTATGCATGAGACAACTATGCTACCTCCTTTACTTTCATTATCTCCTAGGCCAACCAATAATCCTGTGAGACAAGAACTGATACATCCGTTATATAACTCAGACTCAAATAGGTCTTGTATCTGGTATCTGGCCCAGGGTCACTTGGGCAGTAAATGTCAGAGATAAGATTTAGGCTACACCTCGGGGGCCTGTAATGTCTCTTGAGACTTCTTGTTTAACATGTCCTAGGGCCATGTTCTATACACAGTAGACACTCAGTGAAAGAGACTTACTTAGGTACTTCCTTCTCAATGCCTTTGGTTTGTGTTTTGAGGGCAGCCATTCCTGAGCAGGATCTTTGAGGATCTAGGTATTTCCTAGTTTTATCCTCAATTCAACCCAGGGTCTTATGCTTAGAATCTGCAGCTCCTATGGGCACTGGACAAATCTGCCTCCCTATTATCTTTTCTTTTTCCTCATGTTTATATCAGGAGAAATGAAGGAGAGAAAAATCAGCCTTTAACTAGAATTTTATTACCCATTGACCTCAGCCATCTCCATCTATCTCTCACTTAGCTCTGCCCATTAGTTGTCAGGGCAACGTGGTGTAACTCCCTGCTGGCTGCAGTTGGCTGAGTTTAATTCTCCCCTGCTGCTCTTACTAGCTGGGCATGGCTGTCCTGTGTAGTTGCTCCAGAAGCACTGTCAGGCACGGCCTTGGAAAAGTAAATCAGGAGAATGAGATGTGTTTGGGGGAAGAGACGGATAACTGCCTAGCCTCTTATTCTCAGAGAGTAATTGCAGCTTTAAGTATGGTTTGTAGGTCATTGCTGGAAATTGTGAAGTTGAACACAATGCAGAACTGTACACATGGGAATGACTGAAATGGAAGTTGTTCAGCCTCAGCTGCGCTGAACCTTTGCTCTGTCCTGTCTTGAATCCCTGCGCCTCTTCTGGACCTGATTGTCTGGTCCCACTCTCAGCCCCTCTCTGCCCTCTCTCTTTGTCTCTGACTTCCCTGAAACAAGGAGAACCCTCTTCTGATTTATCCCCTCCTCATCTTGACACATTTCTGTTTCCACACCCAGATTCTCATCATTTCCTTCCAAATTGTCCATCTTGCCTGTTACTACTGTCTCTTCTAGCCCCTGAAACACCTTGCTTTCTTCCCTTGCCAGAGTTTTAAATATTTCCCAGTATTTTTCTCTCCATTAGCAACTTTTCTGCCTTCAAATGTGCACAGGCCTCTTTTACCTTATTCATCTGGCTTCATTGCTGCTATAACTATCTAGCCTCATTTTATAAGTATTTACTGACACCTTCTACAAGTCTAACTCTGGGAAGATGATGAAGAAGACACAGTTCCTATCTTTGAGGAGCTCACAATTGAGCAGCAGGACAAAAATGTAACCAATGATGATGTTACACAGTGTGTGTGCTGGGATAACACAGATGAGAAAACACTAACAAAACAGGGCTTGTGTTTTTTAGAGCAAGTTTACCATCATACCCTGGGGCATCAGAGAAAGTAACATTACACTTGAGACTTGAAAGATAGGTAAGAAATTTCTAGGTAAAGAAAGTGGGAGAGGAAAGGGTAGGGGACATTTATTTGCTGGGACTTTTTCAGTTGCAAGTGATAGGAAATAAAATCAAACTAACTCAAGGAAAAGAAGAACCGTATTAACTCATGTCATAAAGAAGAGGGCATGATTTCAGACATGGCTGGAATAAGGGGTTCACATAATGTTGTTGAGGATCTGTTTTTCTCCTAAAAGTATCTCTGTTTTCTTCTCTCTCTTTTTCTCTCTCTTCATTTTCACCTTCTTCTCTGTTTTACCTCTACTCCCAGTTTCACAAGGAGAGAGACCCTGTGCCCTCTTCCAGCATTTAAATCCATCTTCCATTTGACTCTACACATAGTCATGTGCCTACTCCTGAATACCTACTCTGTCCAGAAGGATGAAAGTAGGGTAACAGAAAAGAGATTTTGTTCCCAGAGGGGGAAAAATTTACTGAGCAGGAAAAGAACAAATTTTTCCCACAAGATTCCAGGGAGCAGGAAGAGAGTGAGGTGTGAAAGGGCCTGATGGATTGAAGGAATGTTGAGGTGCTTGGTGTGTTTGGCATGCAAAGGTTTCCCATGCAATACCATACCTCCAGGATGGATGGCCCACATCTGTGGCTTCATTCCCTCTGCACTAGCTCTCTGCATTTTAGAGTTCTCCTCACCACTCTACTGAGAGCGATTTCATGAAAGGACACTACTGGACTCTGGTTCTGTTATAATCTGAATGTTTGTGTCACTGTCCCCACTCCTTCAAATTCATATGTTAAAGCCCCAATAAAATGGTATTAGGAAACAGGGTCTTTGGGAGGTAATTGATGAGACTAGTGCCTTTAAAAAAAAGAGAACAAGACACCAGAGTTTCCTCTCTCCATCATTAGGATACAGTGAGAAGGTGGCCATCTGCAAACCAGGAAGAGCGGCATTACCAAGAATCCAGCCATTCTGGCACCCTGATCTTGGACTTTCTAGCCTCCAGAAATGTAAAATAAATGCCTATTGTTTAAGCCACCCAGTCTATGGTATTTTGTTTTAGCAGTCCGAGCTGACTAAAGTCAAAAAGCCCATAGATTTTTCTATCTTTATTTCCTTAACCTGTATTATTTGATAGTGACCCACACACTGATCAGCCTTTCCTTCTTGAAATTCTTGCCTGTCTCCTTGGCTTTTGCAGTAATACCATCTGTTCATGTCTCCTACTTCCTGGCAATTTCTTCTTTGAGCTCAAATGTGCTTGGACAACTTTGTCCCTGGTCAACTTCTCTCTTCCTATTGTCTTTCCCCCAGAGCATCCCTTATTCCTATAGCTTAAACCACACTAATAACTTACCTAAAATTCTGGACCCCCTGAGTCTCTAGTTGCATACCTCTTGCAGTCTGTTGTGCTTCCTATTAGAGGTTTCATATTTACTCGGACTCAACCTGACCCAAACAGAAGATATTATCTTTGTTCTCAAACTAGTTTCTATCACAATTTTTCTGCCCCTATGCATAATGCCGTACTTCTAGCTTTCCAGCTTTGAAATCTTGGAGGTATCTTTTAGAGGTCCTCTTCTACCCATTTGTTACCAGTTATCACGATGATCTTTGGTGAGCATTTTTTTTTCTGCGCTCTCATGCTAGCTCTCGACTCCAGGCCACACTATTTTTCTGGGCATGCACCTAAGAAATCTTTACCTGATCCAATGACACAAAGACTTTGAACTTAATTCCATTGTGTTCAGACAACATGCTTCTTATGACTTTAATCTTTTTAAATGCATTGAGGCTTGGCCAGGCATGGTGGCTCATGCCTGTAACCCAAACACTTTGGGAGGCTGAAGCGGGATGGTTGCATGAGGTCAGGAGTTTGAGACCAGCCTAGGCAACATAGCAAGACCCTGACTCTACAAAAATAAAAACAAAAACAAAAACAAAAAACAGGTTTGGTAGTGTATGCCTGTAGTCCCAGCTACTTGGGATGCTCAGGTGAAAGGATTGTTTGAGCCTAGGAGTTTGAGGCTGCAGTGAGTCATGATTGTGCCATTGTACTCTAGTCCAGGCAACAGAATGAGTATTGAGGCTCGTCTTATGACTTATAATATGGTCTATCATGTGTACACTCAAAAAGTACATACTTTGCTATTGGTTGGAGAGTTCTATAAATGTCATTTAGGTTAAGTTTGTTGGTAATGTTCAAGTCGTCTCTATCCTTACAGATTTTCTGTCTACTTCCTCTATCGATTATTGAGAAAGAGTTATTAACATTTTCAACTTATATTCTAGATTTGTATATTTCTCTTTGGTTTTATCACTCTTTCTATCTTTTGAAGCTATGTTATCAGGTGCATAAATATTTAGGCTTATTATTTTTTCTTGATGAATTGGCCTCTTTATCATTATAAAATGACTGTTTATCTCTGTTAATGTTATTTGCTCTAAAATATGTTCTATGATATTGTCATTCCAGTTTTCTCTTGACTGGTATTATGTATGTTTATATTTATTTATTTATTTATTTATTTATTTATTTATTATACTTTAAGTTTTAGGGTACATGTGCACATTGTGCAGGTTAGTTACATATGTATACATGTGCCATGCTGGTGCGCTGCACCCACTAACTCGTCATCTAGCATTAGGTATATCTCCCAATGCTATCCCTCCCCCCTCCCCCCACCCCACCACAGTCCCCAGTGTGTGATATTCCCCTTCCTGTGTCCATGTGATCTCATTGTTCAATTCCCATCTATGAGTGAGAATATGCGGTGTTTGGTTTTTTGTTCTTGCGATAGTTTACTGAGAATGATGATTTCCAATTTCATCCATGTCCCTACAAAGGACATGAACTCATCATTTTTTATGGCTGCATAGTATTCCATGGTGTATATGTGCCACGTTTTCTTAATCCAGTCTATCATTGTTGGACATTTGTGTTGGTTCCAAGTCTTTGCTATTGTGAATAATGCCACAATAAACATACATGTGCATGTGTCTTTATAGCAGCATGATTTATAGTCCTTTGGGTATATACCCAGTAATGGGATGGCTTGGTCAAATGGTATTTCTAGTTCTAGATCCCTGAGGAATCGCCACACTGACTTCCACAATGGTTGAACTAGTTTACAGTCCCACCAACAGTGTAAAAGTGTTCCTATTTCTCCACATCCTCTCCAGCACCTGTTGTTTCCTGACTTTTTCATGATTGCCATTCTGACTGGTGTGAGATGGTATCTCATTGTGGTTTTGATTTGCATTTCTCTGATGGCCAGTGATGATGAGCATTTTTTCATGTGTTTTTTGGCTGCATAAATGTCTTCTTTTGAGAAGTGGCTGTTCATATCCTTCGCCCACTTTTTGATGGGGTTGTTTGTTTTTTTCTTGTAAATTTGTTTGAGTTCATTGTAGATTCTGGATATTAGCCCTTTGTCAGATGAGTAGGTTGCGAAAATTTTCTCCCATTTTGTAGGTTGCCTGTTCACTCTGATGGTAGTTTCTTTTGCTGTGCAGAAGCTCTTTAGTTTAATGAGATCCCATTTGTCAATTTTGTCTTTTGTTGCCATTGCTTTTGGTGTTTTGGACATGAAGTCCTTGCCCATGCCTATGTCCTGAATGGTATTGCCTAGGTTTTCTTCTAGGGTTTTTATGGTTTTAGGTCTAACGTTTAAATCTTTAGTCCATCTTGAATTGATTTTTGTATAAGGTGTAAGGAAGAGATCCAGTTTCAGCTTTCTACATATGGCTAGCCAGTTTTCCCAGCACCATTTATTAAATAGGGAATCCTTTCCCCATTGCTTGTTTTTCTCAGGTTTGTCAAAGATCAGATAGTTGTAGATATGCGGTGTTATTTCTGAGGGCTCTGTTCTGTTCCATTGCTCTATATCTCTGTTTTGGTACCAGTACCATGCTGTTTTGGTTACTGTAGCCTTGTAGTATAGTTTGAAGTCAGGTAGCATGATGCCTCCAGCTTTGTTCTTTTGGCTTAGGATTGACTTGGTGATGCAGGCTCTTTTTTGGTTCCATATGAACTTTAAAGTAGTTTTTTCCAATTGTGTGAAGAAAGGCATTGGTAGCTTGATGGGGATGGCATTGAATCTGTAAATTACCTTGGGCAGTATGGCCATTTTCACGATATTGATTCTTCCTACCCATGAGCATGGAATGTTCTTCCATTTGTTTGTATCCTCTTTTATTTCCTTGAGCAGTGGTTTGTAGTTCTCCTTGAAGAGGTCCTTCACATCCCTTGTAAGTTGGATTCCTAGGTATTTTATTCTCTTTGAAGCAATTGTGAATGGGAGTTCACTCATGATTTGGCTCTCTGTTTGTCTGTTGTTGGTGTATAGGAATGCTTGTGATTTTTGTACATTGATTTTGTATCCTGAGACTTTGCTGAAGTTGCTTATCAGCTTAAGGAGATTTTGGGCTGAGACAGTGGGGTTTTCTAGATATACAGTCATGTTGTCTGCAAACAGGGACAATTTGACTTCCTCTTTTCCTAATTGAATACCCTTTATTTCCTTCTCCTGCCTAATTGCCCTGGCCAGAACTTCCAACACTATGTTGAATAGGAGTGGTGAGAGAGGGCATCCCTGTCTTGTGCCAGTTTTCAAAGGGAATGCTTCCAGTTTTTGCCCTTTCAGTATGCTATTGGCTGTGGGTTTGTCATAGATAGCTCTTATTATTTTGAAATACGTCCCATCAATACCTAATTTATTGAGAGTTTTTAGCATGAAGGGTTGTTGAATTTTGTCAAAGGCTTTTTCTGCATCTATTGAGATAATCATGTGGTTTTTGTCTTTGGCTCTGTTTATATGCTGGATTACATTTATTGATTTGCGTATATTGAACCAGCCTTGCATCCCAGGGATGAAGCCCACTTGATCATGGTGGATAAGCTTTTTGATGTGCTGCTGGATTCGTTTTGCCAGTATTTTATTGAGGATTTTTGCATCAATGTTCATCAAGGATATTGGTCTAAAATTCTCTTTTTTGGTTGTGTCTCTGCCCGGCTTTGGTATCAGAATGATGCTGGCCTCATAAAATGAGTTAGGGAAGATTCCCTCTTTTTCTATTGATTGGAATAGTTTCAGAAGGAATGGTACCAGTTCCTCCTTGTACCTCTGGTAGAATTCGGCTGTGAATCCATCTGGTCCTGGACTCTTTTTGGTTGGTAAACTATTGATTATTGCCACAATTTCAGATCCTGTTATTGGTCTATTCAGAGATTCAACTTCTTCCTGGTTTAGTTGTGGGAGAGTGTATGTGTCGAGGAATTTATCCATTTCTTCTAGATTTTCTAGTTTATTGGCATAGAGGTGTTTGTAGTATTCTCTGATGGTAGTTTGTATTTCTGTGGGATCGGTGGTGATATCCCCTTTATCATTTTTTATTGTGTCTGTTTGATTCTTCTCTTTTTTTTCTTTATTAGTCTTGCTAGCGGTCTATCAATTTTGTTGATCCTTTCAAAAAACCAGCTGCTGGATTCATTAATTTTTTGAAGGGTTTTTTGTGTCTCTATTTCCTTCAGTTCTGCTCTGATTTTAGTTATTTCTTGCCTTCTGCTAGCTTTTGGATGTGTTTGCTCTTGCTTTTCTAGTTCTTTTAATTGTGATGTTAGGGTGTCAATTTTGGATCTTTCTTGCTTTCTCTTGTGGGCATTTAGTGCTATAAATTTCCCTCTACACACTGCTTTGAATGCATCCCAGAGATTCTGGTATGTTGTGTCTTTGTTCTCGTTGGTTTCAAAGAACATCTTTATTTCTGCCTTCATTTCGTTATGTACCCAGTAGTCATTCAGGAGCAGGTTGTTCAGTTTCCATGTAGTTGAGCGGCTTTGAGTGAGATTCTTAATCCTGAGTTCTAGTTTGATTGCACTGTGGTCTGAGAGATAGTTTGTTATAATTTCTGTTCTTTTACATTTGCTGAGTAGAGCTTTACTTCCAACTATGTGGTCAATTTTGGAATAGGTGTGGTGTGGTGCTGGAAAAAATGTATATTCTGTTGATTTGGGGTGGAGAGTTCTGTAGATGTCTATTAGGTCCACTTGATGCAGAGCTGAGTTCAATTCCTGGGTATCCTTGTTGACTTTCTGTCTCATTGATCTGTCTAATGTTGACAGTGGGTTGTTAAAGTCTCCCATTATTAATGTGTGGGAGTCTAAGTCTCTTTGTAGGTCACTCAGGACTTGCTTTATGAATCTGGGTGCTCCTGTATTGGGTGCATATATATTTAGGATAGTTAGCTCTTCTTGTTGAATTGATCCCTTTACCATTATGTAATGGCCTTCTTTGTCTCTTTTGATCTTTGTTGATTTAAAGTCTGTTTTATCAGAGACTAGGATTGCAACCCCTGCCTTTTTTTGTTTTCCATTTGCTTGGTAGGTGTTCCTCCATCCTTTTATTTTGAGCCTATGTGTGTCTCTGCACATGAGATGGGTTTCCTGAATACAGCACACTGATGGGTCTTGACTCTTTATCCAATTTGCCAGTCTGTGTCTTTTAATTGGAGCATTTAGTCCATTTACATTTAAAGTTAATATTGTTATGTGTGAATTTGATCCTGTCATTATGATGTTAGCTGGTTATTTTGCTCGTTAGTTGATGCAGTTTCTTCCTAGTCTCAATGGTCTTTACATTTTGGCATGATTTTGCAGCGGCTGGTACTGGTTGTTCCTTTCCATGTTTAGCGCCTCCTTCAGGAGCTCTTTTAGGGCAGGCCTGGTGGTGACAAAATCTCTCAGCATTTGCTTGTCTGTAAAGTATTTTATTTCTCCTTCACTTATGAAGCTTAGTTTGGTTGCATATGAAATTCTGGGTTGAAACTTCTTTTCTTTAAGAATGTTGAATATTGGCCCCCACTCTCTTCTGGCTTGTAGGGTTTCTGCTGAGAGATCTGCTGTTAGTCTGATGGGCTTCCCTTTGAGGGTAACCCGACCTTTCTCTCTGGCTGCCCTTAACATTTTTTCCTTCATTTCAACTTTGGTGAATCTGACAATTATGTGTCTTGGAGTTGCTCTTCTCGAGGAGTATCTTTGTGGCGTTCTCTGTATTTCCTGAATCTGAATGTTGGCCTGCCTTGCTAGATTGGGGAAGTTCTCCTGGATAATATCCAGCAGAGTGTTTTCCAACTTGGTTCCATTCTCCCCATCACTTTCAGGTACACCAATCAGACGTAGATTTGGTCTTTTCACATAGTCCCATATTTCTTGGAGGCTTTGTTCATTTCTTTTTATTCTTTTTTCTCTAAACTTCCCTTCTCGCTTCATTTCATTCATTTCATCTTCCATCGCTGATACCCTTTCTTCCAGTTGATCGCATCGGCTCCTGAGGCTTCTGCATTCTTCACGTAGTTCTGGAGCCTTGGTTTTCAGCTCCATCAGCTCCTTTAAGCACTTCTCTGTATTGGTTATTCTAGTTATACATTCTTCTAAATTTTTTTCAAGTTTTCAACTTCTTTGCCTTTGGTTTGAATGTCCTCCCATAGCTCAGAGTAATTTGATCGTCTGAAGCCTTCTTCTCTTAGCTCGTCAAAGTCATTCTCCATCCAGCTTTGTTCCGTTGCTGGTGAGGAACTGCATTCCTTTGGAGGAGGAGAGGCGCTCTGCGTTTTAGAGTTTCCAATTTTTCTGTTCTGTTTTTTCCCCATCTTTGTGGTTTTGTCTACTTTTGGTCTTTGATGATGGTGATGTACAGATGGGTTTTCGGTGTGGATGTCCTTTCTGTTTGTTAGTTTTCCTTCTAACAGACAGGACCCTCAGCTGCAGGTCTGTTGGAATACCCTGCAGTGTGAGGTGTCAGTGTGCCCCTGCTGGGGCGTGCCTCCCAGTTAGGCTGCTCAGTGGTCAGGGGTCTGGGACCCACTTGAGGAGGCAGTCTGCCCTTTCTCAGATCTCCAGCTGCATGCTGGGATAACCACTGCTCTCTTCAAAGCTGTCAGATAGGGACATTTAAGTCTGCAGAGGTTACTGCTGTCTTTTTGTTTGTCTGTGCCCTGCCCCCAGAGGTGGAGCCTACAGAGGCAGGCAGGCCTCCTTGAGCTGTGGTGGGCTCCACCCAGTTCGAGCTTCCTGGCTGCTTTGTTTACCTAAGCAAGCCTGGGCAATGGCGGGCGCCCCTCCCCCAGCCTCGCTGCTGCCTTGCAGTTTGATCTCAGACTGCTGTGCTAGCAATCAGCGAGATTCCGTGGGCGTAGGACCCTCCGAGCCAGGTGTAGGATATAGTCTCGTGGTGCGCCGTTTTTTAAGCTTGTCTGAAAAGCGCAATATTCGGGTGGGAGTTACCCGATTTTCCATGTGCGCCCGTCACCCCTTTCTTTGACTCGGAAAGGGAACTCCCTGACCCCTTGCGCTTCCCCAGTGAGGCAATGCCTCGCCCTGCTTTGGCTCAAGCACGGTGCGCGCACCCACTGGCCTGCGCCCACTGTCTGGCACTCCCTAGTGAGATGAACCCGGTACCTCAGATGGAAACGCAGAAATCACCCGTCTTCTGCGTCTCTCACGCTGGGAGCTGTAGACCGGAGCTGTTCCTATTCGGCCATCTTGGCTCCTCCCTCCGTATGTTTATACTTAAAGTGGGGGGTTTCTTATACGCAGTTATTGTTGAATTTTGATACTTTGATCTGATAATCTTTGCAAAATTTTGTTTGAGGATTCAGCTCATTAATATTTAACATGACTATTAATATAGCTAGGTTTTCTTGTGGGCATAATTTTGGATCATTTTATATTGTTATATCTTCAATTTCACTAATCTTTTGTTACATCTAATCTACCATTAAACCCATCCAGATTTCTTATTATCATTATTTTACATCTCAGGCTTTGATTTTTTTCATCTCTGGATTTGATTTGGGTTTTGAAATATCTTCCATGATCAATCTTTTCTTTAGCCTTTTAAACATATGGAATACAATTGTAACAACTGTTTTTAATGTCTCTTGAAGCAAATTCTGTTTCAATTGATTGTTTTTCTTCATTATTGTTAGTTGTATTTTCCTGCTTCTTTGCATGCTTGTTTATTTTTTTATTGGAGTAAATTTTACCTTTTTGGGTGTTTGATATTTTAATATGTTTGTAACTATTCTTAGCTTTGTCTGAGATGCAGTTAAACTACTTGGAAGCAGTTTGATCATTTTTGCTTTCAGATTTGTTGGACAAGACCAGGGCAATATTTAATCTAGAACAAATTTTCTCCAGTACTGAAGAAAAACCTTTCTGAATATTCTACCAAATAGTTCATTAATTAGAAAGTTTTCCAGTGTGACAAAAGTTCTCTGAAAAGCAACTTGGAGAAAAGAGACTTTATTCCATTGAACAGTTTGCAAACCAGGGAAATGTAGCCTCTGGTGCAAAATGAAGGTGGGTTCCATAGAACAAAGAGAAGGCTCAGGTTTTATAGCAAGAGTTCCTACCCAGGTTCCCAATTATGTCTACTTATGCAAATGTAAGATGGAAACTTGCCTAGTTTTGATTGGTTGATACAGCTGAGTTCTCATTGGCTGAAACAACTCAGCCCCAGTTTGTCAATACAGCTGAACCCTGATTGGCCAAAGCAGGTGAGCTCTGATGGAATGGTTCAGGTGAGCTCTGAAAGTTCCAAAGATAAAAAGGTGCCGATTTTCAGAGAACTCAGAGTACATGTGTGACCCCTGGTCAGTAAATAGCCACTTGGTTCTATTTTAAATTTAGGCCCAGTTAGCCACTCAAGATCTATCTTGAAGGACTGACTCTTTAAGGTTCAAATTTATTCACAGCAGTCTGGCTGGTAGGAACAGGCACTATTCCTGGCCCTGCATGACCAACAAACACTGGCCCTTCTAATGTTCTTGGAAGGCTCCTTCCCTGGCTTCAGGTAGTTTTCTCACATGCAATTGCTGATTAGCAGTCTGATGAACGCACATGGAGGACCTTCTACCTATCCTTGTGGTTCCCTTTCTTGCTGCTCTTTCCTCTCTGGTATTGTGAGTTCTCTGATACTCTCACTGACTTGGTCTCCCTGAATCCAACTCTGTGTCCTTATCTCAAGGAGTCTCATGGGCTCTGCCTGCGTTCTTCTTCCTTGCATGGTGGTCTGCATGCGTTCACCATAAGTTTGGGTACTCATGAGGCCCCCCTTGTTTGTTTACTGTCTAACAGAGAAAACTGACTTTTGTTGTCTGATATACAATGTCTTAAAAACTGTCATTTAATATATTTTGTCTAGTTTTTAGTTATTTCATGCCAGAAGGTATATCCAATCCCTGCTACTCCATTTTGGCTGGAAGCGTTAAGTTATTCATTAAGTTTTTATTTAAGTAGCTATATTTTTTACAACTTGTTTTATTAGTACCTGCTCTTATTTCATAATATCCTTGTTCTTTTTCATAAATGATATTTAAAAATCTTTTTAAGGACTTTAAATATATGAGATGCTTTATTATATTTATTTCCTTAGACCTAAGAGTTTAAATCTCCTGAGTTTTCCCATTTGTATGTCATGTAGTTGGAACTCCTCATATACGTAGTAACTTTAGGTTGTAAGTTAGTCTTTGTGGATAATTTCTCTTTCGTATATTCCGAGTTGTGACAGCCTCTAGGTTGAAAGGTTGTATTGTTTTCTCAACTCTGACTTTTTTTTGGGGATTGATCTTGTCCAGAGCACTCAAGGGCCACTTACGATAGACCTCCACCCACGAGGGCAGTTTTTTCCTTGTTCATGGGGATGGCTTTGTGACACATGATTCTGTCTCTTTTTCACTTGGGTCTAGTCTCTGACTCCACACAGGAGCCATGCCTGTGATGACTCACCTCTAATCTTGTATCTGCATATGTCCTATGGGCTGCTATCTTGTTCTCTGGTTTAGGAATATTCTTAAAAGTTGGCTTGTGGATATATACTTTCCTAGGTTTTAACCATAGCATTGTGTTTTTAAATATATATTTTCTATCATTTCTATGCATTTAGGTTAGGAAGAGAGGTTTTCAGTGCTTGCTCAATCTGCCATTATAAACATAAGCCCTTCATAGTGTTTGTGTCACCGAGGATGAGAGTTCCCTTCCAGCCCTGGGGTCAGCTGTAGTATTTGAGACCCGAAGGGTCTTAGTTGGCTTTTTACTTGACAGAACAATATTTTATCTTACACAGATTTCATCCATCTGAAAACTCCCAATGGTTCCTCTCCTTGTTTCTTCCCCTTCACATCTAACTCATCTCTGTGGCTTACAGTGACCACCATTATCTGTCCCTGCTTCATCTATTGAACTTGGGTGAACTGTAGGCAATTTAAAATAGTTACCACAGGCTGGGTGTGGTGTCTCACACCTGTAATCCCAGCACTTTGGGAGGCTGAGGAAGAAGGATCACTTGAGCCCACAAGTTTGAGACCAGCCTGGGCAACATAGAGAGACTCTGTCTCTACAAAAACAAAACAAAACAAAACAAAACAAAAAACCCACAAAAACAAACAAAAAAAACTTAGCCAACCATGGTAGCACCTGCCTGTAGTCCCAACTACTTGGGAGGCTGAGGTGGGAGGATTGCTTGAGCCTGGGAAGTTGAGGCTGCAGTGAGCTCTGATTATGCCGCTGCACTCCAGGCTGAGCAACAGAAAAAAAAATAGTTACCACTATATGATGGTATATTAGTCTGTTCTTATGCAGCTAATAAAGACATAACTGAAACTGGGTAATTTATAAAGGAAAGAAGCTTAATGGATTCACATTTCCACATGGCTGGGGAGGCCTCACAATCATGGCGGAAGGCAGGAGGAGCAAAAGGCACATCTTACATGGTGGCAAGCAAGAGAACGTGTGCAGGGGAACTGCCCTTTAATAAAACCATCAGATCTCCTGAGACTTGTTCACCATCACAGGAACAGCAAGGGGGAAAAACCCTCCCTCATGATTCAATAACTTCCCACTGGGTCCCTCCCATGACATGTGGAGAGCTACAATTCAAGATGAGATTTGGGGGGGGACACAGCCAAACCATATCAGATGGTCTCTCTCCAGACAGTAAAGGTCTTAATGTCTTCTTCAAGCCTTGATTACTACATTTCAGGTATACTTACTCTAGCTAGAGCTACTTTTTGGTTTGGAGTAAAAAACTATAAATTAAGCAACAGTTATAGTAGGCATACTTGGTATGAAACACCATGCACCAAGCAGGAATCAGACAACTTCAATGTATGCGCTTTCATCACGTTATGTACTAAACACATTGACCTTTTTGTGGCCTTTAACCATGTTTTCCAACCTGAGTAAATTTCTTCTTCCTCTGTCTTTCTCCACTCTCCTGACCTTAACATCCACATTCAAAAGTCTTCAGGAACTTTGCTCATGCATTTTTGTCTTGTCTTTGGGTTCTTTTATTAGCCAGAAATGAGGTGCATTGGTTCAGTGTCCTTTAAATAGACTTTCCATTCTGTCTAGCTGACTTCTCAGGGGAGGGCTCCCATCCCACACAGACGGAGATGGAGCAAAACCTTTTCCTTTAGACCTTTCCTAGGCTTGGTAACCCACTTTAATAAAACAGGAAAAGTCAAATCTGGCATCTCCCTAGTCCTGTTCTTCTGTTGCAGAGCCTTCCATTCAGTGAAAGTGGGACTGAGGATGGGCAAATTTGCCCGACTTTGGGGCTCGCTCCTTTTCCTGGGGGCACCAGGCAATGATAGCCTTATTTCTTCTTCTCTTCTCTGAAATTCATGACCAAAGGAAAGCAGCATTTCTTAGCAGCTGTACTTTCTAAGCCAGGTGGGTTCTAGAAGAATGTCTTCATAGAAGGGGTGCCAAATCTTCCAGGTCATGTATTTTAAAATATATGTAAAAGATAATACATCTTAAAAGCAAATTCATACTAGGTTCCAGACAGTGACTCCTTCTAGCTAGCTGAACATTGTGGACTAGACCTCTGGCTTAGTTTAAAATTTGTCATTTATTTCCTTGCCCAAGGATTGTCTGCTCAGCTCCCAAGTAATGCTGAATCTCTCTTTGGTGTTTGAAATCATTCTTTTAGTGTTTTTTTTTTCATTCATTGGAAAATGGATTCTTTTCCCTCCAGATTTTGAAGGTAAATGCCTGGGTGGGACAGTGATGTGGGACCATCAGTTGAAAGGCTGTAAGAATTCCAGAGAAGAGCACATGTTGGATTCAATCACATATTGATTTTCAGCTCAGTAAATTGTGGCTGCTTTGTAGCAAGGGTAACAAGTACGCTGTGCTTTTCAGAAAGAGATGTGATCAGTTTTTAAACAATAAAGAAGCGCACTGCTGGGCAGAGTGATTCAATTTAAATCCACATGAAAGCCAGTGGTGAGCTTAAAATAAACAAAGAAACATTAAAAGCCACCACTACACCCAGTGCCTCATGTCAACAATAAAATAGGTATGGGAATTTAAGCCATCCAAAGTGAATCTTAAAGAAATCGAATCCCTTTGAGGATAACAGACTAGATTTAGCTGAAACATCTCAGTGGCTATACATTTAGTCATCCCTTTTCCAGGCATGAAGGAAGGATTCAGTACCAAAAAAGGGCTCTCTGATGGGCAGCCATGGGCCCTGGTGGGCGGGAAGACTTCTCTTCCTCTAGAAGATACATTTGGGCACCTGTGATGGGAGTATGGGACCAAAGCCTCCCACAGTTTTCTGACGGGGGCTCCTCTTACCCTGACTCTGTGCCCTACCTCGTGTGTCCTAGATACTCCTCATCAATCCCCTCCTTTGGTGTGTCCAATGCGGTGTGTCTCAGCTAAAACATTGTCCTTTTTGAGCACGGAAACAGAGCCCACACCCTGATATCTCTGTGTAGCAATTTCCATTGTGGTGATGCTCTTGGGAGAACCTGACTGGCTGTTCCCAGCCCCATGCTTATGAGGTCAGTTGTGTGTTTTAGGTTCTATTCATTGATGATGGAGAGCTCCAAGCCTCCCATTATTTGAGGGTCTAAGACTGCCTTGGAATTACCATGCTGAAATGCCCCTCTGGCCGCTGGGGCAGATAGACACATGCTTGTCCCCTCCTGAAATTGGGCCTAACCTGCGGAGTACTTCCTCCTTTCCAAGCCCAGGAAGGTGCTATTTGTGTGTGTGTCTGGGTAAGACTTTGCAACTCTAATTTATGTCTTTTTTCGTTTTTGCATTTTCCCCTATTCTTTCTTCCTGTTAATACAAGCTCTGTGCTCATTGCCTCAAGGAAGGTATATAATAGGGTAAAAGGCAGATGTTGTCAGCAAAACAATTCCCTTCTAGGTCTTTTTTTGTTTTTTATTTTAAGAAACCTGTTTTTTAAAGGGAGAGGGTAGATAAGCCTCTTGAAACAACACAAGGGGATAGGCTTCCCCAACTCCACCCTCAACCTCACCCTAGAACTTATTCCCTCAGGCTGGGGAATGGGAGGAGAAGAGGTTGAAGAGCCCAGAATAACAAAGAGCTGAGCCCAGCTTCCTGGCTATGCCACTGGGAGGCAGTGAGGTCACTCTCAGTGAAGCCAGCTGCGTGGTACAGATGGGATCACCCACCACTTTTAAGGAAGAGGCTCGTATACCAAGACTGGAACAGAAATAGAGAGATGCGAGTCATGAAGGGGCCACATGGAAAGGGACAGCAGACATCTCACTGGTAACTCATGTATACAGGTGGGAATCCCCCTCTTCAATATCTTGGCACAGGGTAAGAACTTAGAAATGTGTTACAACCTATGGGAGTGGGAAACAGAGGTTTAGTTAGTGTTGGAGAGACCACATCCTGTTTCATTTTTCCTCCTGAGCACATAAGAAGACTCCAAGCCTCTTGCATTTAAGGCTTGACAAGTGACTAGTTCTGATCAATGAGCTATGCATGGAAGTGACACGAATCACCATGCTAAGGCAGATAAAGGTCTTCTGTGACCTTCCAGCTTCTTACTTCTGTCACCATATTGAGAGGACAGAGGAGAGTCTTTCATATCCTGGGGTCCCTGAATGACTGTAGAAGGCACAGCTTTCCAGCCGACCTGCGTGAATTAGAAATAAGCCAACTTTATATCACAGAGATTTCAGGGTTAATTTGTTCCTTGCAGCAAACCCCAACCTATTTGATTAACCTGTTGGAAAAGTTAGAAATAAGTTAAACTGTAGAAAATAGAGTAAGATTTCTTATACCCCCAAATTTGTGGACTGAGGTTTGTGCCTGCCATGAGGGTATTTGTTTTCCATTCATCGGCTTCAGTTGAAATGCAGACTTTAAGCTTCTTGAGGTCTGCGGCTATAATGAAGTCATTGGTCACAAGTCCCTTCACCCCAGTATGGAGCAAGAATCTAGCACAGTGTCTCACCTACTGAAGATGTACAACCAAGATGTCATTTCCTTCCTCCTGGTACCTCTACCTTCCTCTGGTGTGATAAATGGGAAGCAGGTAGGAAGCAAGGCAGTCTCAAGAAAGAGCATCTCTTTCACTTGCTAAGACTACCTGGTGCCGGGTCCCATGGTGACTCCAAGGACACAGAGAGAAACCAGAGTTGACCTTGACCTGCAGCCTAAGGGCCCCTTGGGGGAGACATTGTCATCATGATAGTATAGCACACAAGAAAAGAGGACCAAGAACTGAGAAGGGAATTGCAGAAAGTACGTCCTGGAAATGAAACTGGAAAGGAAATAATAAGAGGTAATGTTTGTTGAGTGCTCACAATGTGCAAAATGCTTTGCTTACAGTGTCTAACTTAATTGTCACAATGATTCTGTGAGGCAAGTGCTACTGACCGCATCATATAGTTCAAAGCCCTTTCCTGCTCATAGTTTAGGAACCTGGGGATTGGGGGGTGAGAATGAGATTGTCTGAGAGTTGTTCTGATCAGTCAACACTGGGAGACATGAGAAATTCTATTTGTAAGTGCCATGCTGGAGGGCCCATCAATCCCAAAGGCCTCTGCATCCCCCAAAAGGTCTCAGCTTAGCTTCTGTGGCCAGTTTCCTCTTGCCAACTCATAGTCAGTGATGAGCCCTGAGACAGGGCATGGAAACAGGTGTTCAATTTCCAAAAGGAGGAGGTCTGAGAAAGGACCAGACAGAAGAGGCACACCTGCAAGTGTACCAGGAATTGTAGAAACAGTGTCTTCTCTCAGCACCTTCTCCAATTTAGAGGTGAGAAGCCAGAGGCTAAGAGAGGGACAGACTTGCCAAGGCTCAAACAGGGAATTTGACAGTACCGGGATCAGAACACAAGTCCCCTGGCTTTCCCCTGCAACCAGTATTATTCAATCGTGAAGGCCTCATGGAATTCTTGTGGTGTGACTGTCCCTGACGACTGATACCTCTGACCTCAGGGGCATCCCATTAGGGACAAGAAGATAAGGAACAAAAGATGATGGACAAATGGCCATTCCAACTATCCAGTTATTCACTAGGCATTTATTTAGGGCCCTTGTAGGGCTAAGCCCTGTGACAGGGCCTAATGCCACTGCCAGGAACTGACTCGATCCTGTGGCTCTTGCTGGTGAGGTGACTGTAGTAGTCGGGGTTCTCCAGAAAAACAGAACTAATATACATCTACATCTATATGAAGATGAGAGATGTTCCAGCTCAAGCAGTAAAGCAGAAAAAGGGGTGAATCCTCTTTCCTCTGCCTTTTGTTCTATTCAGGCCATCAGTGGATTGGAGGGTGGCCACTCACATTGGGGAAGGCAATCTACTTTATTTAGTCCATTGAGTCAAATGCTCATCTCACTGGAAATACCTTCACAGACACACCTAGAAGTAGTGTTTAATCAGTTATCTGGGCAGCCTGTGATCCAGTTAAGTTGACACATAAAATTAACTATCACAGTGACCATGGGCACATTTAAGGAGGGGCCGTAGAACTTGATGTGTAGCTTCTAATGAAATCTTAGCCTCATGTTAGGGATCTGGGGCCAAGCCAGGGGTTGGTGAGGCAGATGAGGCTGGGAGCTCTGTGGTACTCAACCCATCTTCACTTCCAGGGCTGAGACTCATAGAGTCACTACCTATCTGTGACTCATAGAGTACTCAGAGCTCAAGGTCATTGTCCCTCCATGCCCCAGAGAGGGCTGTTGTATGCTACTCCAGCCACCACTTCCACTGCCCTCACTGGCTTGGCTAGAGGACTGCACTTCCAGAAGCTGGACTTCTAATATGGGCACAGATTTCCCTATGGGATCAGTGCACTTCTGAACTGAGACTTCTGACCATAAAGGTTTCCGCTTCACTGCTGGCTCCTCAGGACAATCATTAGGGTCTGTCGTGAATTTTCTGAAGCCCCAGAGCTTGCCATAGAGGATGGCTATTGTTTGGGAACTCTGGAATAGAGAAACACTATCCCTGATATGCTAGTAACTTCCTGGAGGATCCTAAAGGAGATATGAAGACCCAGAATAGTGGCAGCGAGAAGGGATTTCTGACTTTAGGCAACACCCAGTCCAGAACTCAGACTTCTCTCAATTTCTTACAGATCCAATCAAAATCCTGGAACAGATTTTTAAAGAATCCTGAGATTCACCATTAACTCTTGACTGCTGTCTGAAAGTACAAAGCCAGTGTGAACTTGGAAGTTTACAATGGCACTGGTGGTCCTGACTCTACACAGCTTTGGGCTCTTATTTGGATTCAGACACCAATGAGAGCTGTTAGAGAACCCTGACCTGTGAGGAGCCCTGTGGGATCTGATCACCTAAGCCATGTCAACAGCCCAGGCCTCTGGGGCTTTTGGAGCATCAGGTACTGACAGACCTGATGAGTTGAGGCCTGGCTGTGCAGAGAGAACCCGGTGGGAGCCAAACTCAAGGCAGACAGTGAAGGGGACTGTTGATGCTGGTGGGAAGGCTAAGAGAGCCCACCAACCTGAATCTAGGGCCCTGGATGGAAGCTCCTTTGTCTAGAATTAGGAGAGAGAATTGAGTCTCTGGGCTAAGATTTGGAAGTTAGTGAAGGGACTCTGAATGAGACTGACGAGGAGGGTCGCAAATGATAGTGAGTCAGAGCATCTGGGAGCCAGGCAGGGATGAGCAGGGAGTCGAGGGCTGGAGGGTGGGAGTTTGTACTGGGCAGCATCCTGAGACAGGGGTAATGGTTCTGTTGGCTTTTCTGCACTCACTGTGGCCTGACATGTGTGTCTCTGACGTTACCACAGCATGAAGGATGAAGGGTGGGTTAGACAGCGATAAACCATGGTAGATGCTGGACTCCATGGTTTGGTTTGCAGGGTCTTGCCAGCCTGGGGACAGAGTCTTAGTGAGACAGGCTTCTCTGGACCAACAGAATCCTCCTTCTTCCTTATTTCCTGCATCCGTCATCCAGTGTGAGACGGCCATGTTTGACCATCCTGCCAGGGTGTGATGACATGAAAAAATTGCATGGGGTGCCTGCAAGGCAGCCATTGACTTCTTTTAGAACTTAACAAAAATTTATCTGGGCAGTTCTTGGCCCCTCCTTAGACAGTGGTATGCGTTTCCAACTGCCCCTCATTTAATTTCATTTTAATGGGAGCTGGGAAGGGTGCAGTCCTGGTTTTGAGGCAGCCATTTTTTGAGGGCTATGGACCTGTGTGCAGAAGCTGCCCTCTTGCTGCCTGGCCCTGTCAGAGGATCTGGGAAAGGGGTGGGAGAATGTTGACACAGGACCAAGTTTTCTTGCTTTCGTAGGTGCTCATTAGAAATTATTTAAGGGATTATGATATCTCCCCTGCCAGGCGTGGTGGCTCACGCTTGTAATCCTAGCACTTTGGGAGGCCGAGGCGGGCAGATCATAATATCAGGAGATCAAGACCATCCTGGCCAACATGGTGAAAACCTGTCTCTACTAAAATAAAAAAAAAATTTAGCCAGTCGCGGTGGCGAGTGCCTGTAGTCCCAGCTACTCAGGAGACTGAGGCAGGGGAATCGCTTGAACCCAGGAGGTGGAGGTTGCAGTGAGCTGAGATTGCGCCACTGCACTCCAGCCTGGGAGACAGAGCAAGACTCAGTCTCAAAAAAAAAAAAAAAAAAAAAAGATTTCAGGTAAGAACCTTAGTCACAGTTCCTGGGCTTGGGTTCTGGCTGCTCCCATTGCTTGGCTGAGTGATGTTTTGAGGCACTAAGGAACCCCTCTGAGATTTAGGGAATCATCCATTTAAAATGAAAGGCAGAAGTAAAGGTTCCTTCTTTCAGCCCTCAGAACAACACTCAAACTGCTTGCCATGTTCTTCTACTTGCTCCTGCATGATCTGGCTTCCGCCCGCTTCCAGGCTTTACCTTCTCTAGGCCAATCTCCTTCATGACCTTCCAGCCACTGGAATTTCTGTTTTTCAAACAGCGTGACTTTATTCTGGCCCCAGGGTCTTTGTGCTTGCCATCTCTCAGAACATTCCATCTTCTGATCTGTGCATGGCTGGTTCCTTCTTACTACGAGTTGCTGCTAGATATGCCTCCTCAGAGAGGCTTCCCTGACCTCCCTTTAAAACAACTGCCCTTTTCCCATCCCCCAATTATTTTTACTTCATTATCATATTTTATTTATTTTAATTGCACTTACTATCACCTGAAGCCGTCTTATTTTTTTGTGTGTACTTGTTTGTTTTCTGGTTGCCTCACCTCTCTCCACATGGAATGATATTGGGGGCTTTGCTCATTTTGCTCATTGCTGTATCTCCAGTAGTGTCTGGCACATAGCAGGTGCTCAGTAAATGCTTATTGAATAAATGGAGATGCTTATTAACAATTGCCTTGCTTTCTTATCAGGGTGGTTGAGATAACCTAATAAGGTGGTACATGCTTTGAATGTTCTGTGGTGCTAGCCCAAGCATGAGGAGTGGTAACTCTCTGCCTGTATTCTCTGAATATGCTTCAGAACCCTGGGGATATGAGGCCAAGGAGAGGCACGGTGACAGAGGAGCACAGCCAGGGGCCTGGGAAAGTTGAGAAAGGGGTGGAGAAGGCCATGGTGCTTGCCTTATGGGTGCCATTGTTGGCATATGAAAAAATTGCCAAGACTGCCCACATTCTAGACCCATCTAGGAATTATCCAGAAATCCTAGGTTTGAGATGTCTGCTTCAGTCATTGGAAAAGCTTCCTACCTTCTGTGGCATAAGGTCCCAATGTTCCCAGTTTTCTTGAGGTAGCTGGGTTAGAGGGAAGACCATTGCTTGGGCCTCAGAGACTAACAAGCCAAGGTCTCTGTTAAGCTGCTAGTGTTACTAGTAAGACAATGCCATTCGATCCTGGGCAGCCTCTCTTCAGGGAAATACACATTCAACAAACTTTTATTAAGTTCTAAGTCCTCAAATGTAACACAAAGAAGTGGGACAAACAGCCTCTAAGCTTCCTTTCACTTTGATTTCCTAGGGTTCTGAATTGAACGAAGCTCAAGACATTATCTGGCACAGTTTCCATCCACAATCTGTCACTGGCGCAGCCCAGAGAGCTCTCCGGCTGGAAGCCATAAATTTGGGTGGCTGAACCTGCTGGGAAATAAAAACCATATTAAAACTCATATTTGCATACAATTATCTATTTGCATAGAGCTATTCATTTTCTTGCTGTGGGAGGAGGCTTGTTTGAGAAGAGGATGGCAGCTTGAGGCCTCTCACCTCCCACCCCTGTCCTTTTGCTGGAGTTGGTGTCCACTCCCAGTGTGTCTGTGCCCTGCTGGAATTCTTTCTTTCCCCTGAACTGATGCCGTTCATCAGGTCAGGAGCAAAAGTGAGGAGGGTGTGACTAGCAGCACACATGGGATAAGCAGTGAGGGTGTTTAGAAAGCGTCTCTTCTATTGTTTTACTATGGAGGGTGAAGAGGGCCAGCACTTGGACTGCCCAGAGGTGAAGTCCATCAGAACTGGGCCGGTAAAAACTCAGTGCAATAGCAGCCCCCAGGGAGAGGCACTGTCTGCCAGAGAGAATGAAGAAGTTCCTCATCTGATACTAAATATTTCCTTCCCTTGGTTATTTGTCATGGAGAGATCTCAGCAGGTCATTATCATGTTACCACTTAGCCATCAATTAACAAATGTCTACCCCTTTGGGTCATTTCTTATAAATCAATCTCTCTGTTCCCCTCATTATTTGGTTGTTTTCCTTTAACAGCCTCTCCTGCACTGTAATTTATGGAGCCTCATCGTCTAAGAGCACTACTCTTGCTCTGAATCCAGGGAAAGCCTTTTGTGGAATTTTAAAGGGCCGGTGAAAAAAATTGCACAAGCAAGAAATATTTTGTTAGATTAAACCTTTTTGAGTTAGCATTATATTCTTTTCCTCCCCAGCACCGTGCTGCAAACATAAGGGGCAAAGAGCTCTGGTGTGGGAGTGGGCGAGTCACTGCATTGGGCATGGTTTGCATTTTCTGACTTGAATCTCATTGTGTTATTTCCTCTTCATATTTATTACCACTTAAGGTTCATTTACATTCCCTCTCTGTCCACAGTGATCAGAGCAACACCTCCCAAATTAGTGTCATTTGCAAGTTTCATTAACATGCTGTTTACTCTCCCTTTTTCAGATCATTAATAAAGATGACCCCCATGAACCCTGCCTCCCCCAACCCAATACATTTCCATTTGTCTTCACCCTTTGTTTGCAGACTTTGAGCAAATTTTAAATTTATGTGGCAGCACTCCTTACTAAGTCAATTTGAATTAATTTTGAGTGTAACACTTTATACCACTATATCAAATGCTTTTCTTATAGCTGCATGCATTCCGTCAATAGTGTTCTTGCACCTTTCTATTTGGTATTCAGGCTGAAAGCTCTCAATTCTGCCTGGCATTTTAGTTCTTTAAAAGTCACTGTATCGTCTGTACTGACTAGGGACTTTCTCCTAATTTTTCAGTTATTTTGAAATGATTGATGTTATGAAAGAAAGGATTTGGAGAGCTATTTATGGCAATCGATAGCTTTCATCTTTCTCTCCCACATCTGCTATATGGTGAATAAGTAATTTTGGTGACATTCCCTCATATTCCAGGATGCATGAGACCTGGACCTCCTATTTTGAAAGCTACAGATTTCCCAATACTCCCTTCCCTTGTTTGAAACTGAGTATCTATTTTTTTACCCGTATACCAGTTTTGAAGCTGCTTTAAATGCCTGGCATATTGTGGGTTCTCAAAAACTGTTTTTCTGAGCTAATGAATGAATACAATAAAACCTGTCAGTCATTCGTGCTTCTCCCCCTAATCGGTACCAATTCCTCATTTGGTGAGGTAGTGAACAGTTAAAAAAAAAAAAAATCAAGGCTGCTAGTGGACGGTATAAGGACCTATAGGTGTCTTACTGTCACTCATTTATTTGTTCCACATGTATTTACTGAGACTTTACTTTGACCAGATACTGTTCTAGGCTCTGAGGGTATTGCAATAAATAGACAGAATCTTTTTCTTCTTATACAGTTTTGAGAAAGAGACAATCAACAAACATACAGGTATATATCATCAGACTGTGATAAGTATTATGAAGGAAAATAAAGATAGATAGAGACACCAAGAGAAATTTTATAGCATTTGAAGGCTATTTTTTTGTGACTGACTTATCATTTTTAGTTCTAAATCTTTTATCTGGAAAGATGTAGAATTTCCAGAAGCTCAACAGTTAGAAATAATGACTAACACAACACGTAGAATTTCATTATAGCAGGTGGTTAGGCAGTCCCTATTTGAGACTCATCTTATGTGTACGAGCAGATGCACCCATGCTGGGCCAGAATCTGGATTTTTTTTTTTTTTGAGACAGAATCTCGGTCTGTCACCCAGGCTGGAGTGCAGTGGCGCTATCTCGGCTCACTGCAAGCTCCGCCTCCCGGGTTCACGCCATTCTCCTGCCTCAGCCTCCCGAGTAGCTGGGACTACAGGCGCCCGCCATGGCGCCCGCCACAACGCCCAGCTAATTTTTTATATTTTTGGTAGAGACGGGGTTTCACCATTTTAGCCAGGATGGTCTCGATCTCCTGACCTCGTGATCCGCCCGCCTCGGCCTCCCAAAGTGCTAGGATTACAGGCGTGAGCCACCGTGCCCAGCCTTTGAATCTGGACTTTTTATAAGTACCTGGGACCCTCCCAGTTCAGGCGTCTTTAACAAGACTCGAGGGATGTTACCTTTCGGACTTTATGAAGATCAGCAAAGCATTGATGGAGGAGCACTGAGTTCACCCAGTGGACTGTACCAGGTACAGATTACCAAAGGGTCCACTTGGTATGAAGGTGCATGCATCAGACCAGAGATAGCTTACAGACCCAGTAAAGGAAATCTCAGCAGGAGCCTGCAAGGGCTGCAAGTCAGGCTGAGGACGAACGTCAACCCACCGAGACGGGTGCTGAGAGGACCTCAGCTTCTTCCTGAGTTCAGGCCTATAGCACACCAGCTGGCTGGGGCCACTCTTAACAGGGATCCTTATTCTTAAGTGAAGTCACTTATGCAGTCAATTTCATGATGGCTTTTTACTGTTTTTAGATTTGCTCTTTTTCTCTTTGGTATTTTATTTTGTCTTCCTAATACCTTTTTGTTGAAAAAGGATTGTTCCAAAATGCCAAAACAGCTGTCACTTTTATATTGGAAACCCTAAGATGGCGCTTCTTCACCCACAGGATAGTATTGAAATGCTTAACTCAGCTCTCACAACTTCCAGCCTGGGGCCTCCCCAGCTGTGAAGCCTCATGGGCTGCCCAGTCCTGCCTCTCCTGCTCTTGGGCTCTGACAGGACCCAATCCCCTGTGCTCCTCCCTCACACTAGATGACCTCCTGCTTCTCTGTGCTCCCCTCAAGGTTCCTTCTGAGTGGAATGTCCTCCCTTCTTCTTCACCTGCAAGCTCCCACTTAGCCTTAGATGTATCCTAGGTGCCGCTTCCCCCAAGCCCCAGGCTTTAGGACCCTGGACATCTCTCTACCATCACCCTTACACATTGCTAGTGGGTTTCCAGAATGACAGGGACAATGTCTTATTCATTTTTGTATTGACATTACCTAGGACAGCCCCAGGCACAGGGCAGGCATTCAGGAAAGGTTTGTTAAAGGAAACTGAACTGAAGATGAAAGAAATGAGGAGTTATCAATCCCACTTTGCTGTTCAGGAGACTGAGGCTGGGGAGGATAAGCTCCATGATCCAGGCCATCCGGGGATACCTAGGATGGGGCTGATATCAGAGTGCAAGGCAGTGGGCGCCTATTCACCAGATCTGCTCCCGTGTCCTAGGTGATTTCAAAGCACCGTGAACTCAAAGAGCTCAGCTGTCTCTCAGCTCATAGGCATCGTTTTTGTTCAAAATATTTCTGATTTGCAACTAATGACTTTTGGTGTTTTTTACTTATCAGTTGACCTATTTTTGTTGGTGGAGTTTATTTTTTCTGTAAACGTTCTTATTCATTTTCAAGTTAAATAAAATCTGACTTTTATCCCCAAAGGAACTTAGATTTCAAACCCCTGACTTGAGCAGGATTTTGGTTGGAGTCTGGGTTTGACTCATCTCTTTGATTAAAGGCTTATCTTCTTCTAAATAACATGTCTTAATAGTTACTCTTTCCCTTTCTAGACCTTCTAAATTTAGATAAATGAGACCAATTATCGCTTCCAGAATGTTCAGTTTCTACTCTGGTCCTAAAATTTGGTCTCTAAGAGATGTTGATTTTCTTCCTGTGGGATCATTTAAATTCTGCATTTTCCCAGTTGGTATCCTTATGGGAGGGGAGGAGGACTGTGGGCGGGGCAGGCTGGCTGCTTGCTAACCAGGAGACACAAGGAGGGGCTTTCAGCCTCCTGGGAGCCTGGTTGTGACCTACAGAGACCTCACCAGCTGTGGGCAGAGGGATGGCCTGCGGCAAGGTAGCTGGTGCATGAACAAGCCTATGAGATCATCGTGTCTGTGGATACCCAGGTAAGGGAGAGAAACCTCTGAAAATGTGCTATGATGATGTGAAAACTGCAAGGGGAGGAGAGATGTTTTTCAATTCCTTTTCTTCTTTGCAACTTCCAGAGATGATCTTGAATCTGTGATGGGCAGATATGGCATATCCATACATCATTTCAGTACATATTTATTAAGCACCTACTGTGGGCCAGGCACTGAGCCACACTGTGCATAGGGGGTAAACAGGAAGACACAACCCTGCAGTCTGGAGAAAAGGAGGGTTTGCTGCCAGGGGCAGGGAGGATTATTCCTAGCAGAGCCTCAGAGCTTGGGAGAATAACTTGGGAACTGCTTATGCTATTGTAAGACCTGGAGATGGGGAGAAGGAACCAGAGGATTTCTTTTCTCTGATGCCTGCCTGCTTTTCTCTGCTGAGTTTCCCAGCCTCATCAACCCTGACTACCTACCTGCTCTCCCACCCAGACTCTCCCCGCAAAATGTGAGCCTGTAACTCTGGATCCCCAGGGCCTCAGCAGACAGAAACTGTTTTGGGCAAGACACAGTTAGTGTACAATCTGAGATTGCTCAGATGTAGGGCTGAACAACCCATGCTTGATCCCTGGATATGAAGCTCACTAGCACTAGGGTAAACAGATTTAGAAGAGGAATGACCATTTACCCAATTAAAAATAGAGTCCTTAGAGCAATCTAGAAGTCTACAGTGTAGGACGATTGCAGTGTAAGTACACACTAGCTCTGTTCGGAGGAGGGTATTTTAGCTAGAATCCTTGGGCTGATCCCACTTTTCAGGGCTTCTGAATATTGACTTCTATGTGAAATGTTATTCTGTGTGTGAGCATATATGCATTTTTTTTTTTTTCTGAGAAGGGAGTCTGTAGTTTTTATTAGATTCCTAGCAGGGTACTGTTTTAGGCTCCAGGAGCCTTGATTCCATCCCTTGGCTCCTATCTTTACCAGCTGAGGTAGGGGAGTCACGTGGGCTCTGTTTTCATCTACAATAGAATAAAATAACAGCATCTTCCTCACATGGCTGTTATGAAGTTAAAATGAGAAACGTGGGTAAACTACGTGATTTGCAAACCATACACTACTACATGAATGCCTGGAATGGCCATGTGGTCCTCGTCCCTCCTTCCCCATTACCTCTCACTTTCCCCTTACCTCCTCCCAACCTAGTTAACTTCTAATTGTTCTTCAGTACCCATTTCCAGGAACACTTCAAAAAAGCTTCCCCTGGCTGCTAAGCTTGCTCCTTCTGGATAAGGTGCCCCTTCCCCCTTCACTGTACTACCCTTCTCTTAGCTGACCTCTAATAACATAAATTCTACCCTGTTGCAATCATTTACTTCCTCTTCCTGACCTGGCTCTTCTACCCAGATTGCATGATCCTTGAGGACAGGCATGTTGACCTGGTTGTTTTCTCTGCCTGTCACAGTGTAGCTTTAATATAATTTTATTCAATCGATAAAATGTTAGTTAATTTATTTTTAAATTGTGCTTTAATGAGCTAACTCCTGATTATTTTTATCTATTCATCAAAGGCAGACTTAGTTCCTTTTACTATGTGTAAATGAAAGTGATAAAATGGAATCCTTTAAGAGCATCTTACTACTGTCTATTAGGTTGGCCTTCCAGCAAATTAGTCTGAATTAATGAGGGTTCATCTCCCTCTGTTGAGGGAGGCAGGAAATAAAGCAGTTGCATGCCGCGGTGCCAGGCCAGGCACTGTGACTACCACAGTAACTTCCCTCCTCACTCACAGAGCAGCACACGCCTCTGTAGCCTACTACCTGTGGCACAGGCTGATCAAGGGGATTAGGTCTGGGGCTATACAACTCTAGAAAGTCTCGGCAGGGCGTGGTGGCTCATGCCTGTAATCCCAGCACTTTGGGAGGCTGAGGTGGGTGGATCATGAGGTCAGGAGATCAAGACCATCCTGGCTGACACGGTGAAACCCTGTCTCTACTAAAAATACAAAAAAAAAAAAAAAAAAAATTAGCAGGGTGTGGTGGCAGGTGCCTGTAGTCCCAGCTACTCAGGAGGCTGAGGCCAGAGAATGGTGTGAACTCGGGAGGCAGAGCTTGCAGTGAGCCGAGTGAGCCACTGCACTCCAGCCTGGGCGACAGAGAGAGACTCCGTCTCAAAAAAAAAAAAAAAAAAAGCAACTCTAGAAAGTCTCCCAGAGGCAGCACACTGCTGTGGCAACAGGCTGGCCTGAGCCTCTCTCAGCCCCTTTCATAGGCACTGTAATCTTCTGATCATCTTCTACTCCTTTTCTTTGTTATTTACTGGCAGTAGCCATTGCAGATGTGTCTTCTGAAGTTCCTCTTCCTGGTCGCTCCTGGATTTTCCTCTATTTTGTCTCCTGCTCCCATTGCAGGAAGTGCCACAATTTCCATCCTTCCTGCTTTCATTTGTATTACTGGAAGGAAAAAAGAATTATGTGCTTCCCATCAACTCCAACTCAGCTGGCACTAGACATTGTGTAGACTGATGTAATGTTACCAAGGAGGAAATTATTAAAAGGATGAGGCTAATTTTCTAATTCACACCTGGAAAGCAAATCTGATGGTGCTTGCACAGATCTTTAATGAAATAACATTGTCTAAGAAGTTCCGGAGAAATTCATCACTAATTGATTTTTGAACTGTGGAAAAAGATAATACAGAGAGATGAGGTATTAGCTTCCCTCTGGCCTGACTCCACCACGAGCTTTCCAGTTCCTTAGTCCGCTTTTCCATGGAAAATCGATAGCAGCTTTCTGAATTGGTGTTACAGACAGTAAAGCCCACATAAAGGCCTATATTTGGATGGGATGTGTTTTCTTTCTGCTTCAGTTTTCCATCATTTGGGCCCTGCTGTGAGTTCTTGGTGAAAGCCATGGATTTCCATGGTAGAATTGGAATATTCATTTTGTGACACAAGAGAAAGGCAGCAAGCAGGAGAAATGCTCTTGGGCTCAGGTTGGGTGTCCTCAAAACTGGCAGGTCTGTAGTGGGAACACAAGGGCACAGCCTTCCCTTTAACTTTAGAGGCTTCTCAGACTCCCCCAACCCCAACATATGCATTCTTTATGTATACTTACATATTCTTTGATAGGGACCACTGATAGTTTCTTATTCTTATATAAAGTATGAATAAAAGCATTTAAATAAAATTCTGTTTTTGAAAAGTCGGCCTGAAACATGTAATCCAATTTAAAACTGAGTGCCAGCTATGCAAAGCCACCTCTATGATTAGCTCCCCAGCCCTTCTTCACCCAAGTTGCCATGTTCCTGTCCATCCTCTTCAGAATTTTTGAAGATGCAGCTCATGGATGTTGAACTCCTGGGCTAGCCGGAGAGGTTCTTCTTGTATTATCTCCTTGCAGCTGCTCAATTCCATCTGACTTCTATGAATTTAAAGGAATTTTGAGACTCAGGAGAAATAGCTTTGGCTTAAAGGGCTTACTCCAAGTCTGGCTTGTAAATGTATTAAGGCAGCTTGCCTCAACTTGAGGTGCCCTTCATAGATCCAACCGGTAGACTTTGCCAGGTCCTCTGCTGCATGCTGGTGAGCCATTAAGACCTACTTTTGGACCTACTTTTGTACTACCAGAGTTCACAGCTGGTGAGATGGAAGTACCATGGCAGGGAGGCTCAAAATGCTCTGACCTCTTTGAGGTCATATGTCTCCTTCAATCTTGGGGACCCCAGGAAGACTTCCAGAGGAGGGGCTGCTGGGCTGAATCTGGAAGGAGGGAGGCTATGCCCACTCTTTTTTTTTTTTTTTTTTTTTGAGATGAAGTCTGGTTCTGTCGCCCAGGCTGGAGTGCAGTGGTGCGATCTCAGCTCACTGCAAGCTCTGCTTCCAGGGTTCACGCCATTCCTGCCTCAGCCTCCCGAGTAGCTGGGACTACAGGTGCCTGCCACCAGGCCTGGCTAATTTTTTGTATTTTTTTTAGTAGAGATGGGGTTTCACCGTGTTAGCCAGGATGGTCTCTATCTCCTGACCTCATGATCTGCCTGCCTCGGCCTCCCAAAGTGCTGGGATTACAGGCGTGAGCCACCATGCCCGGCTGGCTAAGCCCACTCTTTAACTCATAAACTTTTCCCTCCAGGGAGCCTCATACATCCCCTATGGCCCCCACCCTGGACTTTGATATGGAATAATCTCTTATCATATCAGGATCTTTGCAGGATTTTTCTGCTCTTCTTGTCAATGTATATTTAACTCTGCTTTATCCCCACTCCTCTTACAAACTCTCACCGTGGCTCTTAGGGATCTGTTAGGCTAGTTCTCAGTATGGTGTTGATGATAATAGCAGTTCCAAAGTTCACTCTCAAACTGTTATTCCCATTTTCACCTTTCTTAGAGAGATTAATACAAGGCAGGTTAGACTTAGAGTCCGGGAGGCACTATTGGTGTGGACATTTCCTTGCTCTTAAAATGATGTTTAAGGATTCACTAACTCTGGCTTCTGTAAGACTTGCTTTTCTGGGTGGTTTGGACATTGAGTGCCCCTTTAGGAGCCTTGCTATGGTGTGTGGGTGGGTGTGGGAGGGCACCATCTGGTCCATGAAGGCCAGTGTGAAAGCCTTGTTCTGCCAAGGTGATGTTTACAGGGGCGGGAGCACTGATCTGTGGTCTGCCACTGACCATTTTGGGCCAGGTATTATCCCCTCAGTCTCTACCTCTGTAAATTGCAAGAGCTGAAAACCAACTCTGAGAGTTTCTGTAGCTCAACCATTCTGGGCTTGTCTATATTGGATGCTTTTTCACTCCTCATTTTTTAGGGCAATATGGAAACACACTAGCACCCTGCCAGAAAGTGAATTTAATTTATCAAGGGTGTAACCATTTATTTTTACTCAGTTTATAAAATAATATTAATTGCAATGATGTTAATAACAACCTGAAATTTTGTGGGGCTTTTCTAGTTTACAGTGTTTTTATATCCTTGATCACTTTGGGTCTCCAAGTCATCTCTATGAGGTGCCATCTGTGAGCACTTAACCATATGCAATGTAGATTCATCATGTCCTTTAACCCTCTCAACAATTCTATAAGGCAAATATTATTATTATCTCAATATTTCAGATGAGGAGTCTGAACCTCAGAGAGGTAAAGTATCTTTCCTGAGGTCATGCAGCTAGTGTAAGTCTTTGGAGGACAGTTTCCTTCTGTGGCGGTAGTGTGCCCACTTTCATTCTCTCTGAGCCCCTCTTATTCCAGAGACCTTTTAGTTAGCTATGTACTATTGCTATGCAGTGGGGTGGAGGGGCTGCTGTGTTTTTAGCTCTGAACAGCTTATAATGCCAGGTCACAGTGAAATTTCTTTGTGATTTGACCATGAGGCAGCATGACCTACCAGAGTTGGATAAGCCTGGGCAATGTGGGATGCTGTTCATTGGGTAGCTAAGGTAGCTAAGGATATGAACTGGGGATATAGCACGAAGAGAGAAAATGAAAACAGTTATGTAATTTGGTAGAGAACAGTACAAGAGTGGGACTTTTAGAGCAATTGAAGAGAGGTCTGAATAGTTGAGAGACTGGCTTTAGAGGCAACTAAAACTCCAAGGAGTCATAAGGAAAAGAGAAGGAGAAAAGATTCTTGCTTCTTGACCAGAATAACAGGAAAGTTAAGGGAGATTGAACATAAGTGTTCAAACATTTGGAAGACAGTGGCAGGCTGTTGTAGGATTTCACTGAAGATGACACACAGCGGACTGGTTAAATTGGAGCACTGCAGAAGGCAGGTGCTTTGTTAGCTTCTAGGAAGGATTTCTTGGATGCCAGGCATGTCTAACACTGTAACAGATGTCAAGCTACTTGCAATGAACAGGATATCAGTCAAGCCACTTGGGTGCCCAGCACTCTTGTACACCCTTTCTAAGTTTGGGGAATTTCTCATTTACTGAGTCTGTGCCTCAAGTAGAAAGCCAGAAATGGGCTTTCCAAGCTTCCCTTGTATAGAATGCAAGCCTAAGTTCCTGACCAGAGGCACCTGTGTCTGGCTTCAGTTAGGAAGCCAGTGATGCTAGGAAGCAGGTGTCCAGAGGAATTTATTCTGGTGAGAGAAGGGACATAGATATTTAGCATCTAGATGCAGCAATCACAGAGTTGATTGTGGAAACACACAGTGCTCAGTGCTGTGGGTGGGACCTGTGGTTTCTGTGTCAGTGGGGATGCTGATGGGGACCCCATGAAAAAAATCTGGAGAATAGTGTGATTGATCCACTGTTCCTGGCTGTAGGGCTTCCTGGAGACACTCCAGAGAACTAGCAACACTTTTTAATAATTTCATTGTCTTCTTAAATCAGCTAGGGAGTGTTCTTTTGTCCACACCTAAGAACCTTGACTGGTACAACAGGTAACTGAGGGCCCTTATAGAGTCTCTGGAGACTTTTAGAAATAGGAAAAACACTTGGCTGTCAGTTCAGTATGATCAGAGTATGTATCAGTCAGGGTTCTTGGTTGCAAACAACAGAAACCAACTGTTTGTATTTTAAGCAGAAAAGAAATCTATTGAGGTTTCAGTGATTCAATGAGATGCTAAAGAATCAGTACGAAATATGGACAAAAATTGAGAGCTTGAGTTAAGAAACCTCTTAGGACAACTGGGCCAGGAAGCATCCTTTGCTTCTCTAGGATAGCGCTTGACCTGTCATTAGACACCAGGAATTAGATACCCTTATGGCTGCCAGGAATAAACCTGACTATCCCAGAGTCTTCATACCACTCACTCTAGCTTCTGGATGAAGGGTCTATCTGTCTGAATTTCCAGGGAATACATACAGGCAGAACCCCCAACCTTTGGACTTCTGAGGTAAGAGGCTGGGTACTGAACCCTACCAGCATTACACACAGGGCAACATTGACTCAAAGAGAAGGAGGAGTTAGATACAGCAATAATAGATGTCCATATCGGGGCTGGAAAAGGCAGTCACATGCAGCCTCATTGATCCTTGCATGGTTGCATATGAGTGTGTCCTCAGACCTGGAACATTTTCTTATATAGAGAGAAAAAGCCATCACAGCCTATGCTAGACTGATTGCCCTGTTTGGGAGTATCTTTCCCTGTTCTGGGTTTGATATTAACTTTTTTGTTTTGCTTAAGTATATGCCTCATGTGGCACCACACCTGGCAATCCCACTGCTATATCTGTTCAGAACACAGTCCTTTGCCTTTAATACAAGAGGAGTGCATGCAGACAATCTCCCTGCATCAGCTCCAGGGCTGGCTTACTGGCCATGGGAGACCAATGGTCACTATTGAAGCTGACCTTGCTCTGTCTTTTCTCTAAGATGCTGTTCCAACCAGTGCCTCTGGGAGTTGTGTCTTTCTTGGTAATCTTGACATCTACAAACCATGCAGTGGGTTGACATTTTGATACTGCCGCTCCTGGTGATATGCAACAGGTCTCACTTGCTTGACAAGGGCACGTGTCTTTAGCTTAATTCTATAAGATGTTGAGCTGTAAGAGATAAATGCAGGACAAACTCCTAACAGATAAAGAGGCCTGTATTAGTCAGGGTTCTCTAGAGGGACAGAACTGGTGGAATAGTCATATATATAAAGAGGAGTTTATTAAGTACTAACTCATATGATCACAATATCCCACAATAGTCCGTCTGCAGGCTGGGGAGCAAGGAGAGCCAGTCCAAGCTCCAAAACTGAAGAACTTGGAGTCTGATGTTCGAGGACAGGAAGCATCCGGCACGGGAGAAAGGTGTAGGCTGGGAGGCTAGGCCAGTCTCTCTTTTCACATTTTTCTGCCTGCTTATATTGTAGCCACTCTGGCAGCTGATTAGATTGTGCCCACCCAGATTAAGGGTGGGTGTGCCTTTCCCACCCACTGATTCGAATGTTAATCTCCTTTGGCAACACCCTCAGACACACCTAGGATCAATACTTTGTATCCTTCAATCCAATCAAGTTGACACTCAGTGTTAACCAGCAAAAGGCCTCTCTGCTGCAAAAATCAATGATGGGACAAAAAAATCACTCTGTCTCATCCTGGTTTTTATTGTTTATTTACATACTCTATCCCCTTTTTATGTTACATTTCCCCCCATATTTAAAGCAACTGCAGGAACAATGGTATCACATGCTCCATGATTCATCCATCCATCCATCCATCCATCCATCCATCCATCCATCCATCCATCTATCTATCCACCTGTCTATCTATCTATTCACCCAGTAAGCATTTACTATGAACCTCCTCTGGGCGTGCCCCAGAAAGTTGCTGGTGATGCAAGAATTAATGAAGCGGTCTCTATTTATTTATTTATTTTTATTTTGAGACTGAGTTTCCCTCTTGTCACCCAGGCTGGAGTGCAATGGCATGATCTCGGCTCACCGCAACCTCCGCCTCCTGGGTTCAAGCGGATTCTCCTGCCTCAGCCTCCCAAGTAGCTGGATTACAGGCGTGTGCAACCATGCCCGGCTAATTTTTGTATTATTAGTAGAGACAGAGTTTCACCACATTGGCCAGGCTGGTCTCGAACTCCTGACCTCAGGTGATCAGCCCACCTCGGCCTCCCAAAGTGCTGGGATTACAGGTGTGAGCCACCATGCCCGGCCAGCAGTATCTTTAAGTAGCTCAGTCAGTGAGGGAGTTGCTATGCAAATAGAGAATTACAATATAAGGTGTATTAGTTTTCTGTTGCTGTGCAAAAAATCACCACAAATTTAGTGGCTTAAAACAACACTGATTTATTAGCTCACATTTCTGTAGGTCAGAAACCCATTATGGTATATCAAGTTCAGAGCATCAGAAGGCTGAAATGGAGGTATTGGCTGGACTGACTTCTTGTTTGGAGGCTGTGGAATAATCTACTTCCAAGCTCATCCTTGTTGGCAGAATCCAGTTCCTCAAGGTCGTAGGACTAAAGTCCCCATTTCCTTGTTAGCTGTCAGCCAGAGACAGTTCTCAGCCCCTAGAGGCTGCTCTTAGATCTTTGCCCCAGGGTCCCTCCATCTCAGCAGCTGAGAATCTTCCTAATGTTGAATCTCTCTGACTTTTATTTTTGCAACCAGCTGGAGAAAGTACTGTTTTGAAAGCACTGTTTTTAAAGCACTCTTGTGATTAGGTCAAGACCACCTGGTAAATCTTCCTATTTTAAGGTCAACCAAATAGCATATACTATATAACATAATGTAATTACAGGACTATAATCCATTATAACTGATGAAGGATTTTTCTTGACCCCTTTGTCAGACTTGCAACGGGGGTGCCCTGTTTACTTGGCTTACTGGGCTCAACCCCTTGCAGGAGGGAGCATGTGAGTGAGTGAATGTGGGATCTGATTGGCTGCTTTAGGCGCCAGCAGGAGTAGGTTCTATGTGGGCCTCAAGGGATGTCAGTGCCCCGCTGGGGGTGCCTGCAACCCCCGAAGCCCCAGGGGATGTGTTACAATGCTCTCTAAGCTTTGCCGTCTGTAGACAGTGGTGTGTTATCAGTTCAGTGGGCCCCTTGCCTTGTTGCATGGAGTGGCTGCCCTCCATTCGTGAGGGCAGAGGGACAGTGTGACAGCCTTTTTTGGGTACCCACACTCGGTAGGTCCTGATTGTCTGGCATCCAAGAAGAATGAGGTCACCCAGACACTTGAAGGATGGTGAAGGTGGATAATTTTATTAAGCAATGGGAAATGGCTCTCAGCAGAGAGGGGAGCTGGAGAGGGCACAAGATGGGCAGATAATCTTCCCCTGAAGTCCAGCTGTCTCTAGTCAGCTCTTCCCTGTAGTTAAGCAATCTCTCCGAAGTTAAGCTGTCTCTCCTCTGAAGTCCAGTTGTCCCTTTGAAGTCAAGTCACCTCTCTCCAGTCAAGCTGCTTCTCTCTCCTTTACTGACTGATTCTGGGGTCTTTATAGGCACAGGATGTAGGGCGAGGTGGGCCATAGGTAGTTTTGGAAAAGGGAACATTTGATTGGTAAAAAGACATTATTCAGAAAGAACCAACTGGGAGAGAGCCGGCAAACAGGGATAGAAGTTCTCACTTTGGGCCGTGGGTTTCAGGCTTTTCGGCTCAAAGGTGGGGTTTCACTGGGGACCTGTCCCCAGTCTGCCTAGAATTTCTCTGCCTCTTGCCTCTATCATTATCATTGGCCCAGAAATTATGCAGCACATAATTATGAAATTATGTACACTGGGAGGGGGTGTATGGAAAATCTTTGGGACATCACAGAATCCTGCCTACTATGCAAAGTGGCATGTGCTATTTTGGAGGCATACACAAGGAATCATAGGAGTACATAGTTTTAGAGGTGGGAGAAGCCAGGGAAGTCTTTTTGGAGGGCTATTATCTGTAGGGGTGCCTTTGGAAGGATGTCAAAAGTTATTCAGTTGACAGGGTTGAGAAGCACTTAGCCCTACAAAGTGAAGATTGGTCATAGGACTGTTCCAGCTAGAAGGAATGACTTATGTGGGGCCAGAGGTGTGACACAGCATGGTGTATTTGGAAATAACAAGTTTGGGGTTACTGGAGAGTAAATATTTTCCAAGGAAGGGAGTGGTGAGATGGGGACCTGGAGAGGCCTGGAGGAGTCCAGACTAAGGATCTGGGAGAATCAGATCTTTGGGCCCTCTCACAAAATGTTTGATTTGGGGTGGGGCCCAATAATTTGCATTTCTAACAAGTTCCCAGGTGATACGGATGCTGCTGGCCTGGGGCTACGCTTTCAGAACTGCTGCTCTGCAGAATGAATGGGAAGAGAGCGATTCTGTGGGTCCAGTAGGAGGTCATGGTACTAGTCTAGCAGGAGATAATGAAGCTCTGACCAGGTTCAGAGCCAGGGCATTGAGGGTGGGTATAGTGTGGAGTAAATGGGATTTAAAAAAAGATTTAGGAAGGAGGCAGTACTGGGGTATGGGTGTAAGAGACAAGGCAGTTAGGGCTGACCCCTGCTCTGGAGAGACCTGGAAGGAATCTTAGCCATGACCCAATCCAGCCCTCTAATTCCTCTGATAGGCAATGTGAGGCCCAGGGAGAGGAAGTCACTCCTTCAAGATCACACAATTGTTGGTATTGGCACTGGGACAGGGGAACCAGATTCCCTGGACTCTGCAACACAGCATTTGTGAATTAATTTGGAAGGAAGAAAACAAAATAAAACCAAGGCAGCCCCAGCTTTCCCAGAAACGCCTTGTCAGTCTCATTCCCCTGGCTCCTATCTCCTTTGTCTGCCACTTGGCCCAGCATGCTTCTGGGGTAAAAAGCATTGCAGCCTGTGTACAAGAGGAGAAGGAAGTTCCTCCCCTGGACATAGACCTGTACAGGGTTCCTGAAGGAGAAGTCAAACTTATCAAAGGTGTTTTAAGTCTCCTAACTGATTCTTTCAGCCCTGGGCTCTTGGTTGCAGGAGAATTTTCATGGCTGAGATACTCTACCAGTGACAAATTTGCTGAAGCATGGAGACGAGATTGGGAAATTACAGCATGCTCCTTGGATTTCCAAAGGGACAATACTGAGTACGGACATTCCTTCTCACACACCCGTACGTTGGAGTGCACACACATGAGATGGAGATCAGTCTTAACCCCCAAAGGTCCCTTTGTCTCACTGAAGTGCTTATTAAATGAATCTGTGTTTCCACTGGCAGCTCTGAGTCATCTAGAAAGGGAACACAATGCGATGTCAGTCAGTATTTGTTACTGTCAGAGCCTTCCTCGCAGCCTGCCCTGCGTTTATTGTCTTTTTGGGGCCCGTTTTATCCATTTTCTGTGGGTAAAGTCATTAATCTTCCTCCTGGCTCGGGTGCTGTGCATCACTGACAGCTGGGGTCCTGGCTTCCTGGGCTGCTGGGTAAGGGCACCTCCGGGCCTCTCGGTGACAGAGTTTTGATTAGAAAGAGTGAAGAGCAAGCCAAGCCTTTAAGAGGACCCAGGAGGCGGGGTGTAAGTGTCTGTGGTCCCAGAAGGCACTGGGGATCAGTGGAAAAGGTCACCCTGTTTTTGAATCATCTGCAGTGTACCCTGACACCAAAATACACTTAGTCCTATGCAGAGTCACTTGATAAAGAGGCTAATGAAGTGGAAAGATGTCAGCAGAGCTAAGCAGGCCAGGCTCTCGGGGATGCACCATGATTCAACCTTCTGTTACCATGGAAACCAGGAAGGCTTGGCTTCCTTTTTTCTCTCCTTCCTTTTGGAAGGTCTCTCCTTGGTAACCTTGACCCTTTCACATTGGCAGCCAGAGATAAGAAATTCCATTTTCCCTTATCTGGTCATGGTTGGCTGGTAAGACTGTGATGGGTGTGTGATGGGGGAGGGGTGCTGGCCAGGGGCTCTGGAGTGCCTTAATTCAAATGCATAAAGTGGAGGGTGGGAGGCGATAGAAAAAGAACACAGTTAATTAAGGTTGATATTGCAGAGAAGGTTGTTTTCTGAATAATAAATTCTTTGGGCTTCAAAAACAAGTGCAATTAAAGGAGTGCAAAAAGGAGAGACAGTTGAAGGGCAGAGGAGGACCAGTCTTTTGGGGGGTGAAAAGGGGGATACAGGGTGCATCTAAGAGGCCCTCACTATGCTGGGATCTTGATAGGCAGAACAAATACTGTGTTTGATGATCGTTTGTGACATTGCTGCCTGTACAAATGCTCTTTGCCTTGAGCAGTCGAGTCATTTACATCCTTAGCTAAAGAAGGGCTTTGAAGTTGATCCAGAAGGGAGGATTGGCCTTGGTTGCTATCAAGGAGATGGCTTTTGCTTCAATTTACTCTCAGAAATGTTGTTCCTGGGCAGACGTTTCCTCAGTCATGTTGTACATCACTTTTCAGTTCAAGTGCCCACTACACCTTTCTGTTCTCTGCGTCTTCTGGAATAAATTATTGATTGAGAAACATGTATAAATTCCTGGCCAGTTAAAGCTTGGTGCTCCTTGGGCTGGACGTCCAATCCTGAATCAGACAGAGGAGTGGGTGGCCGATGACATGCAGTATTAACATAGCCTCCTTACCCACCTCTCAATAGTAATATGGGTTAGAATGAGTTTTTACAGAAAGAAATAGAGTGTCAGCCTCACCCAAACATCTTTTCTGTTATAGAAACCTTTACTTAACTTCAACAGATGTCAAGAAAGTAATATGTATCTTTTACAATAATTATTATAAAGGTAAAAATCTTAGCCTGTCCTATGTTATAAAGGTGTTTTTCTTTTACAACTGTGAATCAGGAAACACATCTGCAGGTGTGTACAAGATCTGGGAGATCTCAGATTTGGCTAGGCTACCGGGGAGGAAGTTCTCCATGGTTGACAAAGGTGGCTGGGTTTTCAGGATTTTCCTAATCCACCCATTCTTATCACATTTTAATTGGTGACCCCACTTGGGGCTGGGGTGATGTGACTGGGAAAAGGACTGGAGGGAACCACACTCCCTCATCCAGCTAAGAACCACACTCCCTCATCCATATTCCCTCATCCAGCTGGCGTAGGGGAACGCTGAGAGCAGAAGGGATTTTACCTCCCTTCACATAGATTGTGTATAGAGATTTCCTGTGTATGACATAGATTATGTATAGAGATTTTCCTGTGTATGATTTATCAATAAAGAATTGCTCAAATCAATTATGCTACATCTATAATGGAATACAATGCAGCTGAGTAAAAGCATGAGGAAATGCTGGAATGATACGGAAAACATTCCAGCATCTATTTTTAAGTGAAAAAAGCAAGAGCAAGCAGTGTATGTATTATATTTTGACTTCTATTAGAAAAGGGAGAGAATCAAGAACATATCTTCATATATGATTGCATTTCCATAAAAAAACCATGGCAGTACACAAAATCAAAAAATAAAATAAATAAATTTAAAAAGCAGCCAGTGGAAGGATGGGGTGGGAATTAGATTGAAAGGCAGACTCCATATATACACTTTTAAATTTAATTTTTGAACCACACATGTTTATTACTTATCCAAACATTAAATGAATAGTAGAAAACACAAAGTTAAAATTACAAAATGGTAAATGAAAATATTAAAAAAAAACAGGAAAAACCAGTAAAATCTCTTCAAAAATTCTTTTCCCTATGTTCTTGCTTGGGGAACTCTTTCTTTCCTTTCTTGCTGTCTCCTGTTTTTCCTTTTCTTCCTTCCTTGTTAGAAAAGGGCTTTAAGATGAATTGAGGGGAGAATAAATACATATACTACAAAACAGATTTTAAAAAGTTTTCTTGGAGCTGATGATGTCAGCAAGATGGCAGCATCAGAGATAACCCACTTATATTGCCCCACAATAATAAAAATTCTGTACCCATTTACAGTACGCAATCTCTTAGAGGGAGCCTTGGAATTCAGATAGGAGGTTATGAAACCTCAGTGGAGTCTAAGACATAGGAAGGCCATTCTGAGAGTGCATGCCAGCACCAAGGTGGCAGACCCTACAATCATGCTCCCAGGTTCAAATCCAGAAACAGCTTAATTCCCCAAAGAGCTTGGCCACGGCCCCCTTTGGCCTTGAGCCTTCAACCAAAACTCTTTTCCAAGGAGTCCAGGAGGAATCATGCATATTAATGCCTTGGCAGGAAGGCTTGTCTGTCCGCTGATATCAATCTCAGCAGTGGATCTGAAGGTCACCCTGTATCTCAGCTCCAGCTCTCTTCAGCTGGTCTCAGAGGGAAAGCTGTCTTTATCTTGAAGACTGGGCATGACCTATCTGTCTAAACTTCTATGAGGAGCCCACCAGCCACCATTCCACAGCAAATCCTGAGGGGGCACAGTATCAGCTATGTCTCCTTTTGCTGCAATTGGGAACCCTCTTGCCCATGCAGGAAATCACCGGGAAGTATGCAAGTCTGGGACAATGGGGCAAGCCTGTCAGCCTCTGTCCCATGGTGAATTCTGAGGGGGCTCATTCTTGGCTCCAGCCCCTCTCTCAGCAATCAAGGAACTGTCACACCTATACAATAAACTTCTGGTAAATGTGTGCCTGTTGGGCACATGGGACAGACTTGCAGAATTGGGTCCCTGGTTAGCTTTCCTACACAACCTGGGTATCCTCCTTGAGTCTTCCCCAAGTTCATCTGGGTCGAGGTGCCGCATCAACCTTGAAGCTATAGCTAGACTTATAGAGAATCTGAGCTTAGGGCGCCCTCTACTGCTGAAATAGTTCCAGTAGTCACTGACTCTGAAAAAGGTCAACCGGCTTAGATCGTTGGGCAGGCCCACTCAAGAAGGATGGGCACAAACACAAGCAGACTACAAAGACTGGAATACATACCTAAGTCTTCAAAGCGTAGGCATCAACATATGTCTGGAAGGATAAAGAACAATCTGGGAATTATGACCTCATTAACAGACAAAACAAGGCACCAGTGACAGACCTTAAAGGGGTAAGATGTGTGCTCTGTCAGACAATGAATTCAAAATAGCTGTGATAAGGCAGCTCAGTGAACTTCAAGAAAACACAGATAAACAATTCAGAAATTTATCAGAGAAATTTTACAGAGAGATTTAAATAATACAACAAATTCTGGATGTAAAAACTACAATGAATGAAATAAAAAATTCAATAGACAGTATAAATAGCAGAATTGATCAAGCTATTGAAAGAAAGGGTGACCTCAAAAAACAGGCTATTTAAAAATACATAGAAAAAAAGACAAAATAATAAAAAGGGATGAAAAAAGCTTATGGAATCTACGGGCTATGTTCAAAAAAGCAAACATTCATATCATTGGAATTCAAGAAGTAGCAGAGAAACACGAAGGTGTAGAAGGCTTCTTCAATGAAATGATAACAGAAAACTTTCTAAACTTTTTATATCCAAAAGGTTATACATATCCAGGTAGAGGAAGACTAAAGTTCACTAATCAGATACAACCCAAATAAGACTACCCTAAGGCATAGAATAATCAAACTCTGAAAGGTCAATGTGTTAGTCTATTTTGCGTTGCTATAAAGGAACACCTGAGATTGGGTAATTTATGAAGAAAAGAGGTTTTTCAGGCTGTGTGAGAAGTGTGGTGCCATATCTGTTTCTGGTCAAGAGCTCAGGAAACTTTTAATCACGGCAGCAGGGGAAGGGGGTGCAGGCATGTCACATGACAAGAGAGGGAGGAAGATGGTGGAAGGAAGGTGCTACTCTCTTTAAAAAAATCAGCTCTCATGAGCTCTCATGTGACCTAATAGAGTGAGACTCACTCAGTACGACAGAGAGGGCAGTGAGCCATTTATGAGGGATCTGCCCCCATGACTCAAACATCTGCTACTAGTTCCCACCTCCAGCATTAGGGGTTACATTTTAACATGAGATTTGGTGGGGACATATATCAAAACTATTTCAGTCAAAGACAAAGAAGATTCTGAAAGCAGCAAGAGAAAAGAAACAAATAACATATAAAGGAATTCTAATACATATGGCAGCAAACTTCTTAGCATACACCTTGCAGACTACAAGAGAGTGGGATGATATGCTCAGAATGCTGAAGGAAAAAAACTGTCAAACAAGGATATCATACCCAGCAAAACTGTTTTTCAGAACAGAAAAACAAAAGCTTAGGAAATTTGTCACCATCAGACCTATCTTACTAAAAATGCTAAAGGGAGTTCTCCAAATGGAAACAAAAGGATGCTAACATGTAACAATAAAACATCTGAAGGTATGAAACTTACTGGCAAAAGTAAGTACACAAACAAGTTCAGAATACTTTAATACTGTAATTGTGATGTGTAAATCATTTATATCCTTAGGATGCAGACTAACAGAGAAAACAATTAAAAATAATAACTAAAATAATTTGTTAAGAGACAGGCAATATAAGAGATATAAATTGTGACATCAAAAATCCAAAATGTTGGAAGACAATGGAGTTGAAGTGTGCAGTTCTTTTTGTTTCTTTTTTTTTCCCTTTGTGATCAGTTAGATTATCAGTTTAAATAACTTGTTATAACTATAGGATGCTTATTGTAAGCCACATGGTAATGACAAAGTGAAAACCTATAATAGAGACACTAAAGTTACAAAGCAAGGAATCATAGCATGCTCCTGGAGAAAATCACTTAATCACAAAAGAAGAGAGTATGAGAGGAAGAAGGTAAAAAAAAAAAGGGATCTACAAAACAATTAGAAAACAAGTAACAAAAAGGCAGTACTAAAGCCCTTACCTATCCATAATTACCTTGAATGTAAAAGATTTAAATTTTACAGTTAGAAGACATAGATGGCTGAATGGATTAAAAAACAAAGACCCAACTATATGCTGCTCACAAGAAACCCACCTTCACCTGGAAGGACATAAATAGATCAAAAGCAAAGGGATGGGAAAATATATTTTATGCAAAGGAAAACCAAGTAAGAGCAGGAGTAGCTATATGTATATAAGATAAAATAGACTTTATGCCAAAAACTGTAAAAAGGGACAAAGAAGACCATTATATAAAGAGGTCAGTACGGAAAGATAATATAAAAATTATAAGTATACATGCACCTAACATTGGAGTACATAAATATATAAGGAAAATATTCAATAAACTTAAAGGGAGAGATAGACTGCAATACGATAATGGCAGGGGACTTCAACACCCCACTTTTAGCAGTGTGCAGATCATCCACACAGAAAATCAACAAAGAATCGTCAAGGTAAGCCACACTCTAAACCAAAGACATTTTCAGAACATTCCACACAAGAGTTGCAGAATTCTCATTCTTTTTAATAGTACATGGAACATTCTCTGGAATAGAACATATGTTAGGCCATAAAACAAGTCTTAAACATTAAAAAAATTGAAATCATACCAGTATTTTTTCCTACCACAATAGAACAAAACTAGAAATCAATAACAGGAGGAAAGTTGGAAACTGTAAAAATATGTGGAAATTAAACAACACACTTCTGAAAAACTAATGGGTCAATAAATGAATTTTTAAAAAAATTAAATAAATTTCTTGAGACAAATGAAAATGGAATCACATATCCCAAAAATCTGTGGAATATAGCAAAAGCACTTTTAAGAGGGAAATTTACACAACAAATGCCTACATCAAAACAGTAGAAAGACCTCAATTCAGAAAGCTAATCTTGCACCTCAAGGAACTGAAAAACAAGAACAAACTAAACCAAAAGTTAGTGGATGAAAAAAAAAAAAAGATCAGAGCATAAATGAACAAATTACAGAAGATCAATGAAGCAGAGTTAGTTTTTTAAAAAGGTAAACAAAATTGACAAACCTTTGGTTAGACTAAGAAAAACAGAAAAATGCTCAAATAAATAGAGAGATGAAAAAGGATAAATTACAGCTGATACCACAGAAATACAAAGGATCACATGAGACTGTTGTAAATACCTACCTGCCAAAAAGTTAAAAAAAACTAGAAGAAATGAATAATTTCTGGACACATACAACCTATCAAGATTGAATCACGAAGAGACAGAAAAATCTGAACAGATGAATAACAAAAAAACAAGATTAAATTAGTAATAAAGGTCTCTTATCAAAGGAAAGCTCTGGACCTGGTGACTTCACTGCTAATTTTACCAAACATTTAAAAAAGAACTAATACTGGACCTTCTCAAACTATTTTAGAAAACTGAAGGGGAGAGAATTCTTCCAAACTCATTATTGGAGGCCAGTATTACCTTGATACCAAAACCAGATGAGGACACAACAACCACCAAAGAAAATTATAGGGGAATATCCTTGATTAATATGGATGCAATAATCCTCAGCAACATACTAGCAAACTGAATCCAGCAGCATGTTAAAAAGATTATTTACTATGATCAAGTGGGACTCATCAAAATGATGCAAGAATGCCTCAAAATATACAAATCAATAAATGTAATACATTACATTAACAGAATCAAGGAAAAAACCATATGATCATTTAAACAGACATAGAAAAAGCATTTGATAAAAATCAACGTCCTTTCATGATTAAAAAATCCTCAACAGATTAGGTCTAGAATGAACATACCTCAACAAAATAAAGGCCACATATGACAAACTAATGGCTAACCCCACATTTAACATGGAAAAGTTAAAAGCTTATCCTCAGAGATCTGGAACTAGATAAGCATCCCCACTTTTACCACTTCTATTGAATATTGTACTGAAAGTCCTAGCCAGAGCAATCAGGCAAGAGGAAGGAAATAAGGGCATCCAAAATGGAAAAAAGGAAGTCAAATTGTCCCTTTAGAGTATTCTATATATAAGACATGATCTTATATGTAGAATACGCTAAAGATTCTACCAATAAACTAATAGAACCAATAAATGAATTTGGTAAAGTGGCAGGATACAAAATCAATATACAAAAATCAGTAGTGTTTCTATACTCCAACAGCAAACTGTCTGAGAAAGAAATCAAGAAAATGATTCCATTTACAATGGCTGAAAAAAATTGGAAAGGGGTCAAGATGGTGGACTAGAAGCAGCTCATGTACACTGCTGTCATGGAGAAGAAACAAAAATGGCTAGTGAATGCTGACCCTCTAGGCTGATCATCTGAGAAACCATGTTGGGATCCATCAAAGCAGCAAGGGGACACAGAAGAGAGAAGTGAAGCTGAGCACCAGCCTGTCTGGGCTCAGTGTGGTGCCAGGAGAACCTCTCCGACATGTGAAAAGGTGAGTGAGTGAGAGGCCCCAGGAAGATTGGAAGATTCACGGTCTCCACAGGCACCTGTGCTAGACAAGAAATGGAAGAATCTCCCTGGGCCCCCAGCAACTCCCTTCCCCGATGCTTCTAGACTGAGGCAGAAAGCATCTGGACATTTTGCAGGGCAACTCTCAAGTCCATGGGGACCTTTACAGGCCTTGATCCCTGGAAAAGACCAGAACTGGTGCCATAGCCCCAACAGAGGCTGCAGTTGTAGTTCCTGGGAACAGTAAGATTGCTTCATCCCTCCTCAACAAACGGGGCTGGTGACTTCCAGCCCAGCAGTCTTGCTTCAGCCTGAACTTGGCTGAAGCCTGAACCACCCACCCCCACCATTGGTAGCCAGGCTGTCAATGCTTGCTAGAGCTTCTGGCCCAATAGTTCCACTTTTGTGTGAACTCAGCAGGGGGGCACAGCCTCCTGTTGTCCTGGGAAGCATCCAGACAGTAGGATGCATGACCCCACCTGCCCCTACTACTGGTAGCCAGGAGTATAAAGCTTGCTAGAGCTTCCAGCTCAGTAATCTCACTTCTGTATGAACTCATCTGGAAGGTGCAGCTTCCTGTTGTCCTGGGAAATACCCAAATGGTAGGATGTGTGACCCCACCCACCCCTGCCACTGGTAGCCAGGCAGGCAATGCCCACTAGAGCTTCTGGCCTAGCTACCCCACCTCTGTGTGGACACAGCTGGAGAGTGCAGCCTCTTGTTGTCCTGAGAAACACTTGGACAGCTGGGCATGTAACTCCACCCACCCCTGCAGCTGGTAGCCAGACATACAGCACTTGCTAGAGCTTCTGGCCCAGTGGTCCCACTTCTGCATGAACTCAGATGGAGGAGGCAGCCTCCTGTGGTCCTGGGAAATGCCCGGATGGCAGGGGTGGGTGGCTCCATCCACTCCTGCCACTAGAAGCCAGGCAGGTAATGCCTGCTAGACCTTCCAGCTTAGTGGTCTCACTTCTGTGAGAACTCAGCTGGAGAGTGCAGCCTCCTGTTCCAGGAAACACCCAGATGGCAGGGCACACAACTTACCCTTGCCAGATTGGCTGTAATGTGGTGTCCATGCACTTCCCAGGGAGACATGGGGTTGTGCCTGCCTGCAGAATTCAGGAAAAATTACCTTCCATGAAACTGAAACTGGTCCCTGGTGCCAAAAAGGTTGGGGATTGTTCCTCTAAGCCTAAAATATTTACTATGTAGCCTGTTGGAGGCAAGTTTGCAGACACCTGATAGCCAGGCAGGCAATGCCTGCTAGAGTTTCTGGACCAGTGGTCCCACTTCTGTGTGAACTCAGCTGGTGGGTTCAGCCACCTGTTGTCCTGGGAAGCACCTGGGCAGTAGGGCATGCATCTCTACCCAAACCTGCCACTGGTAGCCATGAAAGCCATGCCTGTTTAGAGCTGCAAGCCCAGCAGTCCTGCTTCTGCCTGAACTCTGAAGGCAGGCACAACCCCATGTTTCCCTGGGAAGTACATGGACAGCAGATTACGGCCAACCCAGCAAGGATAAGGCTTGTCTGACAACTGCAACCCCCGCCCAACTTCATGGGAGAGGTCAACATTCAAATTCAGAAAATGCAGCAAACTCCTGCAAAATACCACACAGGAAGACCATCCCTAAGATACATAGTCATCAGATTCTCCAAGGTTGAAATGAAAGAAAAAATTTTAAAGGTAGCAAGAGGAAAGGGATAGGTCACCTGCAAAGGTAACCCCATCAGGCTAACAGCAGACCTGTCAGCAGAAAACCTACAAGCCAGAAGAGACTGGGGATCTATATTCAGCATTCTTAAAATAATTTCCAACCAAGAGTTTCATATTCAACCTAACTAAGCTTTATAAGCAAAGGAGAAATACGTTTCTTTTCTGACAAACAAATGCTAAGGGATTTTGTTACCACCAGACCTGCCTTATGAGAGGTCTTGAAGAGAGTGCTAAACATGGAAAGGAAGGACTGTTACTGGCCACTGCAAAAACACACTTAAGTATATGGACCAGTGACATTATAAAGCAACCACATAAGCAAGTCTGCATAACAACCAGCTAACATGATGGCAGGAACAAATCCGCATATATTAGTACTAACCTTGAATGTAAATGGGCTAAATGCTACAATTAAAAGGCACAGAGTGTCAAGAAGCAAGACTCAGTGGTATGCTGTCTTCAAGAGACCCATCTCATATTCAATGGCACCCAGAAACTCAAAGTAAAGGGATGGAGAAAAATCTACCAAGCAAATGGAGAAAAGCAAAAAGGACAGGTTGCTCTTCTAACTTCAGACAGAACAGATTTTAAACAACAAAGATCAAAAAAGACAAAGAAGGGCATTACATAATGATAAAGGGTTCAATTCAACAAGAAAACCTAACTATCCTAAATATATACACACCCAACACAGAAGTACCCAGATTCATAAAACAAGTTCTTGGAGACCCACAAAGAGACTTAGGTAACCACACAATAATAATGGAAGACTTTAACACCCCACTGACAGTATTAGACAGATAACTGAAGCAGAAAAAAGATATTCAAGATGTGAACTTGGACATTTGACCAAATGGACCTAATAGACATCCACAGAACACTCCATCCAAAGACAACATAATATACATTCTTCTCATCTGCACATGGCACACACTGTAAAATCAATCACACAGACATATAAAAATCCTTAGCAAATTAAAAAAAAACCCCAGAAATCATACCAGCTAGACTCTTGGACCACAGCACAATAAAAATAGATATAAATACTAAGAAACTTGCTGAAAACTGTGTAATTACAAGGAAATCAAACAACCTGCTCCTGAATGACTTTTGGGTGAACAATGAAATTAGGCAGAAACCAAGAAATTCTTTGAAATTAATAAGAACAAAGATGTAACATAACAGAATATCTGGGACACAGCTAAGGCAGTGTTAAGAGGGAGTTTATAACACTAAGTGCCCACCCAAACAATTGAAAAGATCTCAAATTAACAACCTAACATCACAACTAGAGGAATTAGAGAACCAAGAGCAAACCAACCCCAAAGCTAGAAGAAGATAAAAAATAACCAAAATTACAGCTGAATTGAAGGAAATTGAGATGCAAAAAACCATACAAAAGTCAATGAATCCAGGAGTGGTTTTTTTGAAAAAATACGTAAGTTAGATAGATAACTAGCTAGACTAATAAAGAAAAAAGAGAGAAAATTCAAATAAACACAATCAGAAATGACAAAGGGGACATTACCACTGACCCCACAGAAATACAAAAAATCTTCAGAGAATACTACAAACATCTCTGTGCACACAAGCTAGAAAACCTAGAGGAAATGGAGAAATTACTGGAAATATACAACTTCCCAAGATTGAACTAGAAAGAGACTGAATCCATGAACAGATGAGTAAACAATTCAGAAATAGAATCAGTAATAAAAAGCCTATTAAACCGAATAGGTCTAGAACCAGATGGATTCACAGCCAAATTCTACCAAATGTATAAAGAGTTGGTACGATTCTTACTGAAACTATTGAAACTGCCTTTGCAAAATTATGACTGTGACAACGAAAGAGATTTAATCTAACTGACTCCATCTTGGCTCTAACCTTTAAGCTGTCCTTGTTCCTTTCTGGGCATAGGCTGAACTAACTATGGGAGGAACTTAGTTTATAGGTTAAAACAAAGATTATAGTAGCCCTTTCCCAAAACAAACCTCCTTCTTGCATGGTGACTAGGCGGTCTTTGTAGGACTAAGAAATTATCCACAAGATTAGAAATTATGATTTAGGAGTCATGCAGCTGGAGGCTACAAGATTCTGACCTTCCCTAAACTGCTCCTAAGATTAGTGCTTGAGATATTTTGTAGACCCTGCAATGGATCAACTGGCACCACGCAGATTGATAAACTGGCTCATCTAATCTTGTTGCCCCCACTCAGGAGCTGACTCAGCATAAGAAGACAGCTTTGACTCCCTATGATTTAATCTCTAACCTGACCAATCAGTACTCCTGGCTCACTGGCTTCCCCTCACCCACTAAGTTGTCCTTAAAAACTCTGATCCCTGAATGCTTGGGGAGACTGATTTGAGTAATAATAAAACTCTGGTCTCCCACACAGATGGCTCTGTTTGAATTACACTTTTTCTATTGCAATTCCCATGTCTTGATAGATCAGCTCTGTCTAGGCATTAGGAAAGGTGAACCCATTGGGCAATTATTCTATTCCAAAAAACTGAGGAAGAGAGACTCCTCCCTAACTCATTCTGTGAGGGTAGTTCCATTCTGATGCTAAAACCTAGTGGAGACACAACAAAAAAGAAACTTCAAGTCAGTATCCTTGATTAACATAGATTAAAAAATTCTCAACAAAACACTAGCAAACAACATTCAGCAGCATATCAAAAAGCTAATTCACCATGATAAAGTAGGCTTTATCATTGGGATGCAAGGTTGTTTCAACATATGCAAATCAACAACATAAATAGAACCAAAACCAAAAACCACATAATCATCTCAATAGATGCAGAAAAGGCTTCCAATAAAATTCAACCTCTGCTTCATGTTAAAAACTCTTAATAGAATAGGTATTGATGGAATATACTTCAAAATAATGAGTTATCTATAGAAAAACCCACAGCTAACATCATACTGAATTGGCAAAAGCTGTAAACATTCCCCTGGCAATCCAGAGCAAGACAAGGATGCCTCCTTTCACCATTCCTACTCAATATTGTACTGGAAGTCCTAGCCAGAGCAATCAGGCAAGAGAAAGAAATAAAAGGCATCCAAATAGGAAGAGAAAAAGTCAAACTATCTCTCTTCACATATGATATGATTTTATACCTGGAAAACCCCATAGTTGCTGCCCAAAAGCTCCTCAGTCTGACAAATAACTTGAGCAAAGTCACAGGATACAAAATCAATGTACCAAAATCAGTATCATTTTTATACACCAATAACATCCAAGCTGAGAGCCAAATCAAGAATGCAATCCCATTCATAATAGCCCCCAAAAGAATAAAATACCTAGGAATACAGCTAACCCTGGAGGTGAAAGAGCTCTACAACAAGAATTACAAAACACTGCTGAAAGAAATCAGAGATGAATAAACAGATGGAAAAACATTCCATGCTCATGGATAGGAAGAATCAATATTGTTAAAATGGCCATACTGCCTGAAGAAATTTAGAAATTCAATGTTCTTCGTATCAAATTACCACTGACATTCTTCACCGAATTAGAAAAAACTATTCTAAAATTCATATGGAATAAAAAGTGAGCCCAAATAGCCAAGGCAATCCTAAGCAAAAACAACAAAGCTAGAGGCATCACATTACTCAACTTCAAACTATACTACCAGGCTGCAGTAACCATAATGCCATAATACTGGTACAAAAACAGACACATAGGGCAATAGAACAGAATAGAGAGCCCAGAAATAATGCTGCACATCTACAACCATCTGATCTTCAACAAAGTTGACAAATGCAAGCAATGGAGAAAGGATTCCCTATTCAGTAAATGGTGCTGGGATAACTAACTAGCCATATTTGAAACTGGACACTTTCCTTACACCATATACAAAAATCAACTCAAGATGGATTAAAGACATACATGTAAAAACCTAAAACTAGAAACACCCTGAAAGACAACCTAGGAAATATTATTATAGACATAGACCCTGGCAAAGATTTCATGATGAAGATACCAAAAGCAATTGCAGCAAAAACAAAAATTGTCAAATGAGACGTAATTAAACTGAAGAGCTTTTGCACAGCAAAAGAAACTATCAACAGAGTAAACAGATAACCTAGAGAATGGAAGAAAATTTTTGCAAACTATTATTCATCCAACAAAGGTCTAATGTCCAGAATCTATAAGGAACTTAAACAAATTCACAAGCAAAAACCAACAACCCTATTAAAAAATGGGCAAAGGAAATGAACAGACACTTCTCAAAAAAGACATACATGCAGCCAACAGGCTTATAGAAAATGCTCAACATCACTAATCATTAAAGAAATGCAAATCAAAACCACAATGTGACACCATTCCATGCTAGTCAATATGGCTATTATTAAAAAGTCAAAAAGTAACAGATCCTAGTGAGGCTGTGAGGAAAACGGAACACTTATACAGTGCTTGTGGGAATGTAAATTCATTCAGCCACTGTGGAAAGCAATTTGGAGATTTCTCAAATAACTCAGAGCAGAATTACCATTCAACCCAGCAATCCCATTATTGGATATCTACCCAAAGGAATGTAAATTGTTCTACCCTAAAGAAACATGTGCACATGTGTTCATTGCAGCACTGTTCACAATAGCAAAGACATGGGATCAACCTAGATGCCCATCAATGATAGATTGGATAAAGAAAATGTGCTACATATACACCATGGAATGCTACACAGCTGTAAAAAGAATGAGATCATGTCCTTTGCAGCAACATGAATGGAGCTGAAGGCCATTATCCTACGTGAACTAACGCAGGAACAGAAAATCAAATACCACATGTTCTTACTTATAAGTGGGAGCTAAACATTGAGTACACATGGACACAAGGCAGGGAACAACAGAGACCAGGGCCTGCTTGAGGGTGGAGGATGGAAGGAGGGTGAGGGTAAAAAAACTATCAATCAGGTACTATGCTTAATACCTGGGTGACAAAACAATCTGTGTAGTCAGCCCCTGTGACATGCAATTTACATATAACAAACCTGCACATATACCCCTGAACCTAAATAAAATTAAAAAACATTAAAATACCTAGGAATAAATTTAAGCAAGGAGGTAAAGATCTCTACGATGAAAATGTTAACACATTGATGAAAGAAATGGAAAGAAACAAATAAATGAAAGATATCCCGTGTTCATTGATTGGAATAATTAATATTGTTAAAATGTTCATACTACTCAAAGTGGCCTACAGATTCAATGCAATCTCTATCAAAATATCAATGACATTCTTCACAGAACTAGAAAAAACAATCTTAAAATTCATAAGGAACCACAAAAGACCCCGAATAGCTAAAGCAATCTTGAGCAAAAAGACCAAAATTGGAAGCATCACACCACCTGACTTCAAAATACACTGCAAAGCTACAGTAATCAAAACAGCATGGCTAGCATAAAAACAAACACCCAGATCAATGGAACAGAATAGGGAACCCAGAAATAAATTCACACACCTACAAATAACTGGTTTTCCACAAAAGTGCCAAGAACACATATTGGGGAAAAGGCAGTCTTTTCAATAAACAGTGCTAAAAAAACTGGATATTTACACATCTGCAGAAGAATGAAACTATACCCTTATGTCTCTTCGTATACAAAATTCAACTAAAAATGGATTAAAGACTTAAATATAAGACCTGAAATTATGAAACTACTAGAAGAAAACACAAGGAAAATGCTTCATGACATTGGTCAGGGCAAGGATTTTTTTCTTTTTTTGATAAGACTGCAAAATCATAGGCAACAAAAGCGAAAATAAACAAATGGGATTATAGCAAACTAAAAAGCTTCTGTACAGCAAAGGAAACAATCAACAGAGTGAAGAGGCAACCTACAAAATGAGAGAAAAAATTTTCAAAGTATGTATCTGACAAGAGGCTAATATTCAGAATATATAAGAAGGTCAACTCAATAGAAAAACAAAACAAAACAATCTAATTTAAACATGGGCAAAAGACCTGAGTAAATATTTCTCAAAGGAAGACATACAAATGGACAATAGATACATGAAAAAATACTCAGCATCTCTAATCATCAGAGGAATGCAAATCAAAACCAGAATGAGAACGTCATCCCAGTTAGAATGGCTATTATTAAAAAGACAAAAAATAAGAAATACTGGAGAGAATATGGAGAAAGAACTCTTATATAGTGTGGTGGGGATATAATTTAGTACAGCCATTAGGGAAAACAGTATGAAGATTCCTCAAAAAATAAAAAATAGAACTGCCATATGGTCCAACAATCCCACTGCTGGGCATATATCTAAAAGGAAATAAAATCAGTATGTTGGAGAGATATCTGTACTTCCATGTTTATTGCATGAATATTCACAATAGCCAAAATATGGAATCAACCTATGTGTCCATCAACAGATGAATGGCTAAAAAATGTGTCTGTTTACACAATGGAATACTATTCAGCCATAAAAAGGAATTGTATTAACCCATTCTCATCCTGCTACAGAGAAATACTTGAAACTGGGTAATTTATAAGAAAAGAGTTTTGATTGGCTCATGGTTCCACAGGCTGTAAAGGAAGCATGCCTGAGGAGGCCTCAGGAAACTTACAATCATGGCAGAAGGCGAAGAGGAAGCAGGCACGTCTTCATATGGCCAGAGCAGGAGGAAGGGGGAGAGAGCAGTGGGGAGGTGCTACACACTTTTAAACAACCAGATCTCATGATAACACACTTACTATCACAAGAACAATACCAAAGGGGAAATCTGTCCTCATGATCCAATCACCTTCCACCAGGCTCCACCTCCAACATTGGGGATTACAATTTGACATGAGATTTGGGCGGGGACACAGACCCAAATCATATCAGGAATAAAATCCTGTTGTTTGAGACAACATGGATGAACCTAGAGGACATTGTATTAAGTGAGATAAGCCAAGCACAGAAGAACAAATACCATGCGATTTCACCCATATGTGGAACCTAAAAAGGTTTATCTCATAGAAGTAGAGAGTAAAATAGTAGGTGTCAGAGGCTGGGGAGAATACTGGAAATGGAAGAATGAGGAGAGGTAGGTCAATGGTTACAAAGTTACAGTTAGATAGAAGGAATAATTTCTGGTGTTCGATTGCACAGTAGGATGACTATAGCTAACAATAATGTATTGCATACTTGCATATAGCTAGAAGAGATGATTTTGAAAATGCTCACTACAAAGAAATTATAAATATTTGGGTAAAGGATATACTAATTGCACTAATTTGATCATTATATGGTGTATACATATATCAAAACATCACACTGTACCCTATACATATGTATAATTACTATGTGTCAATTAAAAACAAAATAAACCTTAAAAGAAAAGTGTTCCTGATTGATTTCTAGCATGACTAAGTGAGGGGGTCAAGAGATGTTTCCCTCCCAATGCAACTATAAAGCTGAACACAACTATAAAGAACAATAATTTTAGTCTACTGGAAAGTGACGAAAGCATTTATTTATGAAAACTACTGAGTCGTGGTTAATAACAGTAAAAGTCTATAATGTTTTCATCTGGGGCTGCACCCATCTTCACTCCAGCTCTACTGGTGCAGTAGTTCATCCAGGATAGGGTAGGAAAGGCCATGAAATCCAGTTGTTTTGATACCACTTCCAGAAGAGGCTTACTTGATTTGGAACATTGTCTATTATAGCAGTATCTTGGCATCAAGCAAATCCTAACATTTATGTGGAAATATGAAGACCTAAAATAGCAAACACAATTTTGAAAAAGAAGGAATTGGAATACTTACATTACCTGATTTCTAAGCTTAATATAAAGTTACAGTAATCAAGACAGTGTGGTATTGGTATAAGAACAGGCATATAGATCAATGAAACAAAACTGAGATTTCTTACATTTATGGTCAATTGATTTTCAAAAAAGGTACCAAGATAATGAGGAAGGAATAGTCTTTCCAACAAACGGAACTAGGACAACTAAATATCCATCTGAAAAAATAAAAATGGACTTAGACACTTATACAATACACAAACTAACTGAAATGATAAAAAATCTGAATATAGGAGATAAACTAGAAAACTTCTAAAAGAAAACACAGAAAAAATTTTTGTGATACTGGGTTAGGCAAAGAATTCTTGAATATAACATCAAAAGCTTAAGGTAAAGAACAAAATGATAAATTAGACATCATTAAGATGTAAACTGTTTCGCACTTTACAACACACCATTAAGAAAAATGCAAGGACAAGCCACAGACATGGAGAAACTATTTGCATATAATATATTTAATAAAGGATTTCTATCCATAATATATAAAGAACTCTGAAAACTCAATAATGAGAAAAGTCAATTAAAAATGGACAAAGACTTAAGTGTTTCATTAAAGAATAAATATAAGTGGCTGCCAATTAAATGAAAAAGTGATCAACATTATTAGTCAATAGGGACGTACAAATTAAAAATTAAATGTGGTATCTCTATACAACCACTAGAATGGCTACAATCAAGGAAAATAGATGATATTAAGTGTTGGCTAGGATGTGGAGAAAATGGAACACTCCTACATTGCTGGTGGGATATAAAGTTGTCCAGCCCCTTTGGAAAATACTTTGACATTTAAAAAAAGTTAAATAAAAACATACCATATGAGCCAGTATTTCCACTCCTAGGAGTCTACTCAGGAGAAATGAAAATATGTGTGTACACAAAGACTTATATGAGAGTGTTCTTAGCAATATTATTCATAAAGCCTCTAACTGGAAACAATCCAAATGTCCATCTACTGGCTAAACACAGTTTGGTTTATCCGTACAATGGAATACTCCTCAGCAATAAAAAGGAGTGATGTATTGATACATGCTACAACATGGATGAAACTCAAAAGCATTAAGTGAAATAAGCCAGTTGCTAAAGACTTCATATTGTATGATTTCATTTATATGAAATATGCAGTTAAGACAATGATTTAGGCAGAGGGCTGATCAGTGGTTCTTTGGAGTAGGGGTGGGTATAGAGACTGACTGCAAATGAGCCTGACGAAATTTTTGGGGGTGATGAAAATGTTCTAAAATTAGGTTTTGATAATGCTATAAAGTTACTAAATATTATTGAAATGTACACTTACAATGGGTGAATGGTATGGTATGCAAATTATGTCTCAACGAAGCTGCTTTTTTGAAAAATGATTCCTGTCAAAGAGAAAATAAGGGTAGGGAAAATGAGATGGTGATATACAAAATGTGTTTTGTAAGAGTCTCTATCCAGATAGATCAAATGTGTCATAGTTTCAACTAGTCAAAGCAAGATCACAAATCTATAAAATCAAAGCCATTCAGAAGCAAAATTATTCTTGTTATTGAGACTTGAGATAAATTTCTTTTGCTTTGAATTAATTTTACTCATTTATTCATAAATATTCATTGTATGTCTGTTATGTGCCAAGCACTATGTTAGGTTCTGGTTACATAGGAGTGAACAAAACAGTCATGGTTCCTGCACTCCTGGAGCTTTGGTCTAGTGGTTCTTCCTGGGTATGGTTCCTTTCCTTTTGAAAACATAATTGAGATATTACCATACGTTTAATTTTGTATTCTGATTTTTTACTCAGTATAGTATAATAAGAATTTAGTCATATCTCTAAAAGCTCTTCATAAACCTTATTTTATTTGCTGCAAACTTTATCACAATATGTCTCTATGCTGAACATTTAACTTGTTTCCAATTTGTTGCCATTATCTATGATGCTCCAAAGAATTTCTTTTGCAAGTGAGTCTCTATTTTCTCTTTTTTTTTCCAACTAGAATCTTAGAAGAGACATTATTGGATCGGAGTTATAAATATTAAGATATTGATACCTATTGCTAAACTGTTTTCTGGAAAGGTGGTTATCAGTTTGCAATCCTACTATCAGGGTAGAGAGCTTGTTATCATCCAAGACATTGGGCTTGGTTGAAGGATGAGCCAAAGCCCAAGGGGTGAGTCGGTCACTCTTGCGGCTGTGGGCACTGGGCACTGGGCCCTGGTCTTAGGCATTTAGTGGTCTCCTACACACAAGGCACTGTGCTCTTGGAGCACAGATTCCTCAACAAGAGCAGATCTAATTCCTAGCTGAGCTCTGGCTTCTCTCAGGCTACAGAAAAGTGGCTAGACTGACAACATCCAGGCCTCAGAATGAAGTACAAAGTGGGGGAAGGTGAACTTGTTCCAGTTAGGGAGAGAAGGGTGTCAGAGACAGAGATGCTTACATTAAACATAAGCAAGATGAAAAGAAATGACAGAGCAACTAGTCAGATATACTACAGGAAAATCAATTAGTCGAAAAGTCAGGCATGGTATGGAAAAGTCAGGCATGTTATGGAAAAGTCCAGAACCCAATCTGGATGAAATATAAATTGGGTGATAAAAGTGGCTTTCTCATGAATGTTTTCCTGTAGAGAATAAATTAGTAGAAATATAAATGTAATAAAACAAGGGCTCAAAGATGAGATGATAAAACAACAGAATGAATTGTAAAAGGAGATTGCAGACCTAAGGAAATGAATTGAAATAAAGTAACATAAAATAGCAAGGAATAGAATAGACATAGCTAAAAACTGAATTAATGGCATGAAAGGAAAGCTAGAGATAATCATACTGCATGCAAAAGAGATTAAATAATTAGAAGAGGAAGAGAAACAAAAGTGATTCAAAATAAGGTAATTGATGTCCCTGCAGGAAAGAATCCAACAAAAGGACAGAGGAAGTATTCAGAGAAGACTCAGATCTGCAGCTAGGAAGGGTACCTTGCATACCATGAAAAACAAACTCAGAATGACAGACACCAAGGATTTTTCTAGGTTGAATTATTAAACTTAAAGAATAAAGAAGGTATTCCTGAGGCATCTAGGTACAAAGTATTTCCTGACAGTGGGAAAAATTAGGGCATCCTCAGATACACTATGGTAATTTTCTGTGTTCAAAGATAATGGAGCAATGTTTATAAAGTTCTGAGGTTTGGAGAGACCTCAAAAAATTATATGCACCCAAGTAGTTATCCATGTATGAAGGCAACAGATAAGCAGTCTTAAATATGAAATAACAGTGGGAGTGGTACATCTACAAAACTGGCTTGCATAAAGCCAAAGCTCTTTGGTGATGAGATCAGGTTTGGCAAGGCTATAAAAAAAAGCCTGGTGAGGAGCACTGAGTTCATTTAAATAAAGAACTACTTTTCCAGGCAAATTATGGTTGTAGAATAGAATGCTACTATTATAAATTCTGACAAAGCAAAGCCAACCTGATTGAAAGGTGAGGGAGGGAAGGTGGAAGTGTGAGAGTATTATCCTCTCTATGCTGCTTGTAACAGCAAGTTAGTCCACTACTTAAAGTTCTATTTAAAAAATACAACTGCAACTTCCTAATGGTTTTCATAATATTTTCTTTTTTTTAATCTTAGAGTAATTTGTAAGTAGTAATATCTCTTAGGGATGAAGAAATATTTATTGGATATGCTATAAATCTTTCAAATTCCCTTTGTTTTTTTTCTTTTCTGTTACATTCAAGAAAAAAATTAAATTTGCAAATAGCAAATAGCATTTATAGGATTATCTTATTTTTAGAAACCTCTCTGTCCCTCTCATCTTTTCACCCTCTCTTTCTATCCTAACATCTGTATAAGTATCAGAGAGAGTCTAAAGGAAGATCACAAATGTTAACACTGGTCATTTCTGATTGATAAGAATTCTTGTGATTTACTGATTTGTACTTTTCTGTATATCTTGCATTTTGAAAATAGTGACTGTGAATGATAACATTTATCATTGTCCCAAAATGTTATACATGCTCTTTGCAGAAAATTTGAAACATACATAAGAAAAGGAAAAACATACCTAAGAAAAGGAAAAATCTGCCATCCAGATATATTTACTATTGGTGGCTCCTAATGACCAATGCTTCTGGGTATCCATGCCCCCTCCCATGATGACTCAGGCCTTGGCCATGTATGATGGGTAAGTTTATGCACCAACTTGACTAGGCTATGGGGCCCAGTTGTTAGGTCAAACACTAGTGCAGATGTTTTTGTGAAGGCACTTTCTAAATGTGATTAACATTTAAATCAGTAGACTTTGAGTAAAGCAGATTACCTGTCACACAAATTATCCTCATCTGATCAGCTGAAGGTCTTAAGAGCAAAGATTGAGATTTTCCTAGGATGAAATAATTCTCTCAATATTACAACACAGAAGCCCGGCTTGAGTTTCCAGCCTGTTGCCTTGAGGAATTCAGACTCAAGACTACAACATCTATGAGAGAGATTGTGTAGTATTTGTCTTTCTGTGTCTGGCTTATTTCACTTAACACTATGTCCTTCAGGTTCATACATGTTGTGGCAAATTTCAGGATTTCATTCTTTTTTATGGCTGAATAATATTCCATTATGTATATATACACCACATTTTCTTTATCCATTCATTCATTATTGGACATTAAAAGAAAAAGTTGATATTATAGATGCAGAGAGCAGAACAGTGATTACCAGAGACTGGGAGGGGCAAGAAGAGGGGAGGATGGGGAAATGTTGGTTTATTGGTACAAAATTACAATTAGGTAGAAGGAATAGGTTCTAGTGTTCTATTGCACAGTAGAGTGATGATGCTTAACAGTAAGATATGGAATGTTGCAAAATAGCTAGAAGAGAGGCTTTTGAATGTTATCACCACAAAGAAATGCTAAGTGCACAAGGTGATGGTCATGCTAAATACTCTGATTTGATCATTATACAACACATACACGTATCAAAACATCAAATTTTACCCCATAAAAATATACAATTACAATGTGTCAATTAAAAAAAATAAGACTGCAACATAACTCTTATCTAAATTTTCAGCCTGTCATGCCTACCCTATGGATTTTAGACTTGCCAGCCCCCACAATTATATAAGTCAATGTGTGTGAAGAGGCCTGGCTGCCCTTCTGGAAAGACCATGGAGAGAGAGTGAGAGTGGGCAAGAGAGATGACAAGACAGAGAAGGAGGAAGAGAAGGAGGAGGAGAAGGAGAAGGAAAAGGAAAAGAGATATTTATATGGGCCCTAGCTGTTCCAGCCATCCTAGTTGAGGGGCCAGACATGTGAGTGAAGCCCTTTTTGGTTTCTAATCTCAGTCAAGCTACCAAGTGATTGCAACTGCATAGGTGACCCCAGGAGATATCAGCAGAACTATCTAGATTGCAGAATCATGAACAAATTAAAGGTTGTTTTAAGCCACTAATTTCTGAGGTGCTCTGTTACTCATCAGTAGATAACTTATGTAAGTACCATTACCATTTTGGCACATGCACTTTTAGTTTTTTAATAAACCTTAAAAATTTTAATAAAATTGAGTTCATACTGTATACTTTTACAACATGCTTTTTCAGTGATATTATGGGCAATTTCCCATGTTAGCAAAAGTTCTTAAACCTCATTTTTAGCTGATACAGAGTTTTTGATCATTTCCTATTGCACATTTGGATGGTTTCTAATATTTTGCTATTATAAACAATATTATGATAAATGCTCTTGTATACATTTCCAGAACCACCCAGCTAAGCAGCTTCTGAATTTCAGATTCATAGAAACTGTGTAAGATAATAAACATTCATTATTTTAAGCCAGTAAGTAATGGAATAAATTGCTATGCAGCAATAAGTAGCTAATACTGGCGCTTCCTGGGATTTTTGAGTTTTTTAATCTTTAAAGTAGAAAAACCTATGATAGGTTTAGTTTCTTATTAAACCCAACTCTCAGAACTGAGTAACTCTACCTTCCCCTTCCCACTGTACCAGTGTTTATGAGAGGGAAAATTTAAACAATTTATACCACATATGCACTTCCTGGGCCTTTTCTTTCACAACAATGTCTTCACTGACTTCATATCTGACAACTCATCAGTATATACTGGAGCTCCAACCCTAGTTTTTTCCTGCATTGATATCAGCTTCGTATTTCCAAATGCTCATCTCCTATCATTTTCTTTTGGATGTTCCTCAGGGTGTCCAAAATGAACACCCTTGCTATAATCTCTTTCATCTCTTGGTATAATCCCTTCCTCCTTTCTTATTTACCTTGATTGAGAGGTGGGGTTAGGTTGGATAAAAAGTGGGGATGCGACACTGTATTAGTTATCTATTGCTGCATAACAACGTACCCCACAGCTTTGTGCCTTAAAACAACAAATATTTGTTATCTCACACAACACAGCTTCTGAGAGTTAGGCATCTGGGAGTGGATATCTGGGTGGTTCTAGCTCAGAGGGTTTTATGAAGTTAAAGTCAAGATACTGCCTGGGACTGAAGTATCCTGAAGACTTGCCTGGGGTTGGCTGAAGGGTCTGCTTCCAAGAAGGTTCATTCACACAACTATGGGCTGGAGGCCTCGGGTTTCTGCTGGCCTTTGGAAGGAGGCCTTCATTTCTCACCACATAGACCTTACCATAGAGCTGCTTGAGGGTTCTCACAATATGGCAACTGGCTTTTCCTAGAGTGAGTGATCCAAGAGAGAAAGAAAGGCAGAACCACAACAGCTTTGATAACCTAGCCTTGAAAGTCACATGCTGCAGTTTTTCTCATATTCTTTTTGTCATACGGACCAACCTTGAAACAATGTGAGAGGGTACTACACAAGCTAAGAATATTGGCGTGCAGTAGGGTTAGTGGGAGCCATCTTGGAGACTGGCCAGTGATTCTTGTGCCAATGGTTTTGGAATTAGAATAATGGCTATAAGGATGTCATATGGGGCTTTCAGGTCTCTTGCCCCAAGAAAAAGTATCTGGAGCCAGATCACTTAATTGAGATGGGATGAAATGAGAAGAGGAAACCAGAATGAGACCCAGAGTGGTATGAAGGAGCAAAGTAAGCAACTTCGTATATTTAACCTGAGTATGTGTGGTGTATATGAGTATTCCTTGCACAAAGGCACAGACCGAAAAAACAAAACAAAATATTAAGAAGCATCTGTAACCTTGGCTGTCACTATTGCAGGGACCAGCTCTTCTCTCACCTAACTGTACTTCAGCCTTACCCAGTTCATATCTGTGTCCTGCCTCTGCCTTGTTGCTCCCTGTAACTCATGAGACACAAATTTTTAGTGCAAGTAGTTCTTTTAAGAGGTGATCCCATGAGACACTGGCAGGAGATTGGGGAAGTGCACTGGTAAGAGATAGGGAAGTAAAGGCAGTCGAGCAAGCACGTTATTCCTATGGGCAACTGACTTAATCCCTCTGGGGAACTCTGGGAAACAGTGTAGATCTGTACTCTGAGTTATTCTACCTGTGGGACGAGGTTCCTAGAATATCCACTAACTTCCATCAGCCATTAGTGGAGGACTGCCTCCAAGAAGGATTAATTCTTTGGCACTTCTTGTCTGCCACTCCAGCAGGCAGAGCTCATGTGGCAGCTGAAGGAAGCCCTAGGGCTCAGAGTTGCAGGGGCTGGAAGTTGGAAGTTGGAAATTGGGACTTCAGGGACATGTTAAGTGCCAAGGAGATATGGAAGGGGCACCCATAGCATTCTTTATGAGTACCTTTAGAATTCAAGTTAGGCATCCTCTGCCATGGGAAGTTCTCCATGCCCCCTTAGTTTTCTTCCTGCAGTGGGTTGGGTACTCTTCTGCTTTGCTCCCATCCCATGTGCCTGTCACTGTATTGTAACTGTCTGCATCTCTCCCATTAAATTCTGACCTTGCTGAAGACGAAGACCGTTTTCCACCTCAGTACCCCTGGGTGCCTAGAAAAAGACCTGGCCCAGAATCTGGCATATACTAGGGTCTCAATAAATTTTGAATGAATGAATGAATAAATAAATGAATAAATGGGTGGAGAATTCTCTTCATCATTTGGGATAGCATTGGTAATCCTCTACATGTTCCTGTATCTAAAAGTTTACACATAAATTATTACCATTTCTACTCTTGCAGACTTATTTTATGGGAATCATTTCCTACAGAGGGGTCTTCCAGGTGCAGGAAAAGCATTAACATGTTTATGGTGTACCCACTGACACACCAGGCCCTGGCCCTGGGTGGTTCACTGCCACATATCCTCCTGGGCTCCTGGAGAAAAGCTGTGAAGGGAAGTGGGTGGCTGTCACACAGCAGCTTTCTGCTCCCAAACCCCTCATGTGAGGAGAGGCTGAGGGAGAAGAAATGGCAAGGTTTCCTCAAAGATCGAGAACCACCCCAGAGATCCTGTCTAGTCCCATTTTAGGTAGTCATGATTTGCTCATTGTCACAGGCACTTAGCACTCCGGGAAGAATGCATTGTTTCTGAATAGAGAGCGGTAGTGATGATTTGGCTGTTATGGATAATAATTGTGTTTGCTGTCTGTGCTGCCTGGGCTTATTTGGGAGCTTTGTCACCACTGCTATAATTTTAAATATTTTAATTAATGATACTCGGTTGCACTCTAGCCTTGAGGCTCCTTAAGCAAAATGGGCAATTAAAAAAAAACTCACAAAAAGTAAGTGAATGAAAATAAAAGAAAAGACATCTAAAAAATCATTCCGTTTCTGTGATGTTTCAGGCTTGAAAAATGTATCTGCTGCAGGCAAGAGAAAATTCTCACTGCTTCCACCTGCTATCTTTGCTCCCATAGCCATCCATCTCCTGGAGCTGCTGATTGACATGGAATATACATAAAATACCATCAAAAATGACAGGAGATGAGGAAAAGGCCAAAACAGAGGCCTGAAGGTCCAGCAAACTTGGAGACTCATGCTCTTAAAATCATTTCATCATCAACCGTTATTATTGCCATCAGTTATTTTCATACTTTCCCAATATTGTGGATATCATTGAGGAGATACCAAAGAATTAGTCTCTATCTTTTAGGTCTTTCACTGTGGTGTCTGGGAATGGTTCTGGCAGAGGAATCACAAGCCCCAGAATGTTCTGTGAGACTGATGGTGAATGCACAAGAGAGAACCCCAGTAGAGTAGGGTAATCTTTTGAAATGTTAATGTTTTGTTTTCGAATGTAGAAGATATGAAGGACAATAGGCAACACTTCCCTTTGCATCTCCTCACAAGAGTTCTCTGGGCCAGGTCAGGATTCCAAACTCAGGGACACATGGGCCTGCATGACTTTAACCTCCAGAGTGTTTGAAAGAGATTTGAACTAGTAGCCAATATTTAGAAACAAAGACATCAAACATGAAAATTTGATTTCCAGTCTCTCAAAAGTTTAGATCTGCCAGCCTCAGTCCACATGCTAATACTAGGCTGCAGCCAGTGGTGGCTGCTCTGTGGTAGGCTGGAACTGGCTCTCTCTGGCTTTTGAGAGAGATTTGTGCTCAGCAGTTCTATGTTCAGCAGCTTTACATTGGTAGGTTGAGATCATTGAAGTCAGCCATGGTGAGAGTATTTATACCATGAAAATGCTATAAGTCAGAATTTTTTTCTCTCGGTAAGCCAGTTAAACATTTACTAGCACACCACCATCGTCACCCCTTTGGATGACATGTTGAGTGTTCATTCCTCATACCTATAACTCACCGTCATCTCCCTACAATGAGGCTGAGTTGCCCACCTTGTCCCTTTGGTTTATATTCTGGGTTTAGGATCCTCTTGCACCACTTCTTTTTATTTAAGGGGGCCTCTGTGAAGAAAAATCCTCCACCTCAGGCCTTTGTTAGGAAGGAGAGGCTCATCAAGGAAAAGGCTCTGAAGTGGAGAAAGGGAGGGTGGTCTTTCTGCCTGGAGAGGGGACTGGCTTGCTCTCTGGGAATGAAAGACTTCTGTGGGCCAGAGACAGGAAGAGTTCATTCTGAGAGGTGGGAGATGGAAGATAATACATTTCTTGTGTGGCAGACACCCAGGCCCTGCTTATGCAGTGTCCCAGTTGTATGCCCATGGGGGTAGACCTGGGCACTGTGACCTCAGGACATGGGCTCCCATTATAACAGGAAAGGGCACAGGGAAGTCCCATGCTTCTGAACAGACCACCTGTGCTCTGGAGCTGGGAGTATGGGAGGGATACCCACTAGTAGAGCTGACTTCATGGGCATGTGACCTGTGCAGTGGTATAGGGCCTCCTGCTTGGTTTCATGCTCTGTTGTCATCATATTGAAATTCTTCATACTTTTTGAACAAGGGGCCCTGCATTTTTATTCTGTACTGGGCTCTATAAATTAGGTAGTTTATCCATTACACTAGGAACTGAACAACTCTGGAGTCCTAATAAGTAAGCAACAACAAGGAAGTGGTCCCAGTTCGGGGAGAACAATTGTTCTGAGTGACTGCTAATCACAGACAACCCACTGGCACAACATTCTGTTCCAAAATACCTCATTCTGCTTGTAGCCCCAGCAGCAATACCTTATCTGCATGTAGCCCCTGCAGTATTACCCTATAAAACTTCCCTCCAGCCCCTGCCTCTTGGCAGACAGTCCCTTCTGTGCTGTGCTGCCCATTGCTTTCTTGCCATCTATCTTTGTACTTTCTCTAATAAATCTGCCTTTCTTACCCATGACTGTCTTGGTAAATTCTTTTACCACCTGCGATGCTGGCCCCAGCCAGTTGCACCTGGAACAACAGCAAGATATCTGCCTCAATTATTCTGGGCTGCATGAATTTTCACAGGACTTCCTGGGTGATCCCAAAAAGTGGGGTGAGGAATCTCCCAAAATTCCCCATCAACCCCTGTAGCTGGGGCTGACTCACATTTATGTGGTCAGAAACACTAAGAAACATGCTATTTCTTAGATGGGTTCAGAGCTGTCCTGCCTATTGCACTAGATTGATTTTTTTTTCTTTTTTAGTCCTTGGATGCTGGGGGCTAAACTAGGGGTACAATGTTGAAGTTTGGTAATTTAGGAGTGAATATGACAAGGCCTCTGCCCAAAAGAAGCTCAGAGTCTAGAGGGAGACATGCAGAGGTAAACCTACAGCTCTTACATGTAACACATTAGATCTGAACTCTAAAAAGTGCCATGGGGAAGCAGGAGCAAGAACAATTGATTCTGTGTAAACAGGATCAGGAGAGTTTGTGGCGAGGGCCTGAAGGCAAATAAGAGCTCTCTGGGTGAAGAGGGTAAGGAGATGCAAGGCTGATGCTTGATAAAGTCCTCTTGGTTAGGGGTCTGCTATCTTTTGATGGTGCTGCAGCTGTTAGTAATGTCAGATTCATCTAGTAGCTTTGTACACACTTAAGTAACTATCCTGTATTGTGGTCGTGATGGGGCCATAAAACCATTCTGGAATCTGGTTCAAATGACCACTTGGTAATCAGGTATTTTCTTGATTATGTGGTGGAATAACATTGGAAATACTAGCAGGCGTGTTTTTCCTATTCCATTCCTTACCTGGGGACCCTTGCCCTATCTGGGCAGCTCACCCTGGAGCAGCTTTGCCTCAGGGAAGGCAAACGACAGCAAAAACATAGGCCAGGCTTTGGGTGTAAAATGCTGAGACTGTGAAGGGCTTCAAGGAATAGTGAAGTCAGAGGGAGTCACAACTGGGCTTTCTGTACACTAGTATTGGATAGGATTTTCCAAGACTGGAGGAAGGGAGAGCTGACGGTAAGTGGGAGTGAAAAGAGGGTGAGGGTCCCAAGAACATAGGACTCTGTGGTTACCCTTTTTCAGTGTATCCTGGGAAGAGGACAGAAGAACAGTCAGTTGAAGGCAGTGATCCTCAACCTTATTAAAACTAACAACTCCTTTATGTAGTAAATATTTTATGAAGTTCTCTTTACTATCCTGAAGTAAAATGAAATTCATGGGTAATATTACTCCCATAATTGTGACAACCAATTAATACGTCCACAAATTTCCAAAATATCCCATGGGGGATGGGAACAGTCCTGGTTCCCATGAGAACCAAGTTTACTGGTTTAGGAGTTTGAGAATTACTGGTTTAGGAGTTTTCTTTCCTTGATAGGAACTAGGGAAGGGCAAGACCCAAGACTGGGAGTTGCTATGGGTTGGGGTGCAAAGGGCCTAGGGTAGCCTAGAAGAGAATATCCATTCCTGAGGATGCTTGGGAGCTTAGAAATGCAGAGGGCGGGTGGGGGAGAGAGAGAGAGACAGGGCCACATTGAGTGTCCTGGGTATCATTGTGAAGTGAATGTGGCAGAGGGGTGGGAGGTAGAAGAGGTCAGATCCAAAGGAGGCTTGTGTTGGGAGTCAAGAATGGCCCAGCAGTGACTTGCATGGTCTGATCACCCAAATCGGTAGTGAAGACATATCAACAGATGCCAGGAAGATGTATAGCTGCACCCTAGCCCCACCTTGCCCAAAGCTCACTGATAGAAAGTCATAATTCTTTTACACTTGGAGTTCATGGACCAACATTCTTACTTGTTACAATTATTTCAGAAGAATCCCTCACTTGACTGAGTTCAGTCTCCCTCCCACCTCCCTAATGTGGAGGTGTAACCGTGGTGTAAGATATGTTGCTTAAACAGAAGTCTCTGCTGCTTAAAA